>NC_057397.1:29710760-30027004 GCF_019320065.1 Cervus canadensis | reverse complement strand
AAAACATACTAACTTGAATAGCCTAGCTCTAGAGTCCTATTCTTGGTCATTACAGTAAGCTTTCTCTAGGTTATTAGACTTTACCTACCCATAACACTGATGGGACAAGATTTAAATTCTTTCTTAACTCAGTATTTCTAAAGAATTCAAAATTGGAATACTCCCTTATCATGTTCCTAAAATCTTCTACCACTCAAAAACTAGCTTGAAAAATTATAACTTTTCTTACCATTCTGTGGTCTCGTACTTTAGTGCTTGGGACAGCATCCAAGTCAACTATAGTCAATGAGGGGTAAAAACGAGATAAAAGGTTAGAAAATACTTTACAAATAAATTTTAGAGCATCTTTTGTAGTTAATCCCTTACTGGAAATTACTTTTCAATGATCATACTTCAGAATATTTTAAAGATACTTCTTGTTTATCAATAAATATAACCCAGCACCCAATTCATTCCAGGTGCATAAAATTCTTCCATTCACATGTAATAAATAAAAATCACTGTGAATTTAAAACTGACGCCTATAGAAACAGAACCATCTCCTATTTCTGCAATCTGTGTAGAAAATTGTTGAGAAGAGCTAAACAACTCCCTTATGTGGCATTGAAGGAAATTAATTCAACTCCAAGCGCCTGGTTTCAGGGGTGAAGATTTTTGGATCAGCTATCCCAAAGGCCTCTCTGATTTGACCAGGGTTTGATGTGTTCCTCTGAATAGCATATTTTATCCTTTTAGCTACTGCCTTTGGGAATAAATAGACTACTGATGGTAGCCTGTATTCCTTCTTAAAATATTTTATAGCCATGTTTTTGATTGTTGTGAGTTACATCATATTCTTATGAATTAAGTCATCACAGTATTTGGTAGAAACTGGGGTGGTTGCCATAGTGGGTGTACACCCTCAGTGCCAAAATGGACCTGTATCCACATAGGCTAAAATTAGCCCATAAGTAGTCCCCAAGTTGCCAAGATCACACCAGATCAGATCATCAGCTAGGTCACCTATAGGAAAGTTCCACCAAAGTGGGTGTAACGATTGAAGACTGTACTTGCTTCTCCCCTCTCTCCTAATAATATGCCTACTATTTATCATGGACTCTGGGTTACTCTGCTGTCAGAGGGTGATCAATAAGACCACTGTTAAAAGTTCTGTAAAGACGGAGGGAGGACGTCCCCTATCCCCTTCACTAAAGTCTTGCCCTGTGTCTGGGCCTGACGTGGTACACAACTTACTCCTGTGATCCTCTCATGTGATCAAAACAGGCTCCTCAGATTCTGCTGGTCAGACAAGCCTGCTAAGTAGGGTTTTGAATTTTCCTAAAAATAACTGGTAGGACCGTCTCCTTCTATTCTTGTTACTTAATTGCTGTATTTTTATGACTCATTTTCCATGGCTGCACTCAATGGCCTGAAGGCCGGCAAAGCTGGTGAGATATTGCGAGGGTCATGCAGGACCCATCCATGTTCTCTGAGGCCACTAGCACCACTCCACCCCTGGGTGCCCACCCCACCTCCAGTTACACACTCCCAAGGGACCCTAGATTTCTCCTTTGCAACATTCATCACACTTACTTAGCATCTAACTTCTCCAGTAGAATATAAATTCCTTGAGAGCAGCAGCATATTTCATTCATCCCCATACTCCCTGGATATGGGGCAGTACCCACGCTCATAGCAGGCACTCAGTAAGTTATCTGCTGATTAGCTAATTACACAGAGATATACTTATAGCCCAGTATGAGGCTTACTTATAAAGATTTTATGCTGTATCAAAACCCACAGACACACATGGTAGAAATGTCCCCCAGGACACTGGTGTGTATGCCAGGCATTCTTTCCCCTGGTGCAGATGTCTCCTGGCCTCGTCAAGGTACTCAACCCTTCTGGCTACAGTGAATGGATGGACTCCGCTCATGCATGGACAGCCAATCACGGCCCTCTCTGGGACTTACTCTTTTCTGGGACTACAGACCAAAGGGGCATGTGAGTGTGGGGCTGCCATTGGAGGCTGCCTGCCTTGGAGATGGCAGAAATATTAGAGATGGAGAAAGAAAGCCGACAGAAAAACAACCCACTGAAACGATCTGAAATAGCAATGATTATTTTTTGCCTTTAGCACCTTCCTGCATTTTTAGTTTATTCAGTCTCTTCTGCTGCTCTCTTAGCAAGGCTTGCTGTTCTATCTCCAAGGTGTCATTATCTCTTGGATCATCCGGGTACATAGATTTCAGATCAGCTCGTGTTTCTGAATCTGGTACAAAAATAAGTTATGTAACCAAGTTAAATCTTGTTTCCAAATGAGATTTTATAAAACTTCACTATAGATAACATATGAAATAACCTAAATTCAAAATCAAGGAACAATATAAATAATGAGACATCAGCAAAGTCAAAGCACATCATCATACAACTAATGAACATGAAATTAATATTCTTTAAATAAATACATTTTCACAAACTCAACATTATTAGGGAGCCCCAGAACAAGCAGCGCCTTACTGCCACATACTCCATCCCAACCCCCACTTCCCCAAGAAGCTCCCCAGAGCCTGCACCCACATGCAGGAGCATCTAGGCCGGCAGTCAGATGGCTGTGACTCTGGCAGCCACCAGACACTGAATCAGAGTTGAGCCCTCAAATATACTGGAAAAACGGAAACATAATGTTATTGGCCAATTAATATTTGTAAATATCATGCCAAAAAACAAAAACAAGGTAAAAATACAGGCCAGCTGGAGCATTAAGAGGGACATCATATCTGGAGGAAATGACAGACTAAGAATTCACCTATGGCACAAGTTCAAGAATATCAACTGATCAGAATGAAAATGTTAAACCTTAATTTCTAAATCTTGAGAATAAAGATATAGTTCACACGTTTAAAAATCTTTTGACCCATAGTAGAATCAAGCAAAATCCTGTGCCCCACCCCCTATCCCCTTGTTTATAGAAAGGCTGAAATCTCCCAGGCCTCCATGAGTTACCAAAAAGCAGGCTCAAGCAGCTAATGATTAGGACAACAGAGTTCCAGATTTGTGTCTGCTACAATTCCTGACTTGTTCTACAGATACTCTGAACTCTCACCAGAGGGAAAGTGCATGATGACCAGACTGCAGTCACAACATAAACTGCTCCATCTTGAGCAGTACTGAATTTATGGCTAGGACAGTTCCAAGAACTGGCCTCAAGAGAATGGGATTAACACTTTTGCTCATACTAACTGATATCTTTGTGGGCATCAAAATAGTTGTAGCTTGTTCTGCCCATATATGTAAACGGGCAAGTATGACTGCCAGCAGAGAGATGCCACAGAGCATGTCAACATCTCTAATACAGCATCTTGTGTCAGCATGAAGTTACAGAAAAGGGACCTTCACACATGATTCCACAGAAATGGAAAGACGTTCTGACAAGTGGGGGTTTGTGAGCAGCTTTTGGCAGGAAAGAATTCTCTGCAGGCAGTCCCTTTGTCTTGTCACTAACCTTAAACCGGGCACCCCAAGCTCTACTTACCTCAAGCCCTAGCACACCTTTCAAATCTTTTGATCACGCAATACCTTGCCTAATTTGTTGACTCTTTCCATATATCAAGTAGAAATGAAGAACAGGTGATTAACAGATGACCATATCTCTTTCCTAGCTTCCCCTTCAGTAATCTTGTAAACAAACCATGTGAATCAGATAGCATCTAAAGAAAGGTCAGGAGGAGTCCACAAGCCTGCACGCAATGGGGGGGCGAAGACTATGACCCCCATCTCACTGACTAACTGAGATTACTTCCCTTCACTCTGACCCCCATCTCACTGATTAACTGAGATTACTTCCCTTCACTCTGACCCCCATCTCACTGATTAACTGAGATTACTTCCCTTCACTCTGACCCCCATCTCACTGACTAACTGAGATTACTTCCCTTCACTCTGACCCCCATCTCACTGACTAACTGAGATTACTTCCCTTCACTCTGACCCCCATCTCACTGACTAACTGAGATTACTTCCCTTCACTCTGACCCCCATCTCACTGACTAACTGAGATTACTTCCCTTCACTCTGACCCCCATCTCATTGACTAACTGAGATTACTTCCCTTCTTCCATTTAAGAAGTTTCATGGTCCAGCAGAATCTTTGGAGATGGTTTTGAGGGGGACACTGAGTCTACCATCTCCCTAGACTGTCAGCATTCTGACTGACAACAACTTTCCTTCCTACCAACTTTTACAAGTATTGACTTTTTAAAGCAACAAGCAGCCAGCCAGAGCTTATTCCATAACAACAGTGGAAAATGGGAACATGCTGAATATCTTAGAGTTAGAAAATGATTAAGAGCAAAGTTAACAGAAGAGGCTCTGGACACATGGACGTGGCTTCACCCGACTTGCCCACTTCCAGACTGTTTCCTCCGTAAAAACAAGAGACATTAACAACAAGTCATATGATGAATGAGAACTAGTTGTGGTAACAGGGAAATGAATGCCTCAATTTTATGGTTTAAGCCTTTTTGTTTTCAAGATCTCCTTACCTTCTTAAAAAGCTAAGAACCCCCAAAGAGCTTTTATTCACCACTGTCCCACACATCACATTAGAAATTAAAACTAAGAAACTTTTAAAACATGAAAATACAAAAACACATTCTATTAGCTTCAGAGCAATGAAGTTATCACATGCCATAAAACTTCTCAAAAACCTGTACACACAGGAAAAAATAAAACTTGAAGGACAAATAATGACTTAGTTTATAATAAACATAGTTTTGACTTCAAAAAGTCCCCTGACCAAATTCTAAGACCTACTGGATTAATATAACACCTGGCATATAATAAGCAATCAATAAATGATAGCATAAAAACATAACTATGGTATATGTAATTGATGACATGTATATCTAAGTGGAAAATAAAATTGAGTAACATAATTACATCTAGCTTTTATCTTTCTCATTTTAATTAAGCTCAGAAAGACTAGTAAATACACCAAATATCAACTGTTTTTATATTTAGGTGATTTGAGTAAAGAGATGTTTCCCTCTCTTTGTAGATTTTCAAAACTTCTAAAATAGGTACTACTTTTAAAATGAGAAACAGAAGTAAACTCATCTGGTACAGGTTATGTGACCATCATCCAACAGCCTGCCTCCTCTGCTCCAAAGGCTGCTCTGAGAGTGCTCCTGAGTAAAAATCACATATAACACATTCTGGTTCCCCTACACATTTTCAGTCTCCCAGGCCTTTGTTACCCTGGCAAGCCAACTTCCCTAATGAGCTTTCTCTCCTCCTTCTAAGTGGCTGCATCACACTTTTTACTCCCTTCCTTCAACAACCCTTCCTTTCCTCCGCTGCTCAGGGACTCTGCCCTCTTCAGCGGCCGTTCCCTCCCTCCCCTACACTACAAGCCTCTTACTTCTCCAACACCTTTCACATCGGCATCCTAACAAGTTCCTCCAGGACCCTGTGATCCCCCCTTCCCACCCATGCTTCTTCCAAGGGTTCTTATGCTTATTGCCTCCAACGCCATGCCTACTAATTATTCAATCCTCATTCCAAACGTAATTGGCTTCTGATCCAATAATTCTGCCAAAAAGATCTATTTGAGGTTACCAGTGACCTCTGATGTGATTGACACCTTCCAATATTCACTTTACACAACCCTCCTCCCTGGCAGACTCTGTTCCCTCAGTTTCAGGATTGACATTCTCCTGCTTTTCCTCCAATCACTGACTTTTTCTTCATCTCTTTCCTAAGCTCATCTTGCTGTCCATCCTCCACTAAATGCCAGGTGCCACTCTTCACACTATGTCACTGATCTAATCCACTCCTGTGGCTTTAAGAGCTGTACGCCCTGCAAAATAGCCACACCAAAGCTCTATCCACTAGACTGGTAAACTAAAGAACTAGAGTAATACAGAAGAGTTTTATTCATTATCACTTAAAATAGATACCACAAATGAAACTTTACTTAAGAAAAAGGATACAAATGTCTTTAAAGACCCTTGAATATGGGTAGAACACTCAAGCTCTACCTTTATTTTTTTTTTCATTTATTTATATTAGTTGGAGGCTAATTACTTTACAATATTGTAGTGGTTTTTGCCATACATTGATATGAATCAGCCAGGGATTTACATGTGTTCCCCATCCTGAACCCCCCTTCCACCTCCCTCCCCATCCCATCCCTCTGGGTCATCTTAGTGTACCAGCCCTGAGCACTTGTCTCATGCATCAAACCTGGACTGGCAATTTGTTTCACATGGCTCTACCTTTAAAATAGCAGCATTCTTACCTCTGTCTTTCAGTTCCTTAAAGTCATGAATATTCTGAGAAGAAGCAGAGTCTAAGCTCTTAGGTGACGGTCTTCTGACAGGAGCTTGTAACCGATGTCTGGCCATATCAAATACATCCATGGAACTTTCTCTTTTCCTATAGATAATAAATTATGATAAAGGTGTTTTTACGGGAAGAAAATCTGAGTTGACATTTAACTCCCTATACAAGAAATTTGGCATCTTTCACTACAGTATATTATAAAAATTTATTCTAGTAGCTGTTATTTCAATTCCCTGTATTAAAATAGGTTATTTATAAGGTCACTATAATCTTTCAAAATGCTCGGAAGCAAAGTATCTTATTGGAAGAATACAATGCGTGAGCTTTACCTTAAAATGTTCACATAGTAGAAACAGTAGTCTTTGGTCAAAGAAATCAAGATTCAAAGACCAGCTTACTATATGTTTGACTGCATCATCTGTGCCTAACATACATGAGGAACTCAATAATATGGTGAATTAACTAACAAATAAGAGATTCTTTTTGTGAAACTATTTATAAAACTGGAATAAAAAACCAACACTAAGATGTCTCTGATCACAATACACAGTGAAAACTACACTGAAGTAAAATATATTTAACTAATTCTTGCTAAATGATGGCAATTCTAACATATATTATCTAACTTAAGTTAGCACACATAATTTACAAGGCACTTTCCAATACATATATTTATTTATTTTTCACTAGACTCTCATGGGGTAGAAATTATTATGCAAGATTTGCAAGTGAGAAAACTGAAAAGCTGCCTGGTTTCTCTTTTTTATACTGATTTGCAAAAAAAAAGAGCACATATAGTCTTCAGTTTATGAATGAAAAGAAATAAAATGTCAATAACCCATTACATTTAATTGAATATGCATGTCTGGAATATGGAAAGTTGCAACAGTTAAGGCATTCATAAAATCTTGAAAGTAACCATAGAAAACCAATACTGACCTATTACTTTGTAGTAGTTGACCTACTACAGAAGAATTCTTTGTTGAAAATTACCACCTTGGGTTAACATTCCACTACCTAGCCAGTCTATGTCTTGACATTCCCTCACCTTGTTTGCTTAGGCCAGAACACGCCTAGAGAATGCTGACAAAAATCTAAGTGAAGCATAATTACGCAGGTCAACATGCTACATTAAAATCCTACCATATCCTGGACTACAGTCATAAATATCAGTATAACTGAATGCATATACAAATTGATAGACACAGTAACAATAACAGATGTTTATGACTTAGTATATGTACATATTATCTAGCTATGTCCACCAAGAGCCTGGTTTATAGACACAGCTCTCCAAGAGGAACCAGGACTCCTTAGAGAAATGGCTGATTCCAGGGCAGGGGCAAGGAATACACAAGAGGATCCTGGAGCCTTCTGCAGCAACAGAGTAAAAAAGTGCTCAAAAAACAAAAGGATGGGACATGTCAAAGAGACACAGGAGCCAACAGGAAAGACGTCTCAGTAGCCAAAGCTGCAACAACTTAAGCAACACCACAAATAACACTGGATGATAACAAAAAGTACAAAATAAATATACATGTAACAACAGGGATATAAGTAAATGGTTGGATAACTAAACAAAGGGAGGAGAAGGGACAATCTTTCTTATAGAAGAATTCTAACAGAAGAATTCTAAATATACGTAGATAACACCCTCTCCAGGAGATGAAGCTTATCCCCACCACCTCTCAGTTCTTTTGAGTGTGCTAAACTTAGTGGTTCCATCACATGCACATCTTGTACCCCCTGATACAATGTGATGAGAAGGCTACCCTGTGTTATTCTTTCCAAAACCCCTTAACCCTGGCCTAATCATGAGAAAACATCAGACAAATGTAGACTGGAGGACATTCTATAGGACAGCCAGCCAATATCCCCCTAAGCTGTCATAGTCATAAAAATACAAGGAAAGAGTAAAAAACTGTCCTGGATCAGAGGATACTAGGAGACATGACAACTAAATGCAGTGTAGTGCCCTGTACTGACTAAATCCTGGAACAGAAAGAAGATACTGATAGAAGAACTGGAAAAATCCATAAAGTCTGGAATTTAGATTGTGATTAATATTCCAATGTCAGCTTCTTAGTTGTGACAAACATCCTGTGAATGTATTGTTAACAATAGGTGAGGTGAGGGGTCTATAGAAACTGTTTGCAACTTTCCTATGGTCTAAAATTATGCCAAAATAAACTTTTTTTTTAGATAAATACTCTTCAAAGAAAATGTGGTAGTTACCCACTTGCATTGATTTTACAAGCTACTAAAAGACTGCAACCTACAGTTTGAAGAATACTGCTTTAGAAAACTTATGAGGCCTTTTGGCAAAAATGATCAGAAGTGTTTGGTAGTCTGTAAGCTATTTTGCTGGAACATAAGTATTTCAGGAAACAATACACTGCTGAAGGAAAATATTTTTAAAAATAGTTTTAAAAAGTAACTGTCTTTGGTTATTCCATCTCTGAAGTTTTCTGCTATTATTATTTTCCCCTCAAGGACCAAGTTTCTATGCCTGATGTTTTAGAAGACCAAAAAGGGCAGGTAAGGAGATTGTTTTATAATTGTCTAGTCTATATCTATGTATGGATGTGAGAGTTGGACTATAAAGAAAGCTGAGCGCCAAAGAATTGATGCTTTTGAACTGTGGTTGGAGAAGACTCTTGAGAGTCCCTTGGACTGCAATGAGATCCAACCAGTCCATCCTAAAAGAGATCAGTCCTGGGAGTTCATTGGAAGGACTAATGTTGAAGCTGAAACTCCAATACTTTGACCACCTGATGGAAGAGCTGACTCATTTGAAGACCCTGATGCTGGGAAAGATTGAAGGTGGGAGGAGAAGGGTACGACAGAGGATGAGATGGTTGGATGGCATCACCGACTCAATGGACATGAGTTTGGGTAAACTCCGGGGGTTGGTGATGGACAGGGAGGCCTGGTGTGCTGCAGTTCATGGGGTCGCAAAGAGTCGGACACGACTGAGCGACTGAACTGAGTCTATGTCTTCTTCAGCTATAACTTTCCTATCTTGAAATTCCTTATCACCTAGCTTACGAAGCAACTTCTGAATCCATCTGAGTCCTAAATTAGTCAATTATTTTTCATGCAGTGATTTCTCTGTAGTGAGGCAATCTATCCCAAGGACAGAGCTTGAAGAATGGTCTGTTCCCACTGCTGATTTGTCACTGTCAATCCTATTAAAAGGGATAAGACTCTTGGTTTGCCTTAAGAAAGTCATACTTCTTTCTTTTTTTCTTTCCTCCTCCTATCAATACTACCACTGTCATCACCACTGCCATAAATACATTACTGGCAGTACAGAGGGACAATTAAAATGCTCAACTTAAAATATTTTGTATTTGGTTAAATCAATATTCATTAAACATCCCATATTTTCACAGTGAATAGATTTCACAACTGTAATGAAACATTTTATGAAGGTAACTTTATCTACATAAAATTCAAGAATGTGAATTAAATAGCATATTAGCTAATTAAAGAAAAAGCTCTTGTGCCAAAAAAAGAAAAGAAAGAAAATATACCATACACTACAAACACAAATAGACTAAAGAAATCACACATTATTTTGTATTAGTTGTCCTGAGTCCCCTCCCTTGCTTGTTGCTTGTGAAATGTGCTCAGTCATGTCTGACTGTGACCCCACGGACCACAGCCTGCCAGGCTCCTCTGTGCATGGGTTTCCCAGGCAAGAATACTGGAGTGGGTCGCCGTTTCCTCCTCCAGGGGATCTTCCTGACCCAGGGAGGGAACCCGTGTCTCCTGCACTGGCAGGCAGATTCTTTACCACTGCGCCACCTAGGGAGTCCCTCCACTAGACTATGACTATTTAGCTTGCTTCTTCTGGGCAGCGGGGAAAGCTATTTTGAATCATTACAATTTCACCAATAATCCATTAAAAACGTTTTTCAAGCTTGCAAAATTCTAATAGATGTGGGTTTATGATAATTAATCCTGTTCCAAAACTATAGAATTACTGGACAAATTCTGATTCCTGATTCTGACAGAAAAGAATACAAGAACAGACAAAAATATGGAATTCAGCACTTGCCTTATATGAACGTCATCATCACTGTCAATGTGTAGTAACTGCCCCTGCAGACGTCGCTCTTCACTACGAAGCTGTTTTCTCATTTCTGATAATTCCATAATTACATTTTTTTTCTCCTCTGAAAATTCCCATCAGTAAGTGAAAAATAAGAGAGATACATGAATAAAAGGTTAAACACTAAACATAACCTGACTTATAAAGCTAAAATGCTCAGTTATATTTTTATGGAAAGTTATTTTTAAGGCTTTATATATAGATGCATTATATGAACATTATTAAGACCCACAAACACACTTCTGATAATACAAGAATTTCAAACATTTAGAAACATTCCTGAGGGGAGGGAGAGAGTGCCTTCCACTATTAAGGGGCAGCACAATGGAGTTCCTTTGTGATGATGGACAGTTCTGTAACCTTGATTGTGTGGTAGTTACATAATTTACACATGATAAAAATTCACAGAACTACACACACAAACACATAAACTAGTGTAAGTGAAACCAGACGCAGGTCCATAGAGCATGCCAATGCCAATTTCCTGGTTGTGATATTGCACCACTGAGGGAAGCTACAGGGAGGTTACACAGCAACTCTCTATACCATTTTGCAATATTCTGTGATTCTTATTTTTCAGAACAAGAAAGTTAGGAAAAAAGAAACAGTCTAGATTACAGGTTTAATAGTCAGCTCTACCTTCTGCACGAAGCTGGTTTTTCCTGGCAGGTACCGGAGGAGACTGTGCCATGGACACAGAACTGTCCTGTTTAACAATCACAACAAAGATAAATTCAGTATATGTCTTCCCTACTCAGAAGTTTTAAAAGAGGAATTAAAAAAAAAAAACCGTAAGAGAATCCAGATTCCCAACCAATCTATCTATAAACTTACCTACATCTATTTTTTCTTCCCACTACCATGGGAGAGGCCTTCCCCAGCCAGACAGCACTTTCACCTGTGCTCTGCATCTGACAGGTGACCCCCACATCCTCCATCCCTTACTCTTCTTTCTCTACCACCTTTCTATCCATCTGTGCTTAAAAAACTAACCTCACCCTTCATCACTCACTATCTAGCATCCATTCTCTCCTTCCTTCACAGTCATTCTTCAAAAAAAAAAAAAAAGTATGTGCAGTAGTATGGCGCCTGCTTCCTTATTCCCATTCACTCCTCACCTTGCGGCCACTGCCTTTGCATCTCCTACCAAGTGATCCCTCAGCGATGCAGTCTATGGGCATTTTAAGCCCTTATTTTACTTGGCCAGTAGCAACTACTATCACTGACACTTTATTTCCTTGCTCTAAGTGGTGATAATTCTCTACTGTTAGATCCTCAGCCCTTTACTTCCCCTGAACACACACGAGACAACCGTACTACTTAGGCAGTAATGGTAGTAGTTCCAAACCACAAATCCGGTGCAGAGCTCCTTCCTTGGCCACGACATGTATTTTCAACCGCCTACTCTATATAAAAGTTGTCACTGACTCCAACCCACCACACACAGTCAGTATGCCACCATCTGTGTTTCATAAACATATCTTGAAGTTGTCACCCTTTTTCAGTTCTTAATGTCACTGCCATAGGTCCTCAAAATCACATCTGGACTTTTGCAAAAGCATCTTAACTTTACAGTTCTGCTCCACCTCCATGATGCATCTCCATACCACTGCCTGAGAGAATATTATGCAAAACAAACACGACCATGTCATTTTCCTACTTAAAACATTACATGAACACCATACATGACCACAGACCTACTAAACCAGAACCACAGAGGGTGGGGTTAGGAAGACATTCTAATACATTTCTCTGTCTATTCTAGTAATTGGCCTGTAGTAATTGGTATCCTATAGAATGAATCAAGCCCTCTAGCACTCCATACAACACCCTGCATATGTTCTAACCTTCACCTCCCCTACTTCATGGTCAGGCATTATCAGATCAGACCAAACCATGTATTCTCTATGCTACCAAGTGGCTTACAGTTCCCTCCAAGATTCTGCATGTGCTGGAAGTTGCTCTTCCTCATCCTCTTTTTGGCAAATTCCTACTCACTCTTCAAGAGTCAACTCAAGGATCAACCCTTTCTGGAACATTTTCCTGGCTGTCTTTTAATTGTAATTCAGTCTAAAGTACAAGGGACTTTATTAGCATAACTACAACTAGCTAGTAAATATATTATCAAAGAAAAAGCCTTCCTGAGGGACCTGGACAAGAGCCACATGCTATATTATGAGCTGTCAAAAGAATTTAAACTTTGGGGCACCAAAGTTTTATCATTTATAAGTATTATCATTTAGAACTGAAGAAACAGACAAATTAATGTAAACATTACCTATGTTTCAGATCTGAAAAATGTAATCTAGCTAATTAAGATGAATAAGAAAATCTCAATCAATCCCCTTAATCTTAGATGAACAAATCAAAAGAAAAAGCATATACCTGAGTAAAGGAAGTTACAATGCTGTCAACTGAAGGAGGTCTTTGGAGTCTGCTTGCAATCTTATTCTGAAGAGCAGGAACTACAGGAGAAGGCTGTCTCAAGTGCTGATGTGGGGGGAGGGGTGGGAAATGTATGTGTGTGTATATATATATATGTATATACACACATACTCCCCAACAAATGTCTATGTGTGTATACACATACCCCAACATGTATGTGTGCATGCACACACACACGTATGTATACATATACATATGCAAACACACACACCCCTAATAGTTAATAAGACCACCAAAGAGGTTCAGACTACTATTGCTTTATTTTAATAAAATATTTACCAAAAAATCTATAAAAAATATTAGATCACTATGTTGTGCACTCAAAACCAATATTTTGATATTATAAATCAACTACCTTCCATTAAAAAACATATCTACCCAAGAAGTCAGAAATTCAGTTATGTAAGATCAAATACATTAGTTAGGATAAACAAATGGATTTACATATCCTTATTCAAGAATATGACTATCAGACTAGGATTAAAAAATTCAACAAACTGAAGTAAGGCAATCGCATGCCAGATATTGGGAAAGCAGCAAAAATAAAAAAATATAGCCAAAGTAAAAAACTGTCTTAATAATAAAAAGAAATAGGATAAAACAAAAAAGAAACAAAAACCCTTTCTGGGAAAATGATATAAACCAGTCTCTAAAATCTAGATTCCCTTGTCACCAGGAACATCACGGGTCAGAGCAGAGCTCTGCATCTCCATGAGAGAAGAAAATAGGGTTTCAGATCATGGTGTAATAAAGCTAATAGCTCCCAACTTCATATTAAAATCAAAATGCTGGAAACACAAATACTCTCAACAAAATTCAATAATGATTGTCTGGGTAAAAATATAAATGTGTATGTAAAAAGGTGGATGTTAATTGTTCATTCTGCATGGTACAAAATCAAATATTACTTTCACTAGTGACTAATACAATTAGAAATATATGAGAGACAAAATTTAAAAAGAAACTCTAAGTGACCACAAGCAGAAGTATAGCAACAAATTAAACCTTCTAAAGGACTACAAAGAATGAAGCAAAGAAAGTATAGTCCACATAACAAATGATTAACTGTCAAGGGAGCAAAAACAAACAAGAAAGTCAGAAATTCAATTAATATGATCAAACACATTGGCCATGATAAACATAAATGGATTCAATACCTCATTAAGATTATAACTCAGATTAGGATAAAAAGCAAATTTCAACAAACTAAAATATACAGACTAAAAATTAAAAATGCAGACACAAAAGTAAAAACTAAAAGAGTAGACAAATATATTTTAAGCCTACATAAATTAAAAAATAACAGCTAGCAATGATAATTTCAAAATTGAAGGTAAACTGTGTTAAAAGGAACAAAGCTGCTCTAAAACTTTCTGATACATCACAATTAAACTGTAAAACAGTCATAAAATTACATATCCCTAAGCATTTTTTTAGATGCAATAAATGGCAGAAGGAGAACTGTGAGAAACAACTTTCCTTTTCAAACAATCAGTTTTACAATAAAATATTCTCTTTCCATTCAATTCTGCTATAAACCAAACACTGCTCTAAAAAACAAACATTATCAATTAAAAATGTGAATGATATGACACTTGACTGATATATTTTAAAAAGCTGAGAAAATATATATCCAATTATATATCCTAAGAATGAAGGATATTAGCCTTATATTCCTGGAACACTGAAAATAAAACAAAAATATAGATCTGACTCATAGATTCCCCTTCAAACAACGTTTCAGCAAATTCAAATTGTGAATATTTATTTCTATCACCATAAAACCTGGGGGTAAGAAATTCAAAGAGTATATTTGTACCAGTCAGAAATGGCTCACATGATCTGCAGAAGATTACATATTGAACAATGTATCAAAACACACCATAAATATACCAGAGCAGCACACTGGTTGAAAGTAATCTTTTTGTCAACTCTACTTAGAAGAAATAATGTCTGCATAAATCTAAATTTCTGAAAACAATATTTTTTTTTTTTAAGTTTTTTTTTTTTTTTTTTTTTTATTAGTTGGAGGCTAATTACTTCACAACATTTCAGTGGGTTTTGTCATACATTGATATGAATCAGCCATAGATTTACACTTATTCCCCATCCCGATCCCCCCTCCCATCTCCCTCTCCACCCGATTCCTCTGGGTCTTCCCAGTGCACCAGGCCCAAGCACTTGTCTCATGCATCCCACCTGGGCTGGTGATCTGTTTCACCATAGATAGTATACATGCTGTTCTTTTGAAACATCCCACCCTCACCTTCTCCCACAGAGTTCAAAAGTCTGTTCTGTATTTCTGTGTCTCTTTTTCTGTTTTGCATATAGGGTTATCGTTACCATCTTTCTAAATTCCATATATATGTGTTAGTATGCTGTAATGTTCTTTATCTTTCTGGCTTACTTCACTCTGTATAAGGGGCTCCAGTTTCATCCATCTCATTAGGACTGGTTCAAATGAATTCTTTTTGACGGCTGAGTAAAATTCCATGGTGTATATGTACCACAGCTTCCTTAAAATTAAATTGGGCTAAACCTACAAGATACGGGGTTTTCCAAGGTATGGTTCACAAGCCAACTGCATCCAAACCCCTATGGGTTACTAAATTACACTTAGTAAATCAGATACTGCTGAAAAAGACTGAGGGCAGGAGGAGAAGGGGCAGACAGAGGATGAGATACTTGGACGGCATCACCAACTCAATGGACATGAGTTGGAACAAACTTCAGGAGACAGTGAAGGAGAAAGAAGCCTGGCATGCTACAGTCCACGGGGTCGAAGAGTTGGACATGACTTAGTGACTGAACAACAACAAATCAGCTACACTGTAGACGAGACCAGGAAGATGCATTTTTATTAAGTCCCTAGTGATACTATGGGCTGAGAGCTAAGAATCCGCCTGCCAACCCAGGAGATGCGGGTTCAATTCGTGGGTCAGGAAGATCCCCTGGAGAAGCAAATGGAAACCAACTCCAGTATTCTTGCTTGGGAAATCCCATGGACAGAGGAGTCTGTGGGCTACAGTCCATGCGGTTGCAAAACAGATGGACATGACAGTGACTAAACAAGTGATACTGTACATAGTAAATCTTAAATATAGTTTGAAATATAAGCAAATATATGAACTGAATTTTCATAAGGGCTAACTGATTTTATAGAGAGAAAACACCTGTCTAATAACTGATTCACGCACCTAAGGGTGAATCAACCTCCATCTCAGAAACATGGACTTCAAATCAATCTGCAGTGAGCCACAAGTTTCTTTTTTAATTTCCAATCCATTGGGACAGATGCATAAGAGAGTAAGAATGAATTATAGTTGATCCTTGAACAATGCACGTTTGAACCACACAGGTCCACTTTCAGAGATATTTTTCTGTATCAAATGCTGCAGTACTACAGGCAGTGGTGGGCTGATTGCACAGACGTGTAGGAACTGCAAGTATGGAGGGCTAGTTATCAATTACACATTATGGATTAACCCCTCGGCTTAACCCTGGTTCGAGGGTCAACTGTACTAGCTAAATAAAAACTGTTAACAGATATTACAAAATCCAAACCCAACTTTTTTTTTTTTTAACAGATTCAACAGATATAAAACTATAATGACAAATTGCTACAACAGTTTCCAAACACTTTCAGTCTTATCAGGAACAGTTTGTAGGGTGCTGGTCTACAGACCATGGGAACAAGACTACTCTGTTCCCAGCAGGGAAGACACAGCAAAGCACAGTGACATCATCTAGGACAGGAGGTTCGGTGCACTGCACCCAGAAAAGCACCAGGACGAAAGTGGAGACAAAAGCACCGCCTCTGCTCTCTCCTTTTTGCTGACCACTCTACTTTTACAGGGAAAATGGGTTAAACAATGGGTTCCACAGACATTTTTGTCTGAAACTTACCTTTATATCTTCCCCAACCATATTTTCTCTTTCATAGTAGTGCTGAAGTTGTAAGTTACGTTTTTCTTCTTCTTCTTTCTTCTTTCTTTCTGCTTCTTTTCGTCTTTCTTCAGCTAACCGAATAAGCTCTTCATTTTTCAGTCTTTGCTTTAAAATAAAGAAAAAATACACACTCCATACACACATTCAGTCCATTCATATTTGTGTGAAATAAAGAGATAAAACGGAGGGTATAGATGACATGCTCAAGTCGCTCAGTTGTGTCCAATTCTTTGCAACCCTTTGGACTATAGCCCACCAGGCTCCTCTGGCCATGGGATTTTCCAGGCAAGAATGCTGGAGTGGGTTGCCATTTCCTCCTCCAGGGGATCTTCTCGACCCAGGGATCAAACCTGTCTCCTGCACTGCAGGCAGATTCTTTACTGTTGAGTTATCAAGGAAGCCCACAGATGACATACTGGTCTGCTTACAATAAAATATTAGGCATCTAAAATATTACAACATGCTAGACAGTTTAAACTATTTTTTGGCTTTAAAAAAAGTCATCATTTATCTCTTTTATTAATTTAGTATTTCATTTTTATAAAGTAACATCTAACAAATGCATATTGATCTGATATTTTCTAAATGTACTTCAAGACTGTTCTCCTTTGTGAGTAATAAGTATCTTTTCAAGTCAAAGTAAGGAGTTCACTCTCAGACTAAGCAGAAAAAGAGAGTAGGGAAAAAATCCACCTCCTCCTCTTTCTCCCTTTTCTTTTCCTGCTCCTCTTCATACTCTTGCTGGATTCGAGCTCTCTGTTCTGCAAGCCGTTTTTCTTCTTTTTCTTCAGCAATTCTTAATCTCTCGCGCTCTGCTTCTTCTCTTTGCTTCTTTTCTTCAATCTAAATAATAAAACCTAGTTATTACTTTTGAAACTACTGAAAAGTTAGAACACCACTTAATTTACCCTGTTATCCTATGAATTCAGCCTTTATATCCTGCTTTTGTAAGTAAAAGTAAGTTCCTAAATTTTTCAGTTTCCTGTATTGTATTAGAGGGGCCACATGACATAATGATAAGAGCTCTAAGTAAAATTCCAGCTACCACAGACCTTATGAAACTTTCTGGTTCAGTTCTGTCATCTGGTAAAAAGAGTTACTAACATCTATATCTCAAAGTAGTGCTCAAAGATTGAAATGAAACTATGTATGTAAAAAACATAAAAGTTCCTAAGTAGAAGGTCCAATACTTAATAATTCATGATTATATTATTCTATAATGACTACTACTACTATGTCTCAATGTTCCTTGTGATTAGTATCCTGAAACAGCAGTGAAATGTTTTAGCAACCATTCTTTAAGTAGAAATCTCTTCCCTAGAATAGCCTTTCTTATTTCCTTTCTAATGACAAGATGTAAGGTATATGAAGATGTCAGCTTCAAGGATTCATAATTAAGTTTCGTTTGAATGCCACCTGAAACCTGCAGTGCTGAGTATTCTCGGCAAATATTGTAAGGCAAAATCTAAGATGTGACAGGAAGAAGACTCTTAAGAGATAGTCTACATCCTCCATGAATGAGACAGAGAAAAATGACAGCATGGTACCTGAGGATTCATGATGCTGGTTTAAGGATATCAATAAATTTTTATCCCTCTTAAGTATGGACTGATCACGACTATTCACAATATTTTAAGAGTTCTTGTCTGCATTTCCTCTAGTCTCAAGGTTGCCGTATTTACTGCTGTCAAACTTTTGAGCTATAAGAACACAGTCTTCTTACATATGCCACAACTTTACATGCTAGGGCTTTTTCCAACATTTATCACAACCCTTTTAGATATGTACAGTCCTAATATTTAGGACTAAGTGGTGTGTATGTAATCACCTCCTCAATTACAACAGCCCTAAAGAAAGCATCATTCATGAACCATACAATAAAACCACACATTTAACACTCAGTTCCCTTTTTCTCCTCCATGAAAAAAATAATCACAATCAGCAGGTCACTTCACCATTAATGGGTCACAATCATAAATGGATCTCACACCTAATGAATCCACAGAAATATCATTCCAACAAAAATGCCACACAGCTGTTCAACAGAAACAGAAAAGTTATTGCTCAGGTCAATGGTTTTCAAACCATATAATACAAAAGTAGTTCAGTGGTCCTGCAAATGTTATTAAACTTGTTAATTATTTTTAAAGCTACAGTTTACAATGACATCTAAACACTCGCATGTATTATTCACCAAATCTGAAGCACATGAAGACTTTTGCTGTACTAATAACTAATGGTATAACTTTTTTAGTGTTAAAACTTATTTATGCAGATAAGGAGCTAAGGCTTCCTTTGCATCTTTGTGCACAGATCTGAACATTTTATAACATTTCTTTTAACACTTAAATTTGGAGATTCTTTTTGTCTGACATTATATTGTTGATATTAATAAATACCATTTAGCTATTTTACATTTTCTTGGAGCTCTGGAATAATTTTTTTGGGGGGAAAAGCAGGAGTTTTTAACAGACTGCTAAAAGAAAAATACATAAACCACCATTTTATAGGGTGGGAGAACTGAAGGTTGAACTTATTCTGAAACTAGTAAGTCAAAGTTTCCCAAACTACTAGTAGTCTTTCCCAGAAGAAAGACACTGCAGTGTGTGGAATCTCTAGGTATGATGAAGTCCAGAGACTTGGGGTCAACGTGCTAGCTCTGCCACCACAGGTGAGCCTCAGCCTTTTTTTTGGTCTTAAAACAAAAACAGTAATACCTTCCTCAGAGAGTTGTGAGGTTTAATAAGAGACTATATATAGAACTATCTTACAAACAATAAAAGACTACAAAATGGCAAGATTTATTTATTTTTCCCTAAATTCTACCCTCAGTTCAGTTCAGTCAGTCAGTCATGCCCAACCCTTTGTGACCCCAAGGACTGCAGCATGCCAGGCTTCCCTGTCCATCACATTTAAGGAGCTTACTTAAATTCATGTCCATCGAGTTAGTGATGCCATCCAACTATCTCATCCTCTGTCATCCCCTTCTTCTCCCGCCTTCAATCTTTCCCAGCATCAGGGTCTTTTTGAATGAGTCAGTTTTTCCCATCAGGTGGCCAAAGTATTGGAGCTACAGTTTCAGCATCAGTCCTTTCAATGAATAGACAGGACTGATTTCCTTTAGGATGGATTGGTTGGATGTCCTTGCAGTCCAAGGGACTCTCTCAAGAGTCTTACCAACACCACAGCTCAAAAGCATCAATTTCTCAGTGCTCAGCTTTCTTTATGGTCCAACTCTCACATCTATACATAATTACTGGAAAAATTATAGCTTTGACTAGATGGATTTTTGTTCGCAAAGTAATGTCTCTGATTTTTAATATGCTATCTAGGTGGGTCACAGCTTTTCTTCCAAGGAACAAGTGTCTATTAATTTCATGGCTGCAGTCCCATCTGCAGTGATTTTGGAGCCCAAAAAAAGTCTCTCTACTTTAGACCATGTTAATACTTGCTAAGTATAACAGGAACTATTGATATATAATTTTGACTTGCTATCATTATGGGCAATATACCAGAGGGTCCTACAAGTTCAAAAAGTGACTATGGACCCTCAATCTGCTGTACCTAACTCAAATGGCCAGTATCCTCAGGATCTCTGAGTGCAGTATCATTCTGCCAATCTCTATTAATTCATTCTCTATTCATTCTGCCAAACCTCAGAAATGTCTTTTCATCCATTTCCACAGTCACAACTCTAGTGAAATAACCACGCTTCAGTTCAGTTTAGTCACTCAGTCGTGTCCGACTCTTTGCGACCCCATGAACCACAGCACGGCAGGCCTCACTGTCCATCACCACTCCCAGAGTCCACCCAAACCCACATCCACTGAGTCGGTGATGCCATCCAACCATCTCATCCTCTGTCGTCCCCTTCTCCTGCCCTCAATTTTTCCCAGCATCAGGGTCTTTTCAAATGAGTCAGCGCTTCGCATCAGGTGGTCAAACTATTGGAGTTGCAGCTTCAACATCAGTCCTTCCAATGAACACCCAGGACTGATCTCCCCTAGGATGGACTAGATGGATCTCCTTGCAGTCCAAAGGGCTCTCAAGAGTCTTCTCCAACACCACAGTTCAAAAGCATCAATTCTTTTGCACTTAGCTTTCTTTATATCCTACTCTCACATCCATACATGACCACTGGAAAAACCATAGCCTTGACTAGATGGACCTTTGTAGGCAAAGTAATTTCTCTGCTTTTTAATATGCTGTCTAGATTGGTCATAACTTTCCTTCCAAGGAGTAAGCGTCTTTTAATTTCATGGCTGCAGTCACCATCTGCAGTGATTTTGGAGCCCAGAAAAATAAAGTCAGCCACTGTTTCCACTGTTTCCCTATCTATTTGCCATGAAGTGATGGGGCCGGATGCCAAGATCTTAGTTTTCTGAATGTTGAGCTTTAAGCCAATTTTTTCACTCTCCTCTTTCACTTTCCTCAAGAGGCTCTTTAGTTCTTCTTCACTTTCTGCCATAAAGGTGGTGGTGTCATCTGCATATCTGAGGTTATTGATATTTCTCCCAGCAATCTTGATTCCAACTTGTGCTTCTTCCAGCCCAGCATTTCTCATGATGTACTGTGCATAGAAGTTAAATAAGCAGAGTGACAATATAGTCTTGACATACTCCTTTTCCTACTTGGAACCAGTATAACTGTTGGAACCAGTTCTAACTGTTGCTTCCTGACCTGCATACAGATTTCTCAAGGGACAGGTCAGGTGGTCTGGTATCCCTTCCCATCTCTAATCAGTTTCCCACAGATTACTGTGATCCACACAGTCAAAGGCTTTGGCATAGTCAATAAAGCAGAAATAGATGTTTTTCTGGAACTCTCTTGCTTTTTTGATGATCCAGTGCATGTTGGCAATTTGATCTCTGGTTCCTTTGCCTTTTCTAAAACCAGCTTGAACATCTGGAAGTTCACGGTTCACGTATTGCTGAAGCCTGGCTTGGAGAATTTTAAGTACTACTTTACCAGCGTGTGAGATGAGTGCAATTGTGCAGTAGTTTGAACATTCTTTGGCATTGCCTTTCTTTGGGATTGGAATGAAAACTGACCTTTTCCAGTCCTGTGGCCACTGCTGAGTTTTCCAAACTTGCTGGCATACTGAGTGCAGCATTTTCACAGCATCATCTTTCAGGATTTGAAATAGCTCACCTGGCATTCCATCACCTCCACTAGCCTTGTTCATAGTGATGCTTCCTAAGGCCCACTTGACTTCACATTCCAGGATGTCTGGCTCTAGGTTGGTGATCACACCATCATGATTATCTGGGTCGTGAAGATCTTTTTTGTACAGTTCTGTGTCTTCTTGCCACCTCTTCTTAATATCTTCTGTTTCTGTTAGGTCCCTACCATTTCTGTCCTTTATTGAACCCATCTTTGCATGAAATGTTCCCTTGGTATCTCTAATTTTCTTGAAGAGATCTCTAGTCTTTCCCATTCTATTGTTTTCCTCTATTTCTTTGCATTGATTGCTGAGGAAGGCTTTCTTATTTCTCCTTGCTATTCTTTGGAACTCTGCATTCAGATGGGATATCTTTCCTTTTCTCCTTTGCTTTTCACAGCTACTTGTAATGCCTCCTCAGACAGTTATTTTGCTTTTTTGCATTTCTTTTTCTTGGGGATGGTCTTGATCCCTGTCTCTTGTACAATGTCATGAACCTCCGTCCATAGTTCATCAGGCAGTCTATTAGATATAGTCCCTTAAATCTATTTCTCACTTCCACTGTTTATTTGTAAGGGATTTGATTTAGGTCATACCTGAATGGTCTAGTGGTTTTCTGCACTTTCTTCAATTTCAGTCTGAATTTGGCAATAAGGAGTTCATGATCTGAGCCATAGTCAGCTCCCGGTCTTGTTTTTGCTGACTGTATAGAGCTTCTCCATCTTTGGCTGCAAAGAATATAATCAATCTGATTTTGGTGTTGATCATCTGGTGATGTCCATGTGTAGAGTCTTCTCTTGTGTTGTTGGAAGAGGGTGTTTGCTATGACTAGTGTGTTCTCTTGGCAAAACTCCATTAGCCTTTGCCCTGCTTCATTTTGTACTCCAAGGCCAAATCTGCTTGTTACTCCAGGTGTTTCTTGACTTCCTACTTTTGCATTCCAATCCCCTATAATTAAAAGAACATCTTTTTTGGGTGTTAGTTCTAGAAGGTCTTGTATGTCTTCACAGAACTGTTCAACTTCAGCTTCTTCAGCATTATTGGTCAGGGCATAGACTTGGATTACCATGATATTGAATGGTTTGCCTTGGAAACAAACAGAGATCATTCTGTCATTTTTGAGATTGCATCCAAGTACTGCATCTCGGACTCTTTTGTTGACTATGATGGCTACTCCATTTCTTCTAAGGGTTTCTTGCCCACAGTAATAGATATAATTGTCATCTGAGTTAAATTCACCCATTCCAGTCCATCTTAGTTCGCTGATTCCTAGAATGTCGATGTTCACTCTTGCCGTCTCCTGTTTGACCACTTCCAATTTGCCTTGATTCATGGACCTAACATTCCAAGTTCCTATGCAATATTGCTCTTTACAGCATCGAACCTTGCTTCTATCACCAGTCCCATCCACAACTGGGTGTTGCTTTTGCTTTGGCTCCATCCTTTCATTCTTTTTGGAGTTATTTCTCCACTGATCTTCAGTAGCATATTGGGCAGCTACTGACCTGGGGAGTTCATCTTTCAGTGTCCTATCTTTTTGCCTTTTCATACTGTTCATGGGGTTCTCAAGGTAAGAATACTGAAGTGGTCTGTCATTCCCTTCTCCAGTGGACCACATTCTGTCAGACCTCTCCACCATGACCCATCCCTCTTGGGTGGCCCCACATGGCATGGCTTAGTTTCATTGAGTTAGACAAGACTGTGGTCCATGTGATCAGATTGGCTAGTTGTCTGTGACCCATGCTTCAAGTCCTTTAAATCCACCCAAAATACGTCAACAGTATTGCCAGATCAATTATCCTTAAGATCATATCCATTATGTCACTGCCTTATTTATGAGTCCATAATAATTAGGATCAGAAAGATGGCATATTTGAGTAGCCTCTCTTTAAGAAGAATTTAAGAGGCTGGGATCAGACTGGATAGCCTTAAGTGTGAGAGTAAGGAATATGGACATTTTATTTAGAAAAACTACTGACAGATTTTAAATAAAGAAAAAAAGCATGAGAAATTATATCAAAGGAAGATTAACCTGGCCAAAGGATTAATCTGACACTGGGTTGTAAGTGGGTATGGAAGGGGGGATGATAAGAAGAGAAAATATTGTGAGCCCACTATGGGCAGCTGTCTCATTCACCTCAGGCTCCATTCTAAGGGTGGACACAGTATGAGAGTTCAAATAATCCATTTGCTTAATAAACACCTGATGCTCAAGTGTCTTCCTCTGGGCACTTCTAGTGTTTTAAATGCAATTTGCTTACACATATAAATGAAGCAAATAAATACAAAATGTGAGAGTATTTTTAATATTTACCTACAAACTAAACAACTGAGTCAAGAATATAAAATCATTTAGAAAAAAACTATTTCTATTAACACATAAACATCTAGAAAGATTCATTTTATGCCTAATATGTGAACATTTTAAGAGTTTCAGTTTTAGAAATTCCAACACTAACACTTAATGATTTAACAAAATTTAAAAAAGATTACGTCAACTGGTATACCTAACATGTCTCCTTATTCCTTTTTCATATATACATAAAACAGTATAATAATATAAATTAAATAATATAATTTCTATCTGATATGAATTAGATATTTTAGATAACTGCATGACATTTTAGAATTTATTCTTTATATTGTGGATAAAATCTTTGCAAATTTATTAAAACTTTTATGAAACCTTGAAATAATGATCAAATAAGCATTTCACCTGAAAACGAAGAAAGTTCTTGTATAATTCCTGCTGCTTAATCTGAAGTTCAGTTGGAGGCTCACTAAAAATATTTCCCCGAGCAAAAGGAGAGCTCTGTGTTTGCATATGACCTTGAAAGGGAAATTTTTCAAAAACATACCATTAGCCAGTGCTTAAAAACATAAAGGTTAAAGAATAAAGACTTTGCTAAATAAATTCAAATTTTGAAAAAATGCACTAAATATGGAAGCCCAGAGGCTAAACTTGGAAGACGACTAAGATTAGAATCTTAAGACCAGATGAAAAGAGAGGGGAAAAATGGTGAAACTAAAATAAAATTAATACACAGTTGAAAAATCATAATATAGCTATATCTGAAAGTCATCAAGGAAACATAAAAGTTAGTAACCTAAGCAACTCTCACTGCAGCAAAGGCTTTAAAATAAAATTTACACAAAGGAAAAAAAGCACACATTTAAGTTCTTATGTATGATGTAAATATCCTTTTCTTAAGAACACTGCTTAATTACACATTAAAATGTATTATGTATACACATAAAAAATATTTCTAAAATTGCTTTTTAAAAAATCAGTGGATTCCTATCCATGGTTTAAAACACAGATTAGAAAATAAGCTCTAAAAACATTTTTAATTTTTACAAAATTAAAATGACTTTTAATCACTGCAATACTTTTTACTTAAAAATTATATCAGATTAATGAGATATAAGTTTGAAGATTAAAAATATGCTATATATATGTTATCTATAAATAGTACTAAACATTCTGGGAAAGGAAAAATATTATTTTATAAAAGCAGCCTGGAAAATAATTATACCCCAGCAGTCTTTTGAATGCAGAAAAAAACTGTATGCAAATTTAAGGCTCACATAACTTTTTTATATCATTTTATATTTATATAAAAATATACCATTTTTTAGTTTCCTTATACCATCAATCTAAAGCATTTATTTCTCTCACTCATATAGTGGTTGTAAGCCAACTGCTTTGCAGTTGAGCTGTCATTTAGATCTCTTTTTCTTTTCATTTAAATTTACTAATCCTTGAATAGATCAGCAGAAAGGCAAATCAATACCTAAACATTAAAATCTTAGGTTATGGTGGAAAAACTGATCAGGAAAACAAAACTGAGACGTTTGTTTCACATTGAGATCTGTCAAATTCTAAACCTTTGAGGCAATTAGAGAAGAATTACTATTAGAGACAGGCAAGATAAGTTCTTTTAAACATAAAAACATTATAAAAACAAACCCAAAGGGAAAGACATGCTCTAAACAAAGGAAATGAAAATGCATTCAGGCATCATAATAAGCAAAAAAATAAATTTAATCCAAAGTAGTATGAACTTTATAAACATGATTTTTCATCCAAAAACCATGAAGTAAAAGAAAAACAACAAACATTAAGAAGAGCTTTTAAAACAGGCCTAATGAAGGCAAAATATTAGAGGATAGTGAATCTCAAGTATATATTAAGATATTCAACTTCCAGGCATATTTGAGCTCCCTTAAGGCCTTTAAAATACTACATGTCACATATGTATGTTGTATGTGTGCACACATGTATACACACATATACATACACTCCTACACATACATGATGGCACAGCAACAAATTAGGTGATTCTCAATAGTTTTTTTGCATTCAGAAAGTATTTTAGATTAATTCTTAGGAAATGAAAGTTAATTGAGGGAATTTCAATGCACAAAAATGGGGAATTTAAACATTTTATGATTTCTTAAACTAGAGCATCCTGACCACATCCTGGCCACAACATTAGCAGCAAAACCCTTGTGTTAGATACAATAAAAATAGATGACAAATTCTGCTGTGCATATTCAATCATCAAGGTTGTGCTCTTTTGGGGGAAAGAGTCATGGAAACTTTCTATTTTTCCTGTGTTTTTGCTTGGTAAGCAAAGCTAGATGCCTGACGTGTTATTACTATGAAAGACAAAAGTTCTAAGCTAAGAGGGAACTATGTACAAACAATACAGGAGGTGGAAGAGAAGAGTAGAGAAGGGGTCTGTACCACTGATCTCAATACAGACTACTCCAGAAGCAGCAGCCAATGAAGAGAAAAATAATGGCAATCAGAAAGAAGCAAAAATTCTCTAAAATAAAATGAAAAGGTGTTATGATGTACAAAGAAATAAACAAAATAAGTTTACTTTGACTTCTGGTCACATTACCCATTTATTTACAGTAAATGCTCTGTGCTTTCTCAAAAATTTTAATTTTAGACAAGAACACTGCATTAAAAAGTCCTTTCAAAATATCCCTGACTGATCATACTGTCTTTTAAAAAAATTTTTTAATGTTTAATACATATGACTTATTGGCCAAACAGGTAGACTAAATGGTGAGCTCTGATTTGAATTACTAGCCTTGCATCTTTCAAGCCTTTGATGGTAGCACTAATTTCTGCAGCCTTTTGGAACACTTCAAGAGATGTACTGTAGGTTGTTTCCGTAAACAGCCTTTATTACTGTTTAATCTCTAATTACAAGAAAATACTTTCCTACTTTGATCCACAGTAGATTTTTACACAGTGAATCTAGTTTTGATTTTTGGACTACTAAAAGTAGAATTTTTGATGAAATTATTAATTTGGCTCTCATTCTGAGTCCTTAATAATTCAATTTGCTGTAAATAAATGGTTATTTTTATAGGCATCAAAATACAGTATAGGGTGATATATTCTTTAAACTTCACTTGAATTCTAAATATGTAACATATTTTCACATATACTTGATAAAGAAAGATGATTACAAATTTTCCTGGCAAGTCATAAGATACTGAATAATCTTCAATTTACAGAATCTTTAATTAAAGGACCCTGTTTAATACCAAACCAAAGGTATATGCTTATGAAAGGGAGATGTGACCAGAAGTCAAAGTAAATTATTTACTTCTTTGTACACTGTGGCTTATAAGGGAGGGCAGATGTTTATAAAACAAACAAAAAATGAATTTCACTGTATAATTTATCATACAACATCTGGTATGTTCTCACTAATTTAAACTAATTCTTATGGGTGTAAGAACCAAATTCTGTATGGGTTTTAAAAAAAAAAAGAAAACTATTTTATTTTAAGAAATGTCCTTCCCACTAGCAAAATGAAGCTGTTAGCAGCAGCTAAAGTATATATAAGAACTAATAAAGCTGAGAAGAAATACACAGTATAATATTAAGGAGCAAAATATAGTTTATTCATTTTTTCAAAATACGTACATAGAAAAGTTATTGTAAATAGCATAAATAATGTGTTATGCTTTCTGACTCAGAATAACCAACGTCTCAAAATCTTAATAAGAACTTTGTTGGAGAACAGAAGAGAAATGCTACTAAACAATTTTAGAAATGTAAAAAAAAATATATATATATATATGATTAAAAACCTGAGTTTTTATTTGCAGCATCTTCTTGGTTCTCAGCATTTGAAGTGGCTAAATTTTGGTCTAGAGATACAACAGCCCTTTTATCTTCATATGTTCTTGCATCTGGGTTATGGTAGGCATCTATATTTTGTCTGTGCATCCTATTCAAATCAGCTGAGAGGGAAAAAATAAGCCATTTATTTCAATAAACATATTTCTATAATTAATATGCTTAATACATTTTCTTAAAGTAAAGAAATGAAGAGAACCAACAGGACCAGAACTGGAATAATTAAACAGTATCTTGGTACCCTGAAAACAGAAACAAGATTATCAAAACTTGTAAGAAATTTTTTCAAAAATGTTACAAGATAAATTCAAAATTAGTAGAGAACTTAGAGTGTATATTTTTTGACAACCCATAAAAACCATATTTATATGTAGTTTCCTTAGAACTTTGACTATCTAAATATAGAACAAATAGTAGCAATTCAAAACTAGTCACAGTGAAATCTACCCAACATCATTAGTATTCCTAATGAAAAAATATCATGTGGAGTGGAGTTTTTAAACATATTCTTAAGTTTTTTATAATATAAACATTCCTTAAAAGATGGAGCTCTATTCCCCTCCTCTGGAGTGTGGATTACTTCTTATGAAAAGGATTCTGCACAATGACAGTATAAAACTTTTGAGGCTACTTCATAAAAGACATTATGTTTCCATCTTGCTAGATCTATCGGTTCACTCACTTCGAAGAAAACCAGCTACCATTCCATAAGGAACACTCAAAGGAGCTCTACGGGGAAGTCCACATGGCAAGGAACTGAGGCCTCCTGAGTCATGTGAGGGAGCCACAGAGAAAACAGACTCTCCAGTCCCAATCAAGCCTTTGAACGACTTATAGCCCTGACTGACATATTAAAAGGGTGAATTCTATCGTATGCAAATTGTCTCTCAATAAATCACATAAAACCAAACATAAATCTAACTGGGGCATATATAATACATTAAAAAATTTAAATACCTAATCAAATATACATGAAGCAATCTTGCTATTAATCAATTAGAACTATGAGATATTTTTACTATCTTTCAAACTGGTTAAGTATTTTTAATTTTTTTTTTTTACTTTTTCTCTTGGTGTACAATTTTTAAAAATTTTAATACAGAGTCAAGTAACATCACCATAATCAGGAACTGGGACAGTCCCATCACCCCCCAAAAATTCCATAGTTACTCCCTGTCCTCAGCCATAATCTTGGTACCAGTGATTCGTTTTCCATTTCTATAGTTCTGTTATTTTGAGAATATATATGTATGTAAAAGGGCTTCTTTCCCTTAGGTCTTCTCTTTGGAGTCTCCCAAATTGTTCTGTGAATCAACAGTTCATTCTTTAACTGCTAAGTAGCATCCCATCATATGAATGTACCACAGTTTATCCATTCACTCACCGTAGAATATACTCGGTTTTTTCTTTATGGGAACTTTAAAAAAGAACTGAGAATGGAAACAGCTGTTAAATGTATTACAAATAATCAAAATGAGAGGTACTTACTCTTAAAGGGTTGACACTATGTTAAAATTGTATGCGTAACAGATTTTGATATTTTATTAATAACTACCTTACAAAGAGCTCTTTCTGAGAGCTAAGAATACGGTGAACATTCATTTCTTTAATTTCTTTGTAATAAAAGATGAAAGATGAAACAGGAGTAATTAGAAAAGCCAGCAGCTGAATTAGAGTCATCCAACATAATCCCTGTTATACGGTCTTGGCCATCTCATGAAGTAAAGGAAAACACTGATTTTTACTACATATTGGGAATATAATAGGAAAATGAGGTTCCCTCTCTTTCTCTCAAATGTAACAGCTAAATACAAAACACTCTTCAAGTTTACTTGCTTTGAAAATACCATTAAAAAAGAGTTCCACTGCATTTGATAAAATAGCACACCTTTTTTATTTCATGGCATAACTGAAGCATTAAATAAGCAAACTAAACATTACCATTAAAAATAAAAACTTCAGAAAGGTTTGCTCCATCCCTGTTAGGTCAAGCAGTTCTAAAACAATATACTATAATTCAATAACAAACACTTATCCTACTCACTTCCACCAATTAAACACATATAGGACACTATAATTATATTGTCTGAACTGGAAATAATCTTTGAGGCAAGCTGGAAACTTCTAGGAAATTATTCCAGTGTTTCCCAAAGTTTCTGTTACATAAGCACTTCCTTCATGGTAACTATTATGCTTCTATCGATTCATAATTTAAATTTATTACAGCAAAGACTGGGTAGATGGTTATCAATTTTATGTCCTCTGCCTGGGTATAAAGAAACCCTTCCGGCCTCCCAAGAAGTTACTTTAGAACCTTATAACTAGGTTTGAACAACTGAACAAAGACAAAAGTGATATTTCTCCACCTTTAGGTCAGGCACCATCAAAATTCTCAACTTGTTCTCCCATCCTCTGGATCACGTCTGTGCAGCTAGAAATGAAAGACTCCAAAATGGTAAGAGTGACACTGGAAGAGGCAGATTCCCAAGTCACCTCTTGGAGGAGAATCACTCAAACAGCATCGGAATGCAGTTTAAGTGAGAATAACTTACACTGCCTTAAGCCTGTGAGAAATGGGAGTTCTTTGTTAGACCACTTTTCGTTTAAATGCCTTTACTTTCAAAGGAAATGTTACAGTACCATCCATAAATGGAAAACCAGTAATATATTTTTTTCTAGTAATATATATATATTTTTAATATATATTCAAATAAACATTTAACTTCAAACATTAGAAATGTTAACAATGGATCACCTAATATCATCTTATTTATAAACAGAATAAGAGTTCTTCTAACCTTCAAAATTGTGAAGAAAGTATGAGGTGAATATAGGAAAGGAATAAATCCATCGGAGAAGAAAAGAGTTACCTCATTAATCTAAGTGGGCCTCAAATACATCTTTTTTAAAAAGCCATCTTAACAGTGAACCAAAGGCATAGCCATTAAGAACTCTAGTAACTCAATAACCCCCAATATCTCTGACTGCGTCACTCAGTTATCCCTACAACAAAGCATAAACCTGAAGAACATCAAATTTACTTTGTATCACTCTAATGGGTTTTCTAATTATTCATTTCCCATTTCTAATTAAATGATTTTTAAAAACATGTTATCTTTCTCTGCTTTTATTCTAAGCTAATTGAAGACCATCCCAACATATATAACAAGTTGCAAAAAGTCTCTTTTCAAAGTGCCCATTGTGTGATTTCTAGATGAAACATTTTTAAGAATACATAATTAAAAGATAAATCAATATAATTCTGCAATCTGCCAAACATTTCTGAGGCCAGGTTTTTGTCAGGAGTTCCTGCATTGTGTGAGCATATGGCATACATGAATTAAACATAACATTCCACAACTACATCAGATCACTTAAGACACCTTTATTAGTTTAAAAATAGTGCAGTAAGGATTTTATTATTTTTACTAGAAAACTTTAAAAAATTCGAACTACTAGTTTGGGTAAAAACTTGCTAACTAACAAACTTTTCTCTGCAATTGAGTTATTATCATTAGAGGGTGAAAAATTTGTAATAATAATAAATGAAGACAGGCTTTTTAACATGCTATCATGTTTACTATCAAAATACTTCCTCTGCATCAAGCTGTATAAAAAGAGACCTTTCCTTACAGATTATGATTCCCACTTCTTTCTACTCCCCATTCTTAAAAAGTTAAACTTAGTTTCTTTTAAAAACAACAAATCAGGGACTTCCCTGGTTGTTCAGTGGCTAGGACTCTGTGCTCCCACTGCAGGGGGCCAGGTTCAACCCCTGATCAGGGTACTGGATCCCACATGCTGCAACTAAGACCTGATGCAGCCAAATAAATAAAATATTCTTAAAAAATCAATAGAAATAACATACTTATCAGATTTCCTTTGTCATCTCTCAGAGGAGCACCACCTCCACCTTTCCCCCAGGGGTTATAACTTCTCATTTCAGCTTCTAATTTGGCTTCATATACTTCTTTTTCTTCACGTTCTTTCTTTCTTCTTTCTTGTCTTTCTTGAATCTTAACAACATTAAGAAACATTTATAATAACTGATAACTGCTAACAAGTACTCTGATACAAAAAATTAGTTTTAAGATCAGAGTTTATTTTTCTTATTAGAAAACTAGACTTTTTCCCAGTATACTTTATTATAAATTTAATATCACAAATATATGTAAAAGCAATTAAAAAACACTTTGGTAGCTGGAATACATAGCTGCTACTCCCTCACATCCTGTCACTTGAGCCCTTTCCAGCCACTGGTGCCACTTGGACTAAAGCAACTTCATCTTCCCAACCCCCCAGCTTCTACCTGAGCTATTCTCTCCCTAACCTCACCATTTTCATGGGGTCCAACAGACTCTCCCTACCTTTATTTTCTTCATCTACCCTTTCATGGTACCTGGCCAGCCATAAACTACTCACCACATCTCTGAGACCTTGGCCAACTACTCCCTACCCATCACCAGACCTACTCTACCTTGGGCAAACTCCATTCCCAAAGTTCAAAGATACTGAAGGTTCAAAGCTCTCTAGAGAATGCCAAGCTATTTAAGTACACTTTATGAAAGCACATAAAACAGTCTTATCATCACCAAGTGTAAGCAATAGGGTTGGTCTTTAAAGATATATAAATAGGCAATGAATAAAGATCTACATTTTGGAAAGTTACTTTCAAAATCATTACCATATGCAAGGCAAATTTAAGTAACTACTCCAGGAAGGTCAAGGAAGTCATCACATATAAACTATTTAGGTTTAGGAAATCTGGTTCTGTCAGTGGTGTTTTTAATATGCTCATTTGAAAACAGATCAATACAGTCTCTTGTTTGTAGATTCCTAACACAAAAAAATATGTTGGTAATTCTGTAATTTTTAAAAAGCCCACTTTTCAAGGAGGTTGCCCAATGTAGAAAACAGAACAAAAATCTGAGCTTTAGAAGAAATCCAGTGGAATTTTGTAGAAGGGTACCTCAGGTGAATATATATACCTAGAGTTCCAGGGACCTCTCTGGAGAAGATATAACTATTCCCCCCAAAATCCACATATTTGATACAGTTATGCCTAAGCAAACTCTCTCCAAATATTACAAACCACAACAGAATGTCATCCTCTTCCCTAAGTGTTCTACCTCTGTTTTCCCTATCCTTAAGAGTTCATAGCTTCATCCTCCTCTTAGATTACAACACTCAGAATCATCTTACAGCCCTGTTCTTTCCTCAGTCCCTATATTTAGGTCCTATTAATGAAACCCCAGAACTGTCTCTTCCGACGTCCTGTCCATCTTCCCCACCTGGTGCAGGACCTTGTCACTTCCTGGCTAGACTACCTAACAGTTTCTCCAGCACATCTCCTTCCCAACTGTCCACATCACAACCAGATATCTTCCTAAAAGCCACATCTGCTCACATCAATTATAATATTTCTTTCACTCTTTGGCTTAAGATTTCCTCCCTTTGGCTGTCGATAGATAACAAGATGAAATTGAAAACCCCTTACTTGCTATCTTCCACAGTCCAGTATAATCTAACACTCCAGCCCCTTCTCCAGCCCCAATTCCATTTCCTGAATACACCAGGAATTTCATATTTATTCACTGTATAACATGCAACTCAAAAGTCATCAACCATGCGAAGCCATCCTAAAAGCCGAGGCAATTACTCTCCCTATCCAATGCATTCCAGCCTGTCTATATCAAACTTTATCACAATTAATGATAAATAAATGGAATTCTTTCTCCTCAGCCACACTCTGAGTTTTAAAGGGCCACTGTACTAACACATAAGATGTTTAACATTACATGAATGAACAAATGAAAAAAATGAATGGATACCTGCTGCTGCAAAGCTTCCTGGTAAGACTGAAGTGATTGTTTTGAAGGCTTTGGTTTATCTTCAAAAAATAATCCTGAATTTATTGCTCGATTACTTGTAATTTTGAGCTCATTCTGTCCAACTGTACTCCTACATCAAATATACAATTAATAATCTAAATCAATTTGTGACAAAACAAGGAGAAGATGCAACACTTCTTTGAAATAGCATGGCATATAAGCACATTTAAAATAGAGAAATGGCAACCTACTTCAGTATTCTTGCTTGGGCAATCCCATGACAGAGGAGCCTGGTGGGCTACAGTCCATGGGGCCACAGAGTCAGACATGATAAAGCGACTAACACACACACAAAATAGAGAAATTCTTTCTTTATAGTTCAAAGAGAAATTTGTCAGTAAATGACCCCTATCTCTGCTTTCAAAATTAATGGAACTTTCAAATTTACTGAATCTACTTCCTAATCTAGGTGGCAGTTATATGCAAGTAAAACTTTCACATACAAATAAAAACACTTGTGATAATTCATCAAGCAATATACACATGACTTATGCACTTCTCTGAATGCAGTGGAAGTCCCTCAAGTAATATCATAACTAATGATTCACTTAAAAAATTTACTCCAAAATAAAGTAATAACTTCCTAGTCATTTTAAGAATAAAACAAAAAATTATAGTAAAAAGTCCGACTATCCCAAATAAAATTTATTTCACTGAGTCATAGATTTTATTAATGGCATTGATGGTATAAGACTAATAAAATCCCCAAAACCTTGCCCTGTTTATGGAGGCCTGGGATGGGAATTGTGTCAAAGATGAGAGGTTCCAACTGCTGGGTAAAGTTACAGCAATGATTCCGTAGTAATTGAAGGCCCCTTCTACCCTTCCTTTTTTTATTTTTCTTTTCCCCTGGTAATCCAGGGCTTGTACTTAGAAATTACGCATACAGAACTCACCAAACTCAAAGTAAAAAGGCTCAGAGATCCATATCTATACACATCATAGTCAATGTGCCCAAAGAAAAAGAGAAGAACCGCAAAAGCAGCAAGAAAACAAAAATCATATACAAGGGATCTTCAGTAAGATTAACAGCTCATCAGAAATCCTATGAAGGCCAGTAGGCAAGGAAATGACATATTCAGAGAGATTATGGGGGGAAAAAAAAAAGTCAACCAAGAATTCTATATCCAGGGAAACTATGCTTCAAAAGTAAAAGTGAAATTAGAACATTATTAAATAAAACTCAGAGCAGACATCACTAACTGACCTATAAGAAATAGCAAATAATGCACTTCCGGTTGAAATAAAAAGCACTTGGCAGTAACCGGAGTAAACACAAAGAAATAAAGAACACCAGTTAACAGTAACTACACAGGTAAAGGTTTAAGATATTACAAATATGCTTTTATTTGCAGCTATAGTCTCTGATTTAAAGGACAACTACATAAAGGAAAGAAGGAACAGTTAAAAACTATTGATGAGCTTAAATATATAACTTTGTATGCACTTTGTATGCAACAGTGACATCAAGAAGGGAAGGAATGGCATTATACTGGAGAAACGTTTTACATATTATGGAAATTAAACTGGTGTTAATATGAACTCAGTTCTTTTAAATTAAAAACATAAATTTCAGTCTGCAAGGAAACCACAAAGAAAATGAAATACAAATTATACTAAAAGAAGCAAGAGAATTAAAATGGAATGCTATATTTAACACTAAGAAAAGCATTACTGGAACCAAAAAAGGAATCTTTTATATTGATAAGGGTCAACTTATCAGTAAGATATAATGATTGTGAGCATATGTACACATAGCTACAGAGATTCAAAACACAGGAAACAAAAACTGACAAAACCAAAGATACAAATAAATCAAAAATAATAACTGGAGACTTCAATACACTACTTCTAATAATAAACAACTGCCCAGGAGCTCAATAAGGAAATAGAGAAAAACACTATAAACCAACTATATCTAAGTCATATTGATAGAACTATCCACCCAACAACAGGAAAATGCTAATTTTTCTCAAGTGCATATGAAACATTCTACAGCACAGATCACATGTTATAAGCCTCAATTATAAAATAAACCTTAATAAATTTAAAAAAAAATAAAATATATTCTCTAACTGCAATGCTTCTGCGATGTCACTTCAGTTGTGTCCGACTCTGTGCGACCCCATAAATGGTAGCCCACCAGGCTCCTTTGTCCCTGAGATTCTCTAGGCAAGAATATTGGAGTAGGTTGCCATTTCCTTCTCCACTAACTGCAATGGAATTATATTAAACCTCTATTAAAAATTTCCACAATCATATGGAAATTAAACAACACACTCCAAACTAACAAATGGATCAATGAACAAATCAAATGAAAAACTGAAAAATAATGAAATGAGTGAAAACAAAAAGATAATGTATAAAATTTAAGGAAGAAGCTAAAACAATAAGAGGAAAATTTACAGTTGTAATATATACATATTAAAAAAGAAGACACTATATCAATAACCTAAGCTTCCATCTTCAAAAACTAGAAAATATACGAACAAACTGAACCCAAAGGAAACAGAAAGAAGAAAATAAAAAGAAAAAAGAAGAAATAATATGAAATGGAGACTAAAAGCACAACAGAGAAAATCAACTAGACCAAGAGCTGATTCATTAACAAGATCAACAAGACTGACAAATGTTTAGTCAAAATTTACAATAACAAGACTAAAATTATTGAAATAAAAAAATAAGAAACATTACTACTGACCTTATAAAAATAAAACCGATTGTAAGGGAATACTAAGAACAACTATATGCCAATACATTAGATTATCTTGACGAAGTGGACAAATTTCTAGAAAGACACAAACTATCAAAACTGGTGCAAGAAAAAAATTTTAAATATGAATTAACCAATGACAAGGGAAGAAATTAAATTAGTAATCAGGAAATTATCCATAAAGAAAAGATGAGGGTAAACTGGATTCCTGGTGAATTCTACTCACTGAAAAAATTAACAATGCTTCGCACAACACACTCTTCAAAGTAATAAAAAATGGAAGAGCACATACAACTATTAGGCCAGTATCATCCTGATACCAAAATCAGACTTCAAAAGAAAACAAAAACCAAAGACCAGTATCACTCATGAATACAGAGACAAAAGTCCTCAACAAAAAACTAATAAACTGCAAAATCCAGCAAGATATGAAAAGGACTGTACTCCCTGACCATGTGAGATTTACCATAGGAATGCAAGTTGATTTAATATATTTGAATCCAATAACTATATCCCCACCATACTAACAGAATGAAGAACAAAAACCACAGGATATCTCAATAAACGCAGAAAAAGCATTTCACAAAATTCAATTTCCAACTCAGTAATATGTTGAAAGAACATGCCAAATACCCCTTCCTGATAAAAATAATCAACAAGGAATACAAGGGGACTTCCTCAAGCTAATAAAAGCGATGTGAAAAATCTGCAACAAACATCATACTTAATGGTTAAAGACTGAATGCCTTCCACCTAATAGCAGAATAAAATGAAAAGGCCCACTCTCATAATATTTATTCAACACTGCACTGGATGCTCTAGTCTGGGCAATTTAACAAGAAAAAGAAAAAGCATTAGATGGAAAGGAAGTAACCTCTACTAACTGATGACATAACTATATATACAGAAAAATGCTACAAAACCCACCAAAAACTGTTAGTAATGACAAAAAGAGTTCAGCAAAATTGCAGGATAAAAGAATTAATATACAAATTTAAACTGTATTTCTATAAACCAGTAACAAATAACATGAAAATGAAATTAAGAGAATATTCACAACACCATCGAAAAGTATTAAATATTTTAGAATATATTAAACAAGAGCTAGTCTAAAAACCACAAAACACTGTTGAAAGAAATTTTAAAATCTCAAATAAATTAAAAGACATCCACGCTCACAGACTGGAGACTTAATGTAGTTAAAATGTATAACTAAATTACAAAGACATAGAAAAATCTGAATAAACCTATAACTAATAAGGAGATTGACTCCCTAATCTAAAATCTCCTAAGAGAGTATAAAGCCCAGGATCTGACAGCTCTGACAGTGATTTCTACCAAACACTTAAAGAGCACCAGTCCTTCTTCAATTTTGCCAAAAACTTGAAAGAGGAGGAAACACATCCTGATTCATTCTAGGAGGCCAGCATTACCCTGATATCAAAGCAAGACAAAAACATTGCACAAAAAGAAAACTACAGACCAATATCCCTTATGACCACAGATGCAAAAATCCTCAATAAAATATTAGCAAGCCAAACTGAGCAGAATATTAAAAGGATTAAATACCATGGCCAAATGGGATTTACTCCTGGGATATAAGGATGGTTCTCCATATAAAAATCTATCAATAATTAGTAGATAATATTAACAGAATGACAGGGGAAAAAAACACAACCATCTCAATTGATAAGGAAAAAGAATTTAACAAAATTCAACAAACTTTCATGATAAAAACACACAACAAACTAGAAGTAGAAGGAAATCATCTTAATACAATAAGTGTCACATATGTAAAACCCAAAGTGAAGCTAAGAGTCAATGAAAGACCAAAAGCTCTTCCTCCAAGATCAGGAATAAGGCAAAGGTGCCTGCTTTCACAATTTCTACAAAATACAGTACTGGAACAATTAGGCAAGAAAAAGAATTTTTAAAGCAGCCAAACTGGAAAGAAAGAAAGGTAAAATTATGTTTGCAGACATGATATTATATTCAGAAAAGCCTAATGATTACATACACACACAGTTCAGTTCAGTCATTGAACCATGTCCAATTCTTTGCGACCCCATAGACTGCAGCACACCAGGCCTCCCTGTCCATCACCGACTCCCGGAGTTTACTCAAACTCATGTCCATTGAGTTGGTGATGCCATCCAACCATCTCATCCTCCGTCTTCCCCTTCTTCTCCCACCTTCAATCTTTCCCAGCATCAGGGTCTTTTCAAATGCATCAGTTCTTTGCATCAGGTGGCCAAAGTATTGGAGTTTCAGCTTCAGCATCAGTCCTTCCAATGTATACTCAGGACTGATCTCCTTTAGGATGGACTGGTTGGATCTCCTTGCTGTCCAAGGGACTCTCAAGAGTCTTCTCCACCACCGCAGTTCAAAAGCATCAATTTTTCTGCGCTCAGCTTTCTCTATAATCCAACTCTCGTATCCATACAGGACTACTGGAAAAACCACAGCTTTGACTAGACGGACCTTTGTTGGCAAGGTAATGTCTCTGCTTTTTAATATGCTGTCTAGGTTGGTCATAACTTTCCTTCCAAGGGGCAAGCGTCTTTTTTAATTTCATGGCTGCAGTCATCATCTGCAGTGATATTGGAGCCCCCCAAAATAAAGTCTCTCACTGTTTCCATTATTTCCCCATCTATTTGCCATGAAGTGATGGGACCAGATGCCATGATCTTTGTTTTCTGAATGTTGAGCTTTAGGCCTACTTTTTCATTCTCGTTTTTCACTTTCATCAAGAGGCTCTTTAGTTCTTCTTAGCTTTCTGCCATAAGGATGATGTCATCTGCATATCTGAGGTTATTGATATTTTTCCTGGCAATCTTGATTCCAGCTTGTGCTTCATCCAGCCCAGCGTTTTTCATGATGTACTCTGCATATAAGTTAAATAAGCAGGGTGACAACATACAGCCTTGACGTACTCCTTTTCCTATTTTGAACCAGTCTGTTGTTCCATGTCCAGTTCTAACTGTTTCTTCCTGACCTGCATACAGGTTTCTCAAGAGGCAGGTCAGGTGGTCTGGTATTCCCATCTCTTTCAGAATTTTCCACAGTTTGTTGTGGTCCACACTGTTAGTAAAATGAATTCAGCACAGTAGCAGAATACAAAGTCAACACAAAAAATCAGTTGCATGTCTACATACAAACAATAAGCAATCTGAAAAAGAAATTACAATAACAATTCTATTTATAATAGCATCAAAAAAATACAACTTAGGATTTAACTTGACCAAAGCAGTAAAAGACTTGTACAGTGAAAATTACAAAACACTGCTGTAAGAAATTAAAGAGGACATAAATAAATGGAAACACATCCTTTGTTCATGGATTGGGAAACTTACTATTGTTAAGATGTCAAAACTACCCAAAATGATCTACAGATTCAACATAAGCCCTATCAAAATCCAAAGACCTTTTTTGCCAAATTAGAAAAACTCTTCCCCAAATTTATATGGTATCTCAAGGGACTCCAAATAGCTAAATAAATTTTGAAACAAAACAAGCTAGAGGATTCCCATTTCTTGATTTCAAAACACAGTACAAAGCTGCAGTAGTCAAAATAGCACAGGACTGGCATATAGACAGATACAACAATTGAACAGAATAGAAAATTGAGAAATAAATTCACATATAAAGTCAAATGATTCTTGACAAGGGTACCAAGATCATACAATGTGGGATGGACAGTCGTTTCAATAAGTGGTGCTGTAAAAATGATACCCACATGCAAAGAATGAAACTGGACCATTACTTAACACTGTATACAAAAGGTAACTCAAAATCACAATCCTCAACGTAAAACCCAGAACTGCAATGCTGAGAAGAAAATGCAGGGCAAAAGGTTCACAACCCTGGATTTGGCAGGATTTGGATTTTTTAGATATGACACCAAACACAGGCAAGAAATGAAAAAACAGACAAACTGGACTTCACAAAAATTAAAACTGTGTATGAATCTATAGCATTGCTACATATCAACAGAGTAAAAAGATAATACCCAGAATGAGAGAAAACATTTGCAAATTATATATCTGATAAGGGATTCATATCCAGAGTATATAAAGACTCTTAAAAACATAACACCAAAAAAATAAAGTATCTGATTCAAAAATGAGCAAATAACTTGAAAAGACATTCTCCAAAGACAGACAAATGGCCAAAAAGCGGATGAAAAGATGTTCAACATCGATAATCACAGAGAAATGAAAATCAAAGACACAATGAGATCCATATCACCCCCATTAAGATGGCGACTAACGAAAAAACCAGTAACTGTCGGTGAGGATGTGTCAAGGTCAGAACCTTGTGCACAGCTAGGGGGGATATACAATAGGGTGGCTTCTGTAGAAAACAGTACAGGGGTTTTTCAAAATATTAAAAATAGAATGACCATATGATCCAGCACTCCACTTCTGAGTATACAACTAAGAACTGAGAGCGGAGTCTCAAACAGACAGCTGTACACCCATAGTCACGGCAGCCAGTTCACAACACTTAAATTGTAGAAGCAACCAAGTACTCATCACTGGATGAGTAGATAAGCAAAATACGGTAAATACATAAAAAACAAAATATTATTCAGTTTTATAAAGGAAGGAAATTTTCTGGGAACCAACATCCCATAAGCCATGTAACATGGCAAAAAAGTAAGGAAATTTTGACTTACGTCACAATATGGATAAACTTTTAGAATATTATGGTTAAGTAATAAAAGTCACACACACAAATCCTGTATGGTTTCATTTTTATGAGGTACCTAAACTAGCCAAAATCATAGGAAAAGTAGAATATGGTTTCCAGGAACATAGGGGAGAGGGAAAAGGGAGATATCATTTAATAGGTTAGAGTTTCAGTTTTGCAAGATGAAAAATTCTGGAAACAGATGATGGTGATGGATATTCAACAGTATGAATGTACTTAACATAACTGAACTATATACTACAAATGTTTACAAATGATAAAATAAATGTTATGTGTATGTTACCATAATAAAAAAAAATGAAAAAATCTTAAGATGGTAATACTACACAGTACTAAATGCAGTACTTGGATGCAATCTCAAAAACGACAGAATGATCTCTGTTTGTTTCCAAGGCAAGCCATTCAATACCACAGTAATCCAAGTCTATGCCCCGACCAGTAATGCTGAAGAAGCTGAAGTTGAACACTTCTATGAAGACATACAAAACCTTCTAGAACTAACACCCAAAAAAGATATCCTTTTCATTACAGGGGACTGGAAAGCAAAAGTAGGAAGTCAAGAAACACCTGGAGTGACAGGCAAATTTGGCCTTAGAGTACAGAATGAAGCTGGGCAAAGGCTAATAGAATTTTGCCAAGAGAATGCTCTGGTCATAGCAAACACCCTCTTCCAACAACACAAGAGAAGACTCTACACATGGACATCACCAGATGGTCAACACCGAAATCAGATCGATTATATTCTTTGCAGCCAAAGATGGAGAAGCTCTACACAGTCAGCAAAAACAAGACCGGGAGCTGACTGTGGCTCAGATCATGAACTCCTTATCGCCAAATTCAGACTCAAATTGAAGAAAGTGGAGAAAACCACTAGACCATTCAGGTATGACCTAAATCAAATCCCTTACAAATAAACAGTGGAAGTGAGAAATACATTCAAGAGATTAGATCTGATGGAGGGAGTGCCTGATAACTATGGACGGAGGTTCGTGACACTGTACAGGAGACAGGGAGCAAGACCATCCCCAAGAAAAAGAAAAGCAAAACACCAAAATGGCTGTCAGAGGTCATCTTACAAATAGCTGTGAAAAGAAGGGAAGTGAAAAGCAAAGGAGAAAAGGAAAGATATTCCCATTTGAATGCAGAGTTCCAAAGAATAGCAAGGAGAAATAAGAAAGCCTTCCTCAGTAATCAGTGCAAAGAAATAGAGGAAAACAATAGAATGGGAAAGACTAGAGATCTCTTCAAGAAAATTAGAGATACCAAGGGAACATTTCATGCAAAGATGGGCTCAACAAAGGTCAGAAAAGGTATGGACCGAACAGAAGCAGAAGATATTAAGGAGAGGTGGCAAGAATACACAGAACTGTACAAAAAAGATCTTCACGACCCAGATAATCACGATGGTGTGATCACCAACCTAGAGCCAGACATCCTGGAATGTGAAGTCAAGTGGGCCTTGGGAAGCATCACTATGAACAAAGCTAGTGGAGGTGATGGAATTCCAGTTGAGCTACTTCAAATCCTAAAAGATGATGCTGTGAAAATGCTGCACTCAGTATGCCAGCAAGTTTGGAAAACTCAGCAGTGGCCACAGGACTGGAAAAGGTCAGTTTTCATTCCAATTTGAAAGAAAGGCAATGCCAAAGAATGCTCAAACTACCGCACAATTGCATTCATTTCACAAGCTAGCAAAGTAATGCTCAAAATTCTCCAAGCCAGACTTCAACAGTACGTGAACCGTGAACTTCCAGATGTTCAAGCTGGATTTAGCAAAGGCAGAGGAGCCAGAGATCAAATTGCCAACATCTGCTGGATCATCAAAAAAGCAAGAGAGTTCCAGAAAAACATCTATTTCTGCTTTACTGACTATGTCAAAGCCTTTGACTGTGCAGATCACAAACTGTAGAAAATTCTGAAAGAGATGGAATACCAGACCACCTGACCTGCCTGCTGAGAAATCTATATGCAGGTCAGCAAGCAACAGTTAGAACTGCACATGAAACAATAGACTGGTTCCAAATAGGGAAAGGAGTACATCAAGGCTGTATATTGTCACCCTGCTTATTTAACTTATATGCAGAGTACATCATGAAAAACGCGGGCTGGATGAAGCACAAGCCAAATCAAGATGCCAGGAAAAACATCAATAACCTCAGATATGCAGATGACATCATCCTTATGGCAGAAAGCTAAGAAGAACTAAAGAGCCTCTTGATGAAAGTGAAAAACGAGAATGAAAAAGTAGGCCTAAAGCTCAACATTCAGAAAACAAAGATCATGGCATCTGGTCCCATCACTTCATGGCAAATAGATGGGGAAATAATGGAAACAGTGAGAGACTTTATTTTGGGGGGCTCCAATATCACTGCAGATGATGACTGCAGCCATGAAATTAAAAAAGACGCTTGCCCCTTGGAAGGAAAGTTATGACCAACCTAGACAGCATATTAAAAAGCAGAGACATTACCTTGCCAACAAAGGTCCGTCTAGTCAAAGCTGTGGTTTTTCCAGTAGTCCTGTATGGATACGAGAGTTGGATTATAGAGAAAGCTGAGCGCAGAAAAATTGATGCTTTTGAACTGCGGTGGTGGAGAAGACTCTTGAGAGTCCCTTGGACAGCAAGGAGATCCAACCAGTCCATCCTAAAGGAGATCAGTCCTGAATATTCATTGGAAGGACTGATGCTGAAGCTGAAACTCCAATACTTTGGCCACTGATGCAAAGAACTGACGCATTTGAAAAGACCCTGATGCTGGGAAAGATTGAAGGTGGAAGGAGAAGGGGACAACAGAGGATGAGACGGCTGGATGGCATCACCGACTCAATCGACATGAGTTTGAGTAAACTCCGGGAGTCGGTGATGGACAGGGAGGCCTGGAGTGCTGCAGTCAGTGGGGTCACAAAGAGTCATACACAACTGAGTGACTGAACTGAACACTACACAGATTTACAGATTTTATATACTCTCCATCAAAATCTCAAACTGAGCAGCTCATCCCAAGTAAGATTCACATGGAAATACAAAGGATCTAGAATGGTCAAAAAAGAATCTTGGAAAAGAAATACAAATTTGAAGAAGTCATACTTCTCAAATTTCCTAACTTCTACAGAGCTACAATTATCAAGTTTTACCAACACAAGGACAGACACACAGAACAAAGGAAAAGAATAATCCCAGGAAGAGACTCACACAAACATGCCCAACTGTTTTTGACAAAGGTGTAAAACCAATTCCCAGGAAAAATGATCTTGTCAGCCAATGGTTCTGGGAGCTACTGCACACTCACATGGCAGGGAATGGGTACTCTGACCTAAATCTAACACCTTACCCAAAAAATAACTCAAAATGGATTATGAAGCTAAATGTAAAAACTATAAAAACTTTCAGGGAAAACAAAACAGTAGAAAATCTTTTGGATCCAGGCCTAGGAAACAAGTACCTAGAGACCTGATACTAAAAGCATGATCCACAGAAAAAAAGCTGATAGATTGGACTTATTTAAAATTTACAAGTACCCTACCAAAAGGATGAAAAGACAAACTTTAGACTGAGAGAAAATATTTGCAAACTGCATATCTGACAAAGAACTAATATTTAGGATATATGAAGAACTCTTAAAAACTCAGTAGTTAAAAAAAAAAACAAAAAAACACTCCAATTGGAAAATGTGGAAAAAGACATCAACAGAAAGTAAAAAAGTGAAAAGTGAAAGTCTGAGTCGCTCAGTCATGTCGAACTCTTTGCAACCCCATGGACTGTAGCCCACCAGGCTCCTCTGTCCATAGGATTCTCCAGGAAAGAATACTGGAGTGCGTTGTCATTCCCTTCTCCAGGGAATCTTCCCGACCCAGGGATTGAACCTGGGTCTCCTACACTGCAGGCAGATTCTTTACCATCTGAGCCACATCAACAGATGTTTCACCAAAGATTTACAGATGGTAAATAAACACATGAAAAGACGTTCAACATTATCATTATTAGGAAACTACATTAAAAACCCAATCACTATACACCTATCAGAATGGCCTAAACACAAGTCACATGCCAAATATTGGGGAAGATATGAAGAAACCAGGTGTTTGTTCATTTGTTTTTAAAAAACCAGGTTTTTAATACATTGCTGATACAAAAGGAAAATAGTACAGTCTCTCTGAAAACTGTCTGGCAGTTTCTTACAAAAGTAGGCTTGTAACTACCATACAACCCAACAATAACAAACACTCCTAGGCAATATCCTAAAGAAATAAAGACTGTGTTTACAAAAAAAAAAACCTGTACAAGAATGTCTACAGCAGCTCTATTCATAATAACTTAGATGATCTTTAATAAGTGAATGGTTAAACTGCAGTACATCCCCACCGTTGAAGGCTACTAACAAAACAAATGAACTATTTACACATGCAAAAACCTGGATGAATCTCCAGACAGTTATGCTAACTCTAAAGTCAACCTCCAAAGGTTACATATTATATAAATCCACTTATAAAACGTGCTTGAAGTATTACAGAAATAGAAACTGGATCAGTTATTGCCAGTGGCTAAGGAGAGAACAGGGGTAGGACAGAACTATGTCTGGCTATAAGAGGGCATCTTCAGGAATCCCTGCAATGATGGGAGTGTATCTTGACTGTATCCAGTGTTATATATCTGAGTGACACTGAACAGAGTTTTGCAAAATATTAGCAACTGAATATTGAAAATGCTGAAACTAAAGGGTACACAAGATGTCTTTATATTGCTTCTTATAATTTCACCATAGGAATCTATGCTTATCTCTAAATAAAAAGGTCATTTTTTAAAAATGATGCTATAGTGTGTTCTGTATATACTTTTTTGGTTGTATTTGTACATAAAACAGGTTCCTAAATACATATTTAGATATATATATCTGTGGATGAATGAGATTTTAGGTGATTTCAATTTTTTACACATTTGTTTGTACTCTTATTTATCAATAAGACACACAAATGACTTTCCTAATAAAAGAAAGAGAGATTATTCTTAATTTTTTAAATGTGCTTTCTATGAAATACGAAACACTGACTTAGAAGCACTACACATAACATTGTTGTTGTTATTCAATCACTAAGTTGCGTCCGACTCTTTACAACCTCATGAACTACAGCATGCCAGGCTTCCCTGTCCTTCACTACCTCTCGCAGTTTCTTCAAATTCATGTCCACTGAGTGGGTGATGCCATCCAACATTTCATCCTGCATGGCCCCCTGCCCTCAATCTTTTCCAACATTGTGCACTAGTTATGTAATAACTGGAAATTAAAATAAGTTATATCTGTTCTGAAGAAAAAAGAGTGCACTGAATAATACAGGTTCAGTGGAAGACAAATTAATCTTGAAACAAAGTATTATTTTAACTACTTACAGGATAGGCTGTACTGGCTGGTGGGTGATGATAGGCTGTGCTGGTTGGTGGGTAACAGGAGCTGTAACATAAGCAGCAGGAGCAGGCTGTACTCCCATCATCCCTGAACCATCTAAAAAGAAAACACATTTGTGTCAGAGTACTCACTTAATAACACTTTATCCCTAAAGGAAAAGTCACATACTGAAAATGCTACCTAAGGGAAAAAACCCACATTTCCTTCTGAGTTAAGGGTTAGCAAAGAATAATGCAAGAAAACATGAAATAGTTATTTCTCAAATCTAGATAAACAGGAAATAACTACGAATTATAACTGAGTTTTAAAGTAGAGCATTTACTAAATCAATAAATATATAATATTGGAATTAAGTAAAGCTGTGCTTTTTCTCATTGATATATTTTTCTTGCACAGAAACCAATTTTCCTGACTGAACTGCTGGACAATAATGTTTATCCCACAGATAACTTACAATAAGCAAGACCAGGATCCAAAGTATTCCTGGCCCCATAGAAATAGTACACGTCATCGTAAGGAGTTCGGTAGTTCGTAGCCAAAGGGGGCAGCATGGGAGGTGGAGGCAGAGGTGCAACTCTGTACCAATAGAAAATTGGGAAATTCTTCTCATATTTCATTGCAACTTAAAAAAAAATCAAGATATTATTATTCTTTCACAAAAATCTTACTGAAAATCTAATTGCTACTTTAGGAAAAGTCACCATCTTACTCCAATCTCATCAAAAATTATAATTCAAAAAGCAAAAAATATAAAATTTCAGAATTTAAGGTACCACAGTTACTCAATGAGTATCTAATTTGTCACCATCTGCCAGTATTGAACAAATATGGTCTCTGTCCTTCAGAAATAATACAGAAATAAAACAGCCATTATAGCAGAGTACAGCAAATGAAGGGGTTTCCCAGGTGGCACTAATGGTAAAAAACAAAAAAAACCCGCCTGCTAATGCAGGAGACATAATGATACACAAGTCCAATCCCTGGGTTGGGAAGGTGCCCTGGAGGAGGGCCTGGCAACCGACTCCAGTACTCCTGCCTGGGAATCTCGTGGACAGAGAAGTCTGCTGGGCTACAGGCCACGGGGCTGCGAGGATGCGGACACGACTGAAGCCACTGAGCACAGCACACGGCACAGAGCAGACGAAGCACGGCCAGGAGACACGGGTGTGAGAGGGCGGGACACTCAGAGCACACGGAGAAGAGGAGGCCGGACAAGGAAGGCTCTCCAGGGAAGGCAACGCTTCAGCCACGCTGCCAGAGTGCATCACAGACAAGGAGGATACAACAAGAAGAGAAGGCAGAGGTACAGAATGGGATTACAAGTGGCTCCACGTGACTGAGAGAAAGGCGTATTTTTTTTAACTCTAAAAATGTATTGTTCTTTCAAAGGAATTAAACAATAATGTGAAAAAGAAACTACTTAAATATCAACAGTAAATTTTTGACTTAATTTTCAGCACTTCATAAAGTTATAACTTCTGAAAATGTCTATATCAGCACTTCATTAATGATTAACAAGTATCTCTGTATTTCCACCAAGGCAGTATTTTCCATTTGGTAAAAGGTAAAAAGCAGACTCCTTTAGATGAACAGAAAGAGAAAGGAGGCATCCTAGAATGTCTTCACATTTGAGTGTGTATCTTAGCTTCTCCTTTGTATACTTCAAAATAATTCTGAAGAGCTAAGAAGGCATTAAAGTTCTCTTCAGTCATGAATACTCTTCACATTTACTAAGCATTTATGTGTTTAATCTTACTGTCCTCACTCTGTAGATACATCAACAAAACAGCTGAAAAATTACCATAAAAGGAAACTTTCAGTATCATTAAAGTTCAAAGGTTTAGAGATTTATGGAAGATTTAATCCTCATCACAATCCTCTAACTGTAGATTTAAAAAACATACACACACTCACACACACATATGTATGTTACTATTCTACTTCAACAAGTGAGAAAACTGAAGTTCAATAAAAGTATGGTTTGCCCAAACTCCAGGCAGTGAAGCAGCCATATTAATCCCTAAGTCAACGCTGATATCATCATACCATGCTCTGTAATTTCAATCCCACCTAGCCTTTTGAGTCGGGAAGCCATCAGATGAAACGAACCAAACATCTGATAAATACAGTAAACATGGTCAGACAATTTGTTAGCAGTAAATAAAAGATGATACCAAGTCATACTGAAGGAATGTATAGGCCAGAAAATATCAATGTTAAAAAGGAAAAACACCTGATTAAATGCAATCTGTCAATTAATACATTAGTAGTGAACAAAAAATAAGCAAAAATCCTACTGAGAGAAGAAAATATAGACCAGAAAATACCAATATTAACAAGATTTTCTTTATGTTTAGTCCAATATAGCATGATGCCTTTTACCTATGACATCAAATTTTTACCCTAATACCTAAATTACAGGTTTTATAATCTCAACACTTTATTTCAGATACTTGAGTTGCATAGCCTGTAAGTAATCACAGAGAAAGAGTTGAAGAAAACAAACTAAAGTAATATATATAAAACAGTCACATTAATAACTTTTTCTGCATTAACTGAAGGAAGTATTCAATGTTTGCCAAGTGGAAATCACAAAATTGAAAATGTCCAGGTTTTATATGTTAAAAGCTATTAAAAACAGACATTCCAAAATATGACCTAAAACTAAATACTAAATGTATTTAGTTACAATTTTAAAAATACTGAAGCATCTTTAAACAATAAAAGAATGTTATAAGAATTTCCCTTGTTTTTTTAACAGAGAAAAGATCAACAATGAAAACAAATTTCAACAGAAATTATTTGACAAAATCCATTAACTGTATGAAAATCTCTGAAGGATACCATCATCTGCTTCAGCAACTACTTCTAAATATAAAAAATAATGATACCTTACCTAATTCCCAAACACAAAACATTTTAAACAAGCACCTGGGAGGCACCATGTCACCAAGAGTGCTGCTGAGTCCACTGTGCACATCTTCGTTCTGAGATGGGATGGAGGAAATTGATGGGATGGGTGGGACAGATGGGGCGGACAGAGGAGGGAGAGGTGTCTGGAAAGCTACTCTGGGTCTCTCAGGTGGTATCGTCTCTTCAAAGTGTCTTGGTGCCACACTAAACTGCTTTAGTCTATCAGGCTAAAATAAAGAGAAAAAAATCTGTGTGTCACATGTAATCATAAATTTAAAGGTGGAAGAGATCTCAAAAGACCCTCTATCCCAGACTACCAGCAGGTACTTAAGTTAGACACAGAGCAGAGACAGAAAAGTTTGGGATTTCCCAGGTGGCTCAGTGGTAAAGAATCTGCCTGCCAATGCAGGAGACCTGGGTTTGATCCTAGGGTTTGGAAGATCCCCTGGAGGAAATGGCAACCCACTCCAGTATTCTTGTCTGGAGAATCCCATGGACAGAGGGGCCTGGAGGGCTACAGTCCATAGGGTCACAAAGAATAAGACACGACTGAGCACACACAACAGAATTTTACAGCTGTAAGAGATTTTGAAGATCCAATTCTTATTTTATAAAATGAGTAACCGAGTCTCCATGAAAGTACATATATCACCTAAGGTTTCACCATTAAAAAATAAGCAAAGACTAGAGCCAGATATTAATTCTAAATATAAAACTCTATTATACTACAACACTATGCTGCTTCACTACTCTCAATTGTCTTCAAAGTATTCTAACATTAAAGTTTCTCTAGAGCAGAGTGAGCAAACGTTTTCTGTGAAGAGCCAGTTAGTAAACATATCAGACTTTGCAAGCCACGTGATCTCTTCTTAACTTCTAAAGTAGACCAAAACAGTATATAAGCAAATTAGCGAGGAGGGTGTGATGCAATAAAACTTTACAAAAACAGGCAGCAAATGGATTTGGCCACAGGTTATATAGTTTGCTAACCTCTACTCCGGAAAATCGTTTAAGTGCCCTTTTCTAAGATCTGCACATCAAAAATAAATCCAAAAGTGATGGTCTAAATAACTATTACATGTAACATTTTTATTTATTCTCATAAAAAGCAACTTGACACTCTAAAAGTTGTTTAAATATAAATAGGAAGATCCATCAAACACAAAGGTAACTATAAATGTGAGGTTTAACATGCCACCACATTACATTAAAAAGTTCAAGATTCTAAAAGGAAATTCTTGACTGTCAAAACTATTTGGAAGGTATTTACTGACAGAGGAAAATATATTCAGTTTTGGAATTTATTCTTTTTTCCTAGCATTTTTAATTTCTCAAGAATGATTTCTCAGATTAATCTTAAAAGTTTTACTCTATGAGAAGTCAAGAAGCACACTAGGAGTGATACTGGTACAGCATCAAACTTTTTAAAAGGAAGAATCCACAGGTTATATTTAGCATAAGAAAAAGTAAGACAAAAGTTGCCTACAACAGAGTTATTTTCAGTTGCTGTATTCTTTTTAAGAACAAACTTTTTAATGTAATTTTTAAAGAAATTAAAGTTTCTTAGAGATGAAACAAAAACTTGCCCTAGCAAATAAATTCTACACATCTAACTAAAAAAAAAAAAAGCAGCTTTTGAGAAGAGTAATAAATTATTACCTTCTCCTTACTGAACTGCAATGATGTGTATAATTCATTCCAATTACGAAAATTAAAAAATTAAAGTAATATAAGGTTATTACCTCTAGATTTACATTAAGTAAAAATTACTAAAATGCTTAAAGACTAGAGTTTAAGAATTCAGTTTCTCTGGAAACCCCTCTAATACAAGAAACATTATCGAAATACAATGAAGATTAACATTCATTTTATATTAAACTAAAATAGTGCACGAAAATAAAGTGAAAGGACTAATTTATAAGAAACTTTAAAAATACATATATGAAAAGGGAAAAATTATCTTAGAGAAGTAAACAAGAGTTAGGACTACTCAATTTAGTTCATTACTGTTCAGACTTGTCTACTCTTACATTTTCCCCAACATGCTCTGTCTCTACCTGCCACTACATCTGAGCCTTATTTGAATGAAAGATTAAACATTAAAAGATGGCAAGAACTCTTACCGATTTCTCAGGGTCTTGTGCTCCAGAAGCTGCAACCCTGAGATCCAAATCTTTTTCTCTAAACAAAATTAAAGTTTTATATATTACAAGGTTATAATAAACAGTGTCAAAATCATAATCATTATTGAAACAAACTTATGAAGTCCATGCAATGGCATCTCCAGAAATAAATAGTAAATAATTTCTTTAATTAACAATAAAACCTTAAATAATTCTGAAAACTAAATTTTCTGATTCGGTGCAAGTAAACAAGCATTTACATGCAAACTGAGTTGGAATAAATATCTCTAAACCAGTGCCTGGGATACTTCAAAGTCTAAGCAATTTACACAGAATAAAGAAGTAAAACAAAGTCTTTACTTAATAAAACAAATAAAAACTTCTTTTAGGGTACATGTATATCTTCAGTTCACAAAAGGGAGGATAAAAAAATTAAAAATTAACATGATACTCTCCAGTAAGAGTGTTAAAGAAAATGATCTTAAATATGGCTAATACCAGACAACAGATACTGGCTTCCTCTAAGAAAAAGGCAAAACTAAAAGGTGACAGGTCTCAAATTCTCTACATCCAAAACATCTATCCCTAATTTTAAACTGAAATTATTATTTCAGAGGTCTTTCTACATGAATGATTACAAACTCTGAGAGTTGTATACAATATACATATCTGTGGATCTCTCATGATTATTTTTATATGGCATGTACATACACATGTGCTTACCATTTCACTGTTAAAAGACAAAACACTTTTATACTTACTACTATATATGGGATAACACAGTGGGCATGTAGATAACATTAAATGCTTCCCTAAAATTGAAGAATTAATGAGCGTATGTACAAGGCCTATTACAGAATGAACACACAGTCTCTTTTGTTACCTGTGATGAAGAAAACGATCACCCTCAAAGTATCTGTTTTATTACCCTGGCTGATTTACAATATGGAGACTAGAACAGAATGATTTACAAACACAGAATTGTATTAGGAAAAATATTCCCTTACTTTACCATGTAACAGTTACTACCATGTCATTTTAAACAAACGTATTTAAATTCAAAACATCTTTATTAAATGCAAACCTTTCATTACCGTCTCTTGTTCCTCTGTTGTTCAGCCATTTGTTCCAATAGCTCTTGTCTATATTTCTCTTTCCTTCTCTGAATAAGTTCTCGATCTTCACCCCCTAGAAAGTGGTAAAAAAAAAAAAAAAAAAAATGCAGTCTTAACTCTGAAGTAACACATATAACTGCAAAGTCAATTTTTTAATTTCACTGTAATTATATCAGAGTATAATTATTACATATGCAGCAAATATAGAAGGTAAAATCATTACATATTCAATTTTAGTTTTATAATTTATTAATAACTACTATGTGTCAAACACAAGGCACATTAATCCTTCCCAAAATTCTACATTAGTCAAAAACCTTCTTAAATAAGAGAGCAATTTCTATTGCCACTTTCCATAAATCAGGATACTATCTCCAGTAATATTTCCCACAAGCCCCTTAAATTTAACAAGTGTGTTCAAAATGGACATCACAAAAGCAACTGCCCCTTTGTTTTCTGTTAGCAGCCTAATAATCGAGCCTCAAAATCTCACTATAACTTTGCTATCTCATCCTTTCTTATTTATTTCATGTGAGGCCCCTCTTCTCTACTGTAATGGCCATCAACCTTGGATAGGAACTCTACATTTTACCTGAATTGCAGCCATAACCTTTTAACTTGTCTCCAGAACTTCTTCCCTCCCTATTCTAATACATCCAGCACACTTACATATGATTAACTGTCCTAAAATACAACAATAATGATGATGACACCCTGCTCAAAAAATTTCAGTGGTTATTTCAATTCTACAGAAAAAAAATATGCAAACCTTTTACTCTGGTATCACTTACATGAAAATCAGTCATGCAAAATCTGGAAAACTACACAAATCACAGGATATCAAAAATGCAACTGAACCAGAAACTTCTCTACTACCTTAATTATTAGTTTCCTTTTGTCCATTAAGCACAGATGTCAGCAACACTGAAGTTCCCATAAGGTAATATAAATTATGTTAAGGTTAATAATAATGGTTTACAATCAAAGTAGATATGTCCATTCTGCTTCTGATCATGATGGAATTAACAAGCACAAAACTCAGCCTCCTTCCATTAAAAAAAATAATAATAAAACTAGGCAAAAGATATGAAATAACTGTTTTTCAGACACTGGACGACAGGTAGCACACGTAATACCTGAGAGAAGGTAAATAAATGTGAGCACCTTTCAAGCACCCTCCGTTTCTGCCTGCACGCAATCTTCACAGGTATAGGGAGGGAAAAAATTTAACATGGGAAACGGTTAAATTGAGCAGATCAAAGTCAAAATTTAGGAAAGCTAAAGTGGCTAAAAGTTTGGGCCAAAGACTCAAAAAGAAGCGTAAAAGGGCTTTGGAAATCTGTAAAGGGGTTCCTCTGAACTTTACTGTGAACTAGTCAGTGTATGCAGAGTGAAATTCCATTAGGCTGGGTAAAAAAAAAAAATACAGAGAACCCATAAACTGAATTCACAGACCTCCTCCAATGAAGTAGGGAGAAATTTAAGCTCCAGCCACCTAGACTGGAGTTCTGGGTGATCCTTTAAGAGTACTCAGGGAAGAGGAGCAAGCAGGAAGGCTGCTCTAGATGTTCCAGCTGAGTTTAAAATAAGGCCTCAGAGAGTCTGGTCCTTAGGCAACAGAAAAACATGAATGTGGCAGACAAAGTTCTCAGACATATCTACATTCTTTCTCTGCCTTCTGGCACGAACTTCCTGCATAAACCTTCCCCTGAGTGTGGCAGGACCAATGACTTGCTTCCAGCCAATGAATGTGGCAAAGGTGAAAGGAATCTGCAGATGTATTTAATTAAGGCACCAAACCAATTCTGAACTAATTAAAAGGGAGATGATCTTGGGTGGGTCTGAAATAAGCAGATAAACGTTCTCACTGAGTTCAGAGATTCTCCTTGGTGGCATGATAAAATGAGCAATCTTGGTGGAAAAGTCCATGTGGCAAGAAATAGCAGACGGCCTCCAGGAACTGAGGACAGTGTCTAGCAGATACACAGTAAGAAGCCAGGGACCTTAGTAATGCAGCCACAAGAAAATGAATTGAGCCAAAAATCTGAATGCGCTTCTTTCCCTGTAAGGCCCCAGATGAAAAACAACCTGGCTAACACCTTATGAGATCCTGAGCAGAGGACCCAACAAAATTCATGTCGCACAGAAACTCAGATGTGTGACATTTTGACCCACTAAATCTTGCTAATCTGTAATGCAACAATAGAAAAGCAAAACAGTGACCCATAATCATTAGAAAAGTTAATTGAAAAAAAAAAATCACAGAAACAGAGATGATGGAACAATGAACAAAGATGTTAAGATAGCTACCAAAACTATGCCCAAATATTTAAGTGAAAATAGTAATATAAATAAGGATAAAATGAAACTATTATAAAGAACCAAATAGGGAGTCCTACTTCTGCTTAGAAAGTAGAAAGCCACAAGAGAACACTGTTCATACCCTAGGATAGGAAAAAGCTCGTCTACAAAATCGTAACTTTTAAAAAGTCCATCAGAGAGCTGATATTATAAGCAACCAGGTAAACTGAATTTCAAAGGGTATAAAAACCAATTCATAGAAAGATGGGACAATACAAGTGTTTTACCTTTACCAGAGTATGGAGAAAAGGGCAGCGGCCTAACAGTAAGGAATCTGCCTACAATGCAGGACACCTGGGTGTGGTCCCTGGGTCAGGAAACTCCCCTGGAGAAGGGAATGGCAACTCACACCAGTATTCCTGCCTGGAGAATTCCATGGACAGAGAAGCCTGGCAGGCTACAGTCCACAGGGTAGCAGAGTCAGAAATGACAGAGTGACTAATACTTTCACTTTAAAAGTAGGTAAAAAGACAATAACTGAAATGGTAATGAATTCTTAAAGGCTTGTGTGGGGTTGGAGTAGCAGGCTTCTCTGAAAGCCCCAGACACAAGGGGAATCTGCACTCACTTGCTGCCTTCACCTGACGCTCATGAGAGGCTGGAGATGGGGCAACACAAGACACCTGGAAGACAGCATTCCGAGGCAAAACCAACCAACCAACCAACCATTGCCCACTGCCCACATTCCAGACTCTTCTTTCATGTACAGAAATCTATTGGTTGAAGGACAGAAAACCTTGGACCCAGAGTTCTGCCCTCATACAAAGCAAAGGTCTGCTACTGCTAGGGGAGGAGCAGGAAATTCTTACATAGAAGACCCTCCACAAACACAAAGGAGAGTTTGGCTACCACTCTGGGGAGAAGCAGAGCACTAAGAAAGACTCATTGCTGAGAACCAAATGCACAGAGCCAGCCTTGCATCGAGGAACAAGCTACAGCAAACCACTGCTGAGCAAGGAAAACTGGCGAGAGAGATCCTGTCTGTCGGGGGCATGCAGTAAAACTGCGGACGGTACAGGAACGCTGAGAAAACCCCTCCAGGCCCTACACTAAGAACAAGGTAGTCAGGAAGTTAACACTTCTCTCTAAACAAGTCATTAAAGATGCAAAAGACATGAACATCACTATCAACCAAATGGCTTGACATTTATAAACTATTACACTCCACAACCACACAATGCACATTCTTTCAAGTACACATTAAACATTCACCAAGAGACACATAATTCTGAGCCACTGTTTAAAATTTTACTTAAAAAATTCAATTTTGAAATAACTGAAATTTAAAAATTATTTTTCCCACAAGGGAATTAAACAAGCAGTCAATGACAAAAAGACAGCAGGAAAATCCCCAAATAATGAAAATTTAAAAACATACTTCTGAATGATCCATGATTTCATTATAAACCCCACAATATATTATTTTTGCTCTCAGGAGTCAACTGTCCTAATTCTTTAAAGAAAGCAAAAGGCTCCAAACAAGATCCTTGGGGAAAAATTAAAGGAAGACAAATTCCAGCTCAAGAGAAATGAGAATACTGCAACTATCAGAGTCACCTCAAGTTGGAATGTCTTGCCTCTGGGGAGAGTTAGTTCCCTAAGAACTCTGGGTCCACAAATATAGCTGGGGAAGAAAGATCCAACCATGCGGTAAATCACTGAATTAAATGAGCTTAATAGTCTATTCCAAGCAATAGAGTCTATTATCAAATGTCAATCTATAATTCCTGGATTGAATTAATAATAAATTCATTCCATTTATCTTTAAAATTTTAGGGTAGAGTAATCCATTTACTGATAAAATTGTCAGTGGGTTTCCAACACGGAAAAGCATTTCTCCAATTTTTACCATGTTTAACAAAAAAAGAATCCTAAGAAGGAAGCCATTACTCTTATTGATAGGTTAAATTGGTCAATTCTCATTTAAAGACATTAGAATAAAACTCTGGGTATTATGCCATTTTTCTCATAATAGCCATTTCAAGGAAACAAAAGTGAGAATATCACAAAAATATCTATCTCTAAGCCAAAATTTGCTGGGAATTTTTGAAGGCAGGATTGCTGGGAAAAATTGAAGGCAGGAGGAGAAGGGGACGACAGAGGATGAGATGGTTGGATGGCATCACCAACTTGATGAACATGAGTATGAGCAGGCTCCAGGGATTGGTAATGGACAGGGATGCCTGGCGTGCTGCAGTCCATGGGGTCGCAGAGTCAGACACGACTGAGCGACTGAACTGAACTGAAGCCAAAATTTAAATTAGTGATTGATTTTAGGTTGAATGAATATAAACTGCATTCTTATACTACAATTTCTTCATATACTTCGCTGAAACAGAATCTCAGGCAATTTTTCTAACAGATTTACACAAAGAACAGACCACTTTTCTACTTAAAGTTACACACAGGAAATATTCTCTCTTCACATCATTTCTGAAATTAAATGTAACAAGTTAATACAACAAATCAACATGCTTAAACAATGACCTTCATTTCTGACAAAATAAACAGAATATCTGGATTATAATCATTATTTGACCAAAACACATTCTCAGAAACTAAATGGAAAGAACATGGGAAAGGATTTTATCAAGATAAAAAGGTTTCATTCAGGGGAACTAAACTAAAACGTACGGCACTTTTATGCTAGCTAAACAAAAAGAATCAAGAAAAAAACTATTACATATAAAAAAGAATATAACAGTAACACTAAAGTGAAATATGAATTTTAAAGATTTTACTGAACATAATACTTCATTTATCATCTACAGAAAGTTCATCACTAAATAAAAGCAATTTAGCTTTAAAATTATAGACAAAAAAATAAAAAAAATAAAATTATAGACAGAGCTATATAATACATGCTAAATGTTTAGAATAGTGCCTACCCCAGAGTAAGCACTAAAGAAATTTTTCTATTAGTAAGAGTGGTACTAATTGCAACGCTGAGTTCTCACTAAAGACCTTTTATAAAACACTCCACAAAAATCTAATTAACTGGAGGGCATGTACACACCAAAGAGCATTCCCGCAAAAGGACTGCACGTCTCTCGATTAGTAGGTTTGGATGGTTCATTGTCTCGAGCACTAAAAACAAAAAAACAAAAAGAATCAAGACTCAAACAATTTTCAGGAAAAAAAAGTTAAAGTGAAATGTAGGTGTGAGTTATTGGCCTTTCAACATACTATGGATATTACTAACATAACAGTTTTCACGTGTTCTTAAAATAAAGGTAAAATCATGGCACTTTATCTCTTTATACAGTGAGACCCGAAGGCATTCAGGGGACCCCAAGGCATTCACATAAATATGTGAACCTTTTTCTTCAGCCAGCTTCACTGACTCCAGATTCCCAATAAAACCCTTTTTCCTAAGAACAGTTAACCCAGTAAGGAAAATGAACATAAGTACACATAAATAAATCCTAAAAAAGAGAGGATGGTATCTATACCACCCACACTCTGAAAAGAAGATCATCTTTAAAAGAAACTCCTTCCTTGAAAGACAGAATCAAGGGGGAAAAAAATAAAGACAACTCTTTCAAAGTAAATTTAATTTGATTCAAATAGAAAATCCAAATACAGATAGACTCAAAATAGACAACTTTCCTGACACACATTATCTTCATTATGCACTATAAATTCAGAACCACTTATGTACAACACAAGAAAGCCACCAAAAGATAAAAAACTATAGAAAAAGAACATGAATATAAAATGCATATAATTTCCTTTTTTACCCCAATATAACACAATTATGTATGAGCACTAATTTTACAAAGTAAGCAAAAATGTTATCTACTCATTGTTGAAAATGATAGTTTTGAAAAGGAAACTCATATTACAAGAACGTTTTCAATTTATTTCAAGTTATGTCCCCTCCATAACTCCAAGATATTATAAATTGATCTTTGGTCCATTAAATTATATGCTTATTTCTCCTTTCATTAGTTCAGATTTATAGATTTTATAATGATAGGACTCAGAACACCTTGGCACACTTTATAATCAAAACTTGCCCTTCAAGAGAATGCTGTAAAGTACCACAAAGTTTCATATAACACAATTCTTCCCTCCCCTCCTTTCCCCTAAATCCTCTCTCACTAATAAGCAAGACTGTTAACACACTATACCTTTCCAGTTTTCCAGCAAACCAGTCTTAGCAGTTGCTGTTTTACAGTGCAATGGCTGAAGGGCAGAATTTATATTACATACTATACCTTTGATTTCCAGCAGATGAAATTCGTATGTTTGACTGTTCTGTGACATCACCATGATACTCCATAGGAGGCTCATTGCCTCGTCTGTTCCCGTACATCCTTAAAAACATATTAGCTTATAGAGCTTGTTCCACATACAGTGGACTTCTCTTATCTTTCTTTGGTGATTTTACATTTGATGTTGGAAATATTAAAGGGAACAAAGCGTTATAACCAAGTTTTACCGTAAATACATTTGAAAATTAACTCAAATGACATCTGACAATATGATCTGCTGGCTAATGAGACACTAAGAGTTTAGATTCAATAGTCTTTAAAACAAAGGGAGATCAATTATAAATTATTTCAATATAACTTCTAGAAAATCTTAATATTAAAAATATGAAAATACTAATAAGACTTTTTCATTATTCAGTTAGTCAAAGAATATTTATTGAGCACCTACTACATGCCAAGTACTATTCCAGGCACTGAGTATGCACACACGGTCCTTGCTCTCATGAAGATAAGTCAAATTTCAAAATGAGATCTTTCTTTTACATCAGAATTCACAGATTCTGAGAATTATTTCACTGCATATACAAACCTTTTAACTTACAAATACAGCCGCAGTCTTACTATGAAATTAAACCAAATGTAGCAAGCCACAACATTTGCTAACACATAAATCACATGAAATACTAAATAATACCCATAGATGAATAGAGAACATTATAAGCAAATAGGCTGACACATGAGTAGAAAATGATTAGTTCATCTTACTCACAATTTCATGAATAAGAAAAAGGAAGATTAGAATTTTTTAATTTATTTTCTTCTTAAGAATTATTTCCAGAAAATAACTTTTAAGTGTTTTTTAATTAATTTTTTATTTCCACTTGGCAAACAAGGATTCCTTGAGCTTAATTTCTCACATCAAGAAACCAACATGACTTTTCACACCAACCTTTATCAGCACCCATGAAAATCAGCATTTCATAAGTCATATTTCTTTGCATGGCTGTTAACAAACTATAATCTCTCTCATGAGGTCAACTGGTAAGAAGTATGATTATTAAAGTATTATTCAATAATTTAGGTGAATTTATCATATTAAGAAAAAGCAATTTTCAGAAGAAAAGGAACTTATCACTCTCCACAGAGCCAGCATGTAAAATCTTCTCTTTGTTTCCATCACACTTTTCAACATCCCCTGTGGAGGAAAGACTACCCAGAACTGTAACCTGACTGCTATATGCACTGTGGCAGAACAGATACATGGTTTCCATTTTTTATCCACATCTAAAACAGAATCCTCCCCAATCCCTTTCAAAACACAATTTCAAATTATTTCAATTTATCAAAACACAGCTGATTTTATATCTAAAGCCAAAGGACTCAAATCTCTCTTTTAAACTGACACATCAGTTTACTGTTATTCCTTACTTCTACCACTTAAAGAACAGGGATATATAAACTTTAAGTCACCTTTGTAGTTAATAGTGCCAGGCAACCAGATTTAGTTATACTGCATCTATACAAACACACATGTGCAGAAAAGCGTAAACAGCAGGCCTGAGACCACCACCCTTAACAAAGGACTGTTTGCAAGAATGGCCCTTAGGTGGCACCTGGGAACACAGACTGGGAGGAGTCCACCATTCTCAGAACTGGCAAGTGTGACCCACTGTGCCTCAACTGTTTGTACAAGCAATAGAGTTTATGCTGAACTCCTGCTTTCTTTCAGCAAGTGTAGAATTTGGGCACATGCTAGGAAAAGGGTGCCTACATGACCAGCCCCCAATAACAACATTGGGCAAAGAGTTTCTAATGCACTTTCCTGGTAGACAACACTTCACTCCTGTTTTCACACTTTGATACTGCAGGAATTAAGGATGTCCTTGGCAGGGGGCTCTTGGAAGCCTGCTCCTGGTTTCCTTCAGACTTTGTCCCATGCAATTTTTTCATTAGCTGATTTTACTGTGTATTCTTCCACTGTTAATAAACCACAGCCATGAACATAACTACATACACAAAGTGCTGTGAGTCCTAGCGAATTGCCAAACCTGGGGGTGGTCTTACAAATCCACAACACAACAGACAGAAGTGAATTAGTTAACGTGACAAAGCAGAGCATAAACCGGTGAAAGTTCAAATACAGAGACATTTAAAGTTACACATTTTTTTTTTTTTTTTTTTTTTCAAAAGTCATCTGTGCTTTATTGCTCAGCACCGGCCCCTCACGGAGCCTATGTTGTAACGTTCCTGGGGGGTCCAGCCCCTGCCTCCCCACCCCAAATACGCCAGCCCTGCCAAGCTCCCAGCCCAGTGCAGGGTGGGTGTGCTGGGGGAACCTCCATTCCTGTCAGTGAAGTTCAGTCCAGAAAGTTACACATTTTAAAAGACATAACTTGAGATTAAATCAGAATTAACCAGAATTAAAGACTAAGACATACAAAAATTCTCTATAAAATCTATCGAAAAGTTTCTGGCTTCCTGTATTTTCAGTTGTCTAAAAACAACATTTGGACTTGTAATTGTGGCTTATCTTTATACAGCTGTCCCCAAAGTACAGGTTTCCCTGATGGCTCAGTGGGTAAAGAATCTGCCTGCAATGCAGGAGACACAGGAGATGTGAATTTGATCCTTGAGTCAGGAAGATCCCCTGGAGGAGGAAATGGCCACCCACTTCAGTATTCTTGCCTGAAGAATCCCGTGGACAGAGGAGCCTGACTACAGTCCAGAGGGTTGCAAAGAGACATGTCTGAGCCATTAAGCACACCCCCAAGTATGCTATATTTAGCACATCTACAATGTTTTTTTTTTTTTTTTTTATCTACAATGTTTTATCAGCTCTTCAGTATATAGAAATATATCTTAATAAAGCAAGCACCAAAAACGCAAAAGAAATTTCAAAGATCATTCTAAATTAAAGAAATTTAAGAAATGATTTTATGCATGCATAAGGTCAAGGTCTCTGCTAAATTCTACAGTAAAACCACACAGATTTCCTAACAAAAAGACTATATGAAAGATACTTCAAAGTACACCCTTTCACTAAAGAAAAAAAATTATTTAATCATAAAAGTCCCCTTCTGTCACTTACTCATAATAAATTCAAGACTAGAGAAATATTTAAGACATCCTACTCAATTTTATGAAATGACTGACGACATGATTGTGCTTACTTTGTTAAATCAAGGAAAAATTACTACTTACAAATAGAGATTCATAAATATTTCTTAAATTACTAATACAAGACGTTTAAAAAAAATCAAAGAAGCAAACAAAAAACCTAGAAAGCAACTTAACAAGCTGTGAAGTCAAATTATAGTTTGGAAAGTTAACCACCTTACTTATTACTAAAATGTCCCTATAATTATAATGGAATATCCTCCATTTATTGAACTCTCCTTCCTATTTACAATAAATTTAGCATTTAATCACTCTTAACTATCCCAATGAGTTGGCTTTAACTGCTTTTATGAGGCTCTCACAATTTACTTTTATTTTATTGAAGCAAATGAAGTCCCAAGACAGGGGAACTGGTGAGAGCCAGCAACCCTTTCACCACTCGCATCTTATCTCTTCAGCCCTCTTCACATTACGGGGAGACTGATAGATGATAAAATCCACAAGTAATGAACTCATCAATCATCTAAGAACAGCCTAATTTTATTCAGATCCAGGGATTCCAGTTAGGGCCAGTAAGTTCCTTCTGTTTAGTTATAACTTGGGAGCCAGTTCCACATTAAAACTATCCCTGTGACCCAGAACTAATTTATTTAAATATTCTACCACCTTTGATCCACAGGTTCACTTACCACACCTCAAGCCACTGAGGTTTTTTCAGAAAGGGACAGATCTCATAAAAGGAGAACTTTACTTCCTTTGATATATCAAATCAGATTTGATTGAGGGAATAAAATAATTACAAAATATTTCACCATCTTACTATCAAAAAAAGTTAAACCTATGCTAAATGGAAAAAGCTTTTTCTATTTCCTTGAAGACATGGGTCAGTAATTCTAGGTAATTAGGTTCAAATTTCAAGGCCCAAAGAAAACAGGTATGGGCTAGAGGCCAAATTTACTCTAAAAATTAGCATGTTTATCTTTTAAAAAATAATTACTCTCTTACAGAAGAAAAAGCAAGTTGTTTAAAACCACAAGTATTTTCAGCTAAGTTAAATGTGAATGAACAACTTCTAACTGATAATAAAAAACATTTTTCATTAATAAACCACAGAATCAAAAAACTCCTTCAGGAATAAATTTACAATGTTTATGCCATCAAGAATGACATAAAAATAAAATATTTACCACCTGTTGGTCCTGACACAGCTTACAGGGAGAAAGAATCAAGTTCCTCCTTACTTAAATCATAAAATTCACAATGGTTACACCACCTATTTGTTTTCATATCAAAAATTTCTCTAATGTGAATGAATTCTGCTAGGGGGACTCTCAACTATAGAAATTATAAGAAAACTACTGAGCTGTTAAATGTTGGTCACTATTTTTCTCCTTGTTTTCTGTTCTTCCAATTTTCATATTCACTTTAATTCAATAATGGGTTTCTCTAATATTGATCCCATCTTTAAAGTGGTGAAAACAACATAAAAATGGTCCTTCCAAATAAAAAGTAACTAAGGAAAAAAAGTAATACCAAGCTTAATAAACTCATGTTCTAATAAGCCATTTCTCCTCATTTATATCTTACATATTAAGCATGCACATTTAAGAGTGTCCTACACTAAGCAAGCACTTAGGCTATTGAGTCAGATTCTAGCTCAGATTCTAATTTCACATGAAGCATAATTTCAGAATTTTCTTAAATGAAAATCACAATTACAAACTAACAAATTCAAGAGTTAAACTGGAAGTGCTAACTGCCTTAGTGACATAAAAACTTTAAAAAAGAAACATTTTTAAGGCTAAAAATTTCCTTTACCCATTACATTAACATTGGTTGTAAAGTAAAACATAATAAGGTAGTATATTAACTTCTACAGCTCAAGTTAATAAATAATAAAGACTAGGATGACTATCTCTTTTAAAAGCATGTAAAAGTTTCAAAGTATTATAAAACAGTATTATATTCAACTTCAGAAAGCTCCTAAAACATTATTAATTTACTTAAATTGGTAAATATGTATCAAACGACACACACATACACACACAGTGCAACTGTCAAGCTAATGCTAACCATCTGTTACCTATTTTAAAACACTGTCAGTGATTGATTAATTTAAGAAAGTAAAATCATTCCTGGGCTTTATCTTCTCATATTTAAAGTGAGGGAAATATTTCATTAATAAATACATAATGGTATATGGAAAAGTTAATAGGGTAATTAGGAAAGAACTAAGATTAAAAACCTAAAAATAAAAATCAAAACTAGAATTCATTGCATGTTGACTATTCAAAGGGAAAAAAAAGAACATGGGAAATTTAGAAATATGAAGAAGAACTCTGTACTTCTCACAATCAGCAGTGATTATTTGTTTTCAAGAACTTCTGGTTAAGTAGACAGTAAACCAACTATGTACTCCAATAAAATTAATTAAAAAAGAAAAGAAAATGACCTGCAGAGCCAAAAAATGATTACAGTATATAGTCAGCCCTCTGTATCTGTGGGGGTTTCCCTGTTGGCTCAAACGTTGGTGAAGAATCTGCCTGCAGTGCAGGAGACCCAGGTTCAATCTCTGGGTCGGGAAGATCCCCTGGAAAAGGGAATGGCTACTACTCAAGTATTCTTGTCTAGAGAACTCCATGGACAGAGGAGCCTGGCGGGCTCCAGTCCCTGGGGTCGCAGAGAGTCAGACACAACTGAGTAACTAACAGTTTCACTCTCTGTATCTGTGGGTCCTGCAACCAATCTCAGATAGAAAGTATTTGAGGGAAAAAAAAAATTCCAGAAAGTTTCAAAAGGCAAAACTTGAATTTCTTGCAAACAGGTAACTACTTCCATAGCACTTACAACTATTTACATAACATTTACATTGTATTAGATATTATAAGTAAACTAGAGATGATTTAAAGCATAGGGAAGATGTGCATAGATTATAAGGAAACACTACACCACTTTACCAAAGGGACTTGAGCATCCAAAGATTTTGATATCCCTGAGGTGTCCTGAAATGGATCCCCCTTGAATACCAAGGAACAACAGTTTTAAGAATAGTTAAAGCAAGAGACCAAATAGTGGTACACATTTCTTTAGTCTCAAAAATTTCACTAACAAGCAGAGTCATTTTTCCTAGCAACCATTCTGCCTGCTAAATAAATCTAGTGATCAATGTGAAATCTTTTCTTTTTTGCTGGAAAGAAATCTACAAATCTGAAATACAGAAATCCAATTTTAACCTCAACTGCCATTGAGACATATGTGAAAAACCTTACATTTAGAGACGTAAAAGCTTACACAATAACAAAATGTATAATAATGATTCACATTTTTAAGAAATACTGTTAAAAACATTAATATATATAACAGGAATTAGTCACATTGACCTATATATTTAATCTAAACTACTGCTTGGGGAAGATTTTATGTAGAAATTTCATTTCATTCGTGGGATACATAAGAAAAAAGATTGTTCTCAAATAATGGGGCTGAAATTGATTTGTTAGTTCATGTAGAAATTATCATAAGGTATAATTACAAAAATAATAGACTAAAATGTTAAAAACAAAACAACCATCACAATAAGTTTTTTGAAATTCCAATCTTAAAAGGTATACATTATACTCTAAACATAAACTGACACCATAAGGAAAAAAAGTTCTCATGTACAAGTTAAGGCAATACCAAGAGTCCAAAAATATCTGTATTTTCCCAACTGAGACTTCCTGTAGTTCAGGCAGCCTTTGACGACCTCCAGATATAAATATTTTCAAATATAAAATGTCACAGAATTTGGAGCATTTTCTGAAGTACAATTAGATCCAAACAAGAGATAAACTATAATTGACATTACAAAATTCTAATCCTTCAATCAGATTACCTGAATCAGAGTGAATATGTTGTACAGCAGAAACCAACACAATCTAGTAAAGCAATTATCCTCCAATTAAAAAACTAAAAATTAAAAAAAAAAAGACTGGATATGAGCAGAATGTAATAACTACAGAATAAAGAGCAGATGAGAAAGCACTGCAAAGGCTTTGTATGATTATTAATAATTAGAACAATAATCATGTAGCATGTCTCAGAAAATTCTCTAAAATATTTTTAAAAAATAATCTATTTGGATGAATGAATGAAACAAGTCCCATAAACTGTTCAATACTTACATTTAATCCCTACAGGTTATCTAGTCAATGAAAATATCAGATCCTATCATATTTCTATCTCCAAATCAAAAGTTAGATTAAAGCAAGCTTTGAGTATTAAGACAAATGACTTAATAAGACCCCATCGTAGCAATTAATAAATTACAAATAGTGTCACAGAAACAACATCCAAAGGAACTGAAAAGCACCTAAAAATCTGATCAAAAATAATAAGTGCCATTTCACTTAAATAAATGTTCAATAAATAACTTAAAAGCAAAAATGTTGATGAAAGTACTTAGAGCATAGAAACATTAAAGGAATGAACTGTATCTCATCTATTTTAAAGTGTTTTCCCCCCACATTTTTACATCTGAAACTCAAACAGCCTTGAATCTGGCTGTAAGTCAATTATTGCAAGGAGAAGCTATTTTTCTCATGCCAGTCACCATGGCGCCCTATGGGAACAAGATAACTGAATTCTCGCCTCAGGGTTGTTTCAGACAATGCTGCTAACTCACTTCAGTCATGTCTGACTCTATGCAACCCCATGCAGCCCACTCACCTCCTCTGTCCCTGGGATTCTCCAGGCAAGGATACTGATGTGGGTTGCCATTTGATTCTCCAATGCATGAAAGTGAAAAGTAAAAGTGAAGTCATTCAGTCGTGCCCAACTCTTAGCAACCTACCAGGCTCCTCCGTCCATGGGCTTTTCCAGGCAAGAGTCCTGGAGTGGGTTGCCATTGCCTTCTCCGGTTTTGGACAATACTGCAGCATGAATTCAGACTGAAAACCTGAATCAGTACTGGCTTACAGTTCAAATTCTCAGGGAAGTTCTTTTTAATTCCCTCCACTCAGTGCCAAGGTTGAGAAGTGGAAGTTTCTTTTCTGTCCTTTCCTGTGGGAAAGTTTATTTCCCTTTTAATTTTATATTTACCTAAGTTGTAGCCTTTCAGTGTCCTAGCTTTTTAATTGGGTCCCTTTTTCCTTATCATGGGTTTTTTCTTTGTTTTTCAGTGACACATAAATTATGGTATAAAACTGATAGCATCCTAAAATTAATCAAATATGTACATCAAATGAAATAGCATCTCTCTAACAATGATAAAAAGTAACAAGAGCAATATTAAGCAAATAAAGAAAATAAAAATGAAGTTGTAAATACCTGTCTTTTGTATAAACTCTCAAAAGTCTTCTATCAAAATCACTTTCATATCTAAACCTCTCATCCATGTCTTCACTTACTTCTGGATCATAGCCTGGTCTGTAATACTGTTTATCAAAAGCACGATCCTCATTAAACCTGTGAAATCTTCTATCTGGAATGTCAGTCTTGCTGTCAAACCTTTGATGTTTTTTATTGGAAACGCCCACTTCTTCATCAGTTTTTTTAACGACTCTTCTACTGTTCCTTAATTCAATTTCATCATCTAATTTTCGGTACCTGTCCTCTTCTAGTCGTCTTTGGTTTAGAAGTTCTTCATATGCCTCTGAAGGAGTTAAGACATCTTTTCTAGGACCCTCTGAATTTTCGCAAGATGACTGTATTTGTGAAGGTAAATCAGGTTTAACCTGACTGATAGGTTTTTTACTTCTTTGATTCTTCTGCTGGTTAATAAAAAAAAAAGAAGAAAAAGATCTTAATGAGATGCTATTTCCTAAAAGGTAATTAAATTCTCAAATGATGCTTAATCTATTTACCATCTCAACTCAAAGACTTAATCACCCATAAGAAATATCTTTTCTTTAGGAAATAACCTTCAAGGAAGTGTTATCCTTTAATAAAACTTAATAAATACAAAATAAATAGGCAACAATAATATGGATAGATGGTTACAAAAAGAGAAGATAAACTATCCCAAGGAGATTTTACACATATTTTGGCAGTTAAATATTGGTTCAGAATATTTCAAATTAAATGCCTTCTCAACACAGAGAATATAGGATACAGTAAATTTTTCAACCACTCTTAAATTTGGTTATATTTCTTTACATATATATGTATATATATATACATATAGCTAGAAATTTGTCAGTACAAAAAATCACTTAAAAATAAAATATAAACAAACATTACTTAAAACCAATCTCTAAAATTAAATCTCTTCCGTGAAGTTAAAGTTAAAAACCAGAGTAAGTTCTTCAGTATGAGATAAAACCATTTACAAAATTAAATCTCTCTCCTGTGTTTGGTTCAGTTTGGCTTAACTTTTTAAATATTTATATAAAAACTAAGTGAAATGTTTAATAATATAAAAATATTTTCAAGTGAATACAAACATTCAGCATGTGGTGGTAAAGATTTATTTAGAAGCAAAACCTACCTCAGTACTCTTTTCTACCTGTCTGAACTTTTCAGTGGATTCTTCCTTATCCCTGAGAAATTGATTGTATTCTTTGTTACGTTCAAGTTTCAACCTTTCCTTAAAATAGAAAGCCAAAAGGTAATGTTTAAAAAAAAAAAAGGCAATGTTAATTTCAACATTAGGAAAAAGTACCTAACAGTCAAATCAGACTCATACAATTCAGAGGTCCTACTCAGCATCAAATTTTACTAGTAATGTCAAAGGCAGGAATAGTTATAAGGCACAGGAGATGAAGGAAGAGATCAGAGACCACCAGGGCTGTTCCCCTTGTCCATTCTGGACCCACATTAAAATAAGGTTTACTACATGCTTAAGTTTCAATTAACACACGAGATATCTAACATGAGGGCAAGGCTTTGATTTTGAAACACCTGCATTTTATACTCCAATAGTTACTTGACTTAGATGATACCTTCCTATTGATAAATAAATCTCTTCCACCAGGAAGTACACGAATGTGTTTGCCAGTAGGTCTGTCATTAGCATGTTTCCAAGACTTGACCGGGCTACCTTCCTACTTTTCTTCTCAAGGATATCTCTTGCCTCCAATTTCTCACACCCCACCCTTGAAAGACCTGCTTCTATCAATTTCCTTCCCAAGTTTAAGGAAAGATCTTTGTTCTACTTAAAACATACAAACGTAAAATTATCATAGTAATAAAATGTTATAACATCAATGTTCTATTGAAACATAAATATGTTGTATTAGGAAATGTTCTTAAGACCCAATACCTTTAGCATCATTGAAACAGCACAATCTAAAAAAGTTTTGCAAGAAGTGAGGCTGTCTTTTGAAACTTACTGTCCTTTTGCCTCATATACTATATCATAATTCTGATCTAGCTTGGGAATTTGAATATCTACAAGAGGAATACAGTGCTTAATCACTACCCCCTGTTAAGATAATATACATTTATTTGTGATAGGAACACATATTCAAATAGCCCAAAAGTCACCTATATAAAAGCTCTCATCCACTCATCTCACTGATAATTTTTTCATATACCATGAACTTTATAGCTTAGAAACCAATGCTTTAAAAAATGAATTCTGAATATTCAATTAATCAATGTATTAAAGGAATATAGCATATTACATGGTTACAAATGTGACATTCCAAAACATTTTTTGAACAGCACTAGAGACTCAACAGATTTTGAAAAAAATCAAGTATGGAAAATGACGTAAACTTGTTTGCATTTAAGTCAAGAGTATGCTCTTTCATGATTTTGATGCCTCAAGAAACTGCTATCCATAACAACTATTCCTATCCACCTACCTTAGCAGATAACCTCTCACCAATAGGAAGAGAAACTCCCAGAGTAGATGGATCTGTTTCACTCGTGGATAGAAAATTTTTCTGTATACAGACACACACATTAAAAAAAATACATTACCTAATTGCCTTTATAAAATGTTTCATAAATGTGCTTTACATTCTATTAATATAGTCTAAATTATTACATTATACAGAGCAACAGAATGAAATGGAGATGAAGGCAGAAACTACAAATGTGTGAAGACTATACCAAAATTAGAAAAAAAGAGAATTTTCTAATTTCTCTGCAATTAATGGACATCTATTTAAATGCCAGAAGACATAAACTAGGAACGTTGTTTCTTTCTGAGCCTCTCCATCCCTGTCCATTAAGCATTTATGTAATGCAGTGTGACAGACAGCGCATCAGACTAGGACTCCAGAGGCCTGGGCTCTTGGACCAGCTACAGCAATTCCCAGCTGAGCTACACTGAGCAAGTCGCCTAAGCTCTCTCATCCAGACTTCCTCCTGTAAAACGAAACTGGAATCTGTTCTGCCTTAGCAAAGCTGCTACAAGATCAAGAAGGATTTAAAAAATGTAAAATCTCTTTGAACACCATAAAACAAACACAAGGGATTTATAAAAATAAATACAATCCCCAACTTTCTGGTACTGGTGCTGAGTAGTCATATAATCTGGAGAAGTTACTTAATTTATCTGCTTCTGTTTCTTTGTAAAACAATAATAATAGCATCTATATTATTAGGTAATGAGGATTAAATCAATCAATACTTATTAACCTAATTCTATGACTTTTCTGTATTCATAAAACAAACAATCTAATACTTTTCTGTTACTTTTACAGGTGGTAGGGAGAAAAAGATAAGCATATGTTCCCTCTATTTAAGAGATTTATAATTCAAATGAAGAAACAAACATGGAAACAAATAACTATAATATAATGTACCACAACAGAGTTACACTCAAAACATCATGGGAACAAAATAATTGATAAAACAGACTAATCTGAATTTAGAAATAAGCTGTGCTACAAAAGCTAATTTGAAAGGTGGTTATATAAATTCTAAGCTTATTTGTTATTTGACACATGACTAGATACCTGAGTCAGTTTGATCCCTGTATACCAAAGTACAATGTAAACCTAGTCATTTTGTAGTTATACATGTATCAAAAAAAAAAAAGAGTTCCAATTTTGAGCATAGACAGATACTGCATCCTTATTCCTTCATTAAGCCATGCCCCACTCCAAACATGGGCCCAGGATGATGTTTGTACTTTTCAATAAAATGAAAAAAATTAATAATAAGGCTGACACAGTGAACTTTAATCATTCACTCATTCATTTAGTAAATATTGAGGGCCAATATATCTACACTGTTCGATACATCTGGGACTTATCAGTGAAGAAAACAAAGATATTTGCCTTCCCAAAGCTCACATTCCAGCAGGGAGAACTGACAAGAAATAATAAACACAACGAAGAGTAATTCTACAGTACGTTAGAAGGTGGTAAGTGCTATGGCCAAAAAATAAATAAATAAAATGAAAAGAACAGTTGTCAGGTAGCCTACAGGCTTCTAGGGGATGGGAGTCAAAAGATTGGAAATCTGGAGTTCCTTTTTTAGACGTGCTCAACACAAGATACCCACTAGATTTCTAAGTGAAAACGTCAAAGAGTTTAAGGTTCAGGAGAGAGGTCTAGGCTGAAAATAATTTACTGACTCAGTTTAAAAACTTCTTCTGAAAATATGTTCTTTTTGTGTTTAGATGGCCAAGTGTTTTTTATTCTAAAGACTAGAAAGAAGATGGTAGTTAACTGTTTAAGTGTCTCTTCTTGGCAGAACTTTAAGATTTGATCATTTTTTTTAAGTTAATACTCTTGCCAAAGTCTGGAAGCCACAAGAAATCCAGAGAGAATGGGACTTGGAAACTGTACATATTCCAGGGGTCAAGGAAGCCATGGCAGCCGCCTCCCCATATCCTACATAATTTTCTCTTTCCCTTGCTTTCCTCTCCACTCCCGCCTTCTCAGATGTCAACCAAAAATTGTCTTTGTCATATTAAGGAACTACTGTTCCTCTACCACAACTATATTCTTAATAATCTAAGACCAAAACTTCCTTCACAGCCCTTTACATTTAAAGATTTGTGCTCCTCGATTCTTCTCTTTCATAAAGGCAATTTCTTGTTATACCTTCCATTGCCACTCTTTTTTAAAAACGTTGTGTCTATAAAATACTGCAAAAGCCACAAGTGAAAGTGGTGGTGGTTTAGTCACAAGTTTTGTCCAACTCTTGCGGCCCCACGGACTGTAGCAGATACTAAAGGAAAACCTCACCCAACGAGCGGTAAGGAAGGTGAGAGGACAATGAGGCCCAAGGCCAGGGAGGCAGGCGAGATCGTGATGAGACTACTCATGTCATGCTAAGGAACTTGAATTTTTATCCTGAAGGCAGAGAGGAGACACACACAGAAGGATTTCAACTGGTAAGGGACAGGATCATCTGGAAAGTAGCATGGAGAATGGACGGAGAATCAGAGCAAGGAGATCAGTCAAAAATCTGGAGGCCTTTCCTGATCATTACAGTACCTGCCTTGTTAAAAGAGTTATCACTGTCTGAATTGTATAAATGTTATCTCTACAACTAGATTCTAAGCTCCTTGAAGACAAAATTCATACCAGATTCATCTCCATGACAAGTGTTTAAAAAGTGTTGGCTGAAAGATAAATGGATGTGTGAGATTCATTTTAAAAACAGTTTTACAAAATGTTTTCTTCATTTTCCAATATAAGTTTGCAAATGTAATCCACAGGTTTGAGAACCAAAATATTGAGTAATCCAGACTGACAACAAACAGTTCAAAAATATCTTAGAATATCTTAAATATTCTGTTGTTTAGTTAATCTTAATGCGACTAGTACAATTATAATTATTTTGAAGAACAAAAACGTGCATGCTGAGAACAAATGAATTTACAATAGCTATAGAATATTTCTAAAAGATGCATAAGAAAGCAACAAAAACAAATGCAAAGCAGGAATCAAAAACAATGCTTGATTCTACTAATGGAAACGTAAGATGTATAGACTGTCATTTTGCTAAAAGCAAGGATCCAAAATGGTGCCATTAAAAAGTCTCTGAATCACAAATGAAGTTATTTTTATTAGTTTTCGAACAACAATATCATATATGCAAATAATCACAAGCTACTAGATCTAAAACAAAACAGTAAAGAAGAACATTTTGCAGGCAACCCTACCTTTCTTTTTGCTTGTGTAACACCCTAAAGTCAAGGGAAACAAACCATTGGTAAAATGTATTCAAAGTCCTTTCTCTATGTCAAACCAGAATAAATAAGAGACGATTCACACATGTGGAATAAACATTACAAAGTAGGAAGAAACTAAAGAATCTCTTTGGATGACTAGAAACATCATGACTGTTTTAGATACATTTATAACCTAGTAAACTATATTTTAAAACTATAATAATTAGTTTAGTTATCATATAATTTAACAAAAAATACTTAAAACAAGAGTTCCAGTAGGTAAATAGATTAAACCATAAAGCAAAACCTGATGGTTAAGGAAATATGCTGAATGACATTTTATAAGCTTAGTTCTTAGGAAAATAATTAGAAACTAGAACTCCACATGTCATTTTAATACATGGTTGAGCGGAAGAGAGTACTAGCTGTGCTATTTTACACCATGACTACTTTACAAAAAACATGAACAAGAATTTACCATCTCATTTAAAATTAGAACCCCTGCCCTCCTTAAAAGGTCAAGAGTCTGTGTTATTTCATGGCACCAATTCTCAGAATCATTTTTTTCTCTATCAATGTCATATATATCACTTAACTTTCGCTACAGGACATTGCTAGATACCCCTAAAAATGTAAATATTAATGTACATGACTAAAAAATCTTATGAAAATAAATTCAGGAGGTAAATTCTAAAGCACAAAACCAAACGAGTTACTAGAACTCATTACCTGAGTAAGATAGCGTCTGTAATCTTGTCGCAATTCTTCTTTCAGCTTATGTTTCTTCTGTTCATAGTCTTCCCCAAGTGGTAAACTTAATCCATAATCAATTCCTAGAAAGAAAACAACTTCTTAAGCAATGTAGCTAATTGCAACCCAATCTCAATTTCAATGCAATGTCCTGTAACAAAGCACAGTAGGAAGGAACACAGTCATGTGGATTCTGAGACTTGGATCAGGATAATAAATTTTTTATTTGAAATGTTTCAATAGGTAATACATTCAAACAATGGAAAATATCCCTCCCACCCACTTCTCCTGCCCAGAACAACCAACACTGCTATATCTGTGTCTTCTTCCGGAGGTTTTTTATACATCTATAAAAGGCATCTTCAGAGTACTATGTGTGGGTGTTATATTTAGTTCTTCCCCCTTTTGATAGATGGCTCTGCATGTTTTCCATCTTTTTTTTTTTTTTGATGTGGACCATTTTTAAAGTCTTTATTGAACTTGTTACAACACTGTTTCTTCTCTATCTCTGGTTTTTTGGCTGCAAGGCTTGCAGGATGCCAGCTCCCCAAACAGGGATCTGTTCCCACACCCCCTAGATTGGAAGGTGAGGTCTCAATCACTGGACTGCCAGGGAAGTCCCTGCCATCTCGCTTGTTGAAGGACAGCAAAATTAAAGCAAAGAAAAGCCAATTACCTTTACTTCTTCATTTAATTCTGCTGAAATTCTTTTAAAATACCTACAGCAATTTTAATATGTGTCTTTTAGTCTGTGAAAATTAATCATGTGATATTCTGACAGAAGAATATGTGTCGTAACAGTTTTTTAATTGAAGGATAGCTGATTTAAAATGTGCTAATTTCTGCTGTACAGCAAGGTGATTTAGTTACACATACACATGAAAGTGAAAGTGAAGTCGTTCAGTCACATCCAAGTCTTTACCACCCCATGAACTGTACAGTCCATGGAATTCTCTAGGCCAGAATACTGGAGTGGGTAGCCTTTCCCTTCTCCAAGGGATCTTCCCAACCCAGGGAGTTTTTCATATTCCTTTCCATTATGGTTTATCACAGGATATTGAACATAACATGTTTGAAAAAACTGTTAGGCCATGCATGGTTTAGGCTGAAATTTCCAAAAAATTTTAAAGTTGCAAATTCTGATTTCATATAAATGGATATTAATTTTTATTGTGGTAAAACAGACATTTTAACCATTTTCAAGCATACAATTCACTGGTATTAAGTACGTTCAAAATGTTGTACAATCATTACCACTATCCATTTCCAGAGTTTTGTCATTCCAAATAGAAATTCTATAAAAGAATCTTAGTTTTCTAAGAAAAACCTCCATTTTGAGTAGGGCTTCCTTACGCAAGAGTTCAAAAATCGAATTACATTTTGGGGTGATGACCATAGCGATGGCTGCACAACTTGTAAATACACTGAAGACCACTGAATTGTACAATTTAAATGGGTAAACTTTATGGTATGTAAATTATATCTTAATAAAACAGTTAAAATCAAACTATATACTTTAAATATATTTTTAATACTAAAATACTATGTCAAGCACCGATATCACGTAAGCGTTTCAATTTCTGAAGCCTCTTTCACTTTTTTAGTCCTACTGATTGAGTGAGTGAAGTCGCTCAGTCATGTCCGACTCTTTGCGATCCCATGGACTGCAGCCTACCAGGCTCCTCCCTCCATGGGGATTCTCCAGGCAAGAATACTGGAGTGGGTTGCCATTTCCTTCTCCAGGGGATCTCCCCGACTCAGGGATTGAACCCTGGTCTCCTGCACTGCAGGCAGACGCTTTAACCTCTGAGCCACCAGGGAAGCCCTTTTAGTCCTACTAGGCAATACTAAAGTATAAAATATTATTTCTGAACAAAATAAATTTTTTCCTCAAAGTCAGCTACCAGAAATACAGATGAAGTAACTGACTGTAGGTAATACACCAACAGGAATATTACCATTTTTTCTGCCTTATTCCTCATAATGCATCTAAATGATGGAAACTTTTCATGACTGTGTCATATCACTGTTGTGTTACATCACTAAAATGTTCCAGGATCAAAAATAAAACCAAAGTAGTATAAATATAAACGAACGCCTATTGATTTTTATGTAATACTGAATTCCCCTTTCTACCATAAAAACCCGAATTCTCTTCATAAACACTCCTGGCCTACTTAACTCCTCATGACGAGAGTATAACAGAGGACTCCTTAAAGACACCGCTTACTCATGCTCCCAATTCTCTTCCAAAAGAATCTAAAGCATTCCATATAAATTCATCTGAGAAAGACATTCTTTCCTCACAAAGAAAATTTACAAACCTATTCTCAAAGAGACAGAATTAAAGCCTAAAGAGAAAAATGGTTTGCTTTTCACATTCAGAAAGGAATTTCAGACATGAACTTAGAACTATAAAATCCATAAACGCACGGTCCATGCTTTATTCAACTTTACAATAAATGTGTAAATGAATATACGAATGAATGCCTGAGTAAGAGAAAGATCAAGAAGAAAAACACTATTCTTAGTATTTCATTTCTGCTTTTAGGAGTATGATTGCATAGAAAGAGTAAGCATAATGACTAGTAACCAGTTACCTGTCTCTAGTTACACAAGGTCACAATGGATGCACTATTGTGTCAAGGAGGAAAAGAAAACAATGCTACAAGGATGATGCCCTCCAATGTGCTCAGCTTCCCTACTCAGCAGAACAAGTAATTTACAGCTTTTTAAGTCATGTATTTAAGGTGGCTTTTACTGCTGATTTTCAATTCTGCTTTGTGGGTTTATATGAAAGAAAATAAAGAAAAATATGGTTCATTTTCATCTATAGTTACTATTCATATCAAGTTTATCATGAGTATCTGCTTTTTACTATTGATTCAAATAGTATTTGTATTAACTGTCTTAAAAGATGAGTGAGTATACATAATGCCTTCAGAATTATTTAAAATTTTATTAACTAAATGTTCAGTCAACAGAAAATACTTTTTAATTATTTTTATCTGGTACCAATATTTTACAATATTAGAGGTAGGTCATAGACATAAAATTAAGAACTGTATAGAACTATTAAAATATTCTGTGCACTTTAAGTATTAACAACGGGATCCTAACTGACTTAATGAACTGAGAAATATGGTGAGACTTACTTTTTCAGGGCAGCTGTCTTCTGATTGTTCCAGGGGCAAGTAAAAGCATCAGTGTCACCGTAGGGTCAGTTGAAGTGATGTCACTTCACCAAATACAACATCAGTGACTCTAAGTTAACATTATGCTTCAGAGCTAGAGCAATTCAAAGTATCTGGTTTCCATAGCAGGTATGGGTTAAATATTTAAAACTACAGTGTGTAATCTTTTTAAAATTAGTTTTCATTTTCTAAATAGCACTCATAGTAAATACTTTACAGATTACCATGGAATACTTAGTTTCTTCTTCTTATTATATTACCATCAAAAAGTATTATGTCAAAATAATCAAAGGACAAATCATAGGAAATAATACTAAGCCTTTCCATAAGCAAGTTACTTATCAAGAGATGGAAATACTTTGAGAAGAACTTCAGCGAAAAGACATTATTACAAAGGACCCATTTGACTTGTACAAACTGCACCAAAGAGGTAGGATGTCTGGGATTTAGCTTGGAATAAGAGAAACCTAAGACTACGTATGCTACAAGGAGTGACAATTAAGAGTACTACTAAAAATTAGTAAATCAATTTACTTTCCTTTTGTCTAATTTCCAAAATCTTTTTTAGCTTATACCCTAGAATGACGCTGCAATATGAAACTCTGCTGTTGCTTCTTTTCTGATATTTTTAAATTTCAGCAATGTAACTTCCCTTCTTTATAATTCTTTTTCAAATTTCCACAAGCACAACTGTATTTAAAATTTTTAAAAATCATACTAAATAATTTCTAGTGACAAGAATAAAATTTTTTCTTACTTCAATAATCTGCAAACTTTTTGCTTGCAGATTTACTTGACTTCTGAGAATGAAAACTAAAATAAATTTTGGGCATTCTGGAGCCCAAATCAATGGTACTTTGATATGAGTGAGAGATATTGCCTAGAAATGGCAGATGGATAAAAAAATACGTAGGGCCTACAAACATTAAAGATGGATCCTGGAGTATTCAAACTTTAGAGGTAAGGGAGATAGAAAGGAACCAGAAAAAATAAAGATGAAAAGGACTGTGTTGGGAGTCTTCAAAGCCATCCCCAGGTTTGGTGACTTGACAGGACTCACAGAATGCAGAAGCCATTATACTCACAATTATGGTTTATTACCCTGAAAGGATACAAAGCAAAATTAACAAAGGAATGAGGCACTGTTCAGGGTAAACTAGGTTCAAACTTTAAGAGTTTTTCCCCAGTGGAATCACACAGGACGTGCCTAATTCCTGCACAACAAGCTGTGATGGCACACGTGAAGGGTCGTCTCCCAAGGAAGCTCCCTACTCAGTGCCCAGGGTTTCTAACAGGAGCTGGTCACCTAGGTACCCTCTGCTAGTACGTACCAAAATTCCAGACTCTACAGACAGAAAGCAGGTACTCTACATAAACCCTATGGTTTATATAAAGTTTAGGCACAATGAGCCATTCTTTTTATCAGTGTAAGAAACTATTTACAAGCTAAATTCCAGACAGCAGCCAAAAGCCAGTCTGCAGTGGAAACCCTAGCAGCAGACAGTAACTGGTCCAGGTCTGTCAACAGACAGTAAGGTTCTTTTTAATCTCAAGAGGTCATGGTCATGTCCCTATACTGTAAATGGTGGTATCTTCAACTGCACAACAGGATTTATGCTACCATATACAGAAAAAGAAAAGAGGGTTATACACATGTGTGCAGTCTAGTCATGAAACTACATACAAGAAACTGCTAAATAACTAGAGGACAATGTTAGGAGGATCATCAGTTCTCAGGCTATATACTTCTGTGTCTTTTTTTTTTTTTTTTACCATGTGCACGTTTTCCTTTATTTCTTTAATGAAAAATACAGAGGGGTAAAAACCTTAAATACAGTAATGCTCTCATCCTTATCACTGAGCCAGGAACTACTTTAAAAGCAGTACAAAATCTATGGATGTAGAGCCAAAATACACTTACATATGAAAAAAATGTTGGAAGTATTTACTGTATTATTTCATTTATTAAAAATGTCTTCCAGGATATAAAACATCAAAATGAAAGGAATAATCCTCAACCAGTCTAAGGGGAAGTGTTCAACTTCTCTAAAGAAGAGAAAAGATGAGGGGATGATCTTTGACTGAGGTATGACAGAACTAAATTTAAAAGATGAAAGGAAGCATTTCTCATCAACAATGCTTATGAAACATGAAAATGAGCTAGTCAGAAAGGCTAAAGGATTTTTAAATAAAATAGTAACAAGCATTATGCCTAGAAATGGTTTAGGGAGATGGAAAACAGCATTTGCTTTTACAGATTGTTTTCAGATTTTCTCATAATTTCGTTAAATCTAAGTAATTCTAACAAACTCCTTATCAATGACACCATTTCATCAGCATATATCAACTAAGCCATGCACATGCTGTGTATAATAAAGAATCTAGCTAGCCTCTGTCTCTGGGAGGTAACTTCTAAATTCTTGGAATCTTCTGAGTCATGAGATCTTATGTTACTCATGACAGGTCCCCAGAACAAACCTCTATGTTGATACTAATAAGGTGACTCACAGTGAGTCCCTAGATGGTTTAAGCTAAAGAAATAATACAGATGGGGACTGTTCACACCAAAAAGATCAAACATGTAATTGGAGGGTTGGACCTTTGACCCATGTGACATCAGCCTGACCTCAGGAAAGTAGGTCTGGAGAGAATGAGCCACATGGACAGTGACAAAATCATTCATGCTTATACAATGAAACTCCTGTAAAAATTCTAGACACCAAAGCTCAGGTGAGCACCCTAGGTGGCACTACTCTATACTGTCACCTATTGATGTGCCAGGAGGGTAACACACATCGCCGAGGTTGATGGAAGCTTCATATTTGAACCCTCCCAGACCAGGCCCTGTGTGTCTCTTCCTTTGGCTGGCTGATCTGTATCCTTTTGCTATAATAAACCTGTAATGATAAGTACAGCACTTTCCTGAGCTCTGGGAGTCATCTAGTGAGTTATCAAACTTGAGGAGGTGGTAGAAACAGTTCGTCAGAAGGAAGAATGGCCCATGAAGTCCACACTTGCACCTGGTATTTGAAGTAAGAGAAGTCTTGTACGTTAAGACTTGCAGAAGTCTTAACACTCCTCAAATCCGTTGGTCAGAGGTATAAATGGTGGAAGAAGGAGCCACATGAGTAAGCATTATCCATGAATATCACTGTCTAACAGAAATGAATTTACATAATCATAAAAATGTAGTGGTCCATGACAGCTGTACAATGAGCTATTAATAGGCTGTCTTCGTTGGCTAAAACAAATATTGCCAGTTTATATGTCATTGATAGCTACTATGCTTAATTACTCATTCAGAGTATAGTGTCACTGAGCTTAATTCAATGTATAAATTTTAGACCAGTTTGTTTTCTAATTCCTCAATGAGATCACTGTGGAAAACTGTTGCCAAGTTACTTTACATTTTTCCTAACATCAAAAATTAAGTATTTGGCCTAATCTTAAGACCACAATTATTCAGGCAAGAAATAAGTAACTGAATGCTCAGAGGTACAAAATCAAATTATTATTCTTTAGAAAGATTCAATGTGCATCAAAAATAATTATACTTCAGTTGGCAATTAAAAAAATAATGCATGAAAATTAAATTCTACACACCTAACAAAATTGCTTATTTTTGCCATGGGACCTTCATTCATTCAAACTATCTTCTCTAAACACCAAAGTGCCAGACACTGTGTTAGGCAATGAACGTACAAGGGCAGAAAAGCTGGGATGCCACTGGGATAAAACAGAGAGCTGAACAAGTTCAAAACTGTTCTTCAAGGGGAGAGCCAATGTCACAGGAGCATAAGGTAGGAATGTCCAACACAATCTGGTAAAGGTGACAAAAGAGGAAAATCACCATAATGGAAACAAGAAGCCATTGAAGGGTCTGAAATAGAGACTAACATGATCAGATTCGGTTTGGGGGAGGACATCAACTGGCAGTGCAGAGACTTAACAGAGAAGGCTAGATTGTACAACAAAAAGAACACTAGAAAAAAAAAATCTAGGTGAAAGCCAATGGACGCCTACATAAAATGGTCTCTGTGGAATTAGCGAAAAGTCAACTTATTTGAGGTTTAGATGTTAGAATCTCTGAACTATGTAATTATTCGCTGTGGGATACCAAAAGGAAAAAAAGGTGTCAAAGATGACCACAAAACCAGCTCACTAAAGTTTGAGAGGAGTCAAGTTAATTTTGCACATGTTGATTCTGAGTCCAAGACATCCAAGTACACATGTCATTAAAACATTAGACATATGGGTCTGGAGTTCATCAAAGAAACTGGAATTAGGATAGAGATTAAGGAGTAATGAGCACACTAATGATAAATAAAGCCCTGTGAATGAATAAGGGATACCAGTTAAGGAAGAAGGAGAAGTCATTATCTGTTAAGTTGGATTTTAAACTCTACATGATTTGTGAATGTAATAATAAGTTTTAATACAGTTCTTAAAAATAAAAACCTAGTTTAAAAATGTAAAAAGTCATGGAAATTAATATTTATTGTCTATCAATAATGCACCAATCATCTTTTCATATGTATTCAACTATTGCCACAATAACCTTTTAAGATAGACATAATTCTTAAGATGAGGAAACAAAGAGCTTAAATAATTTATGCCAGGTTGCAAAGGCATGACAGCCACATTCCAAAGCAACTCATAAGTCCAGAAAGTCAGTGATTCACCTAGTGCTTGAGAGAACCTACTATCAAACTTTCAAAAAACTCTCTCTCAGAAGAATTAAATTTTCAATTCATAAAAATTTAGGGCTAGAAGATAATCTAACCTCTTTATATTATAAAGAAACTGAATGCCTTAGAGATTAAGGTACTTAACCAAAATATAATACTTAGTTCACTAAAGCTGCAGGCATGCATGCGTGCTCACTTGTGTCCGACTCTCTGCAACCCCTTGAGCTAGCCAGGCTCCTCTGTCCTTGGGATTTTTCCAGGCAAGAATACTGGAGTGGGCTGCTATTTCCTCCTCCAAAAGCTATATATTAGCCAATAATTTGTAACAGACTCAGAATGGAAAAGGTTTTCTGTATATATGATACTAAAAGTATGGCATTCACTTTGAGCTGTTTTTCTAGTAGAGATAGAGAGCCCACTAAACTATTCAGCAGTCTTCGGCCAACATCCCCATGTACTCCTAGCAGAACACAAATGCAAAGCAACTAACAACTTAGGAGTATACTCATGGCCATGAAAAGTCATCCACATGAGAATAATGCTTTAACCAAATAGATAACCCATATTTGACTTCTTTAATGTGAAAAAGGTTCAATTATCATCAGTAATTCACAAGGTAATTTTAAAATATTCATATATTTTCTTTAAAAAAAAACAAATACACCTACCAAAAAGCTAAAATGAGGTAGTATCCCAAATATTTTCACACCAAACCATAATCAAAGACTCAATATAGCCAAATATTAACTTATTTACAATTTCAAAGTAGTCATCAGTAGTATTTTCTATCTTTTAAGCACAGTTCTTTGATTTTTAAATAAAAGCAAGTCCACCATTATTATTCAACAATTACACTTTCTCACACAAATTTGATTCAAAATTTTCACTTTCGATACATACTTATTGCTATGATTTCCATATATCATAACCAAGACAGTAACAGTTAAAATGAGAACAAGTTTCTCGGAATATATTATATTTCACATGTAGACCACACTGTCACATACAAGATTCCAGAAAGGAAGGAGTTACTAGGATTCAAAAATTGTCTTTTTTCTGACAAGACAAAGCTCCTTCACGACAGCCTGCTAAGAATATCTTAAATTCAGTTTAGCACACCTAAAGACATACCTAAAGAACCCCTTGTCTGTTGACTGTTTGGTGGTATGTTTTCCTTAGCCATGGAGATTAATATTTTGCTGTTTTCAGAAAGCTTCTCTGATGCTTTTCCCTGAAAGAGACATAATATTTACAAAAGCAGTGGGGGGAAAAAAATTCCAAAAATGTACAATTAATTTCAGTATTTTTAGTAAAACGAAATTTAAGTGTAAGGTTTAAGGAATTACTCAAAGGTATTTATTAGTGCTGCAATGTTCTATTATTTAGCTCACTGACTTATCAACAAACATTCACTGAGTTCCCACCAGATATTGTCCTAGGCATCAAAAACAGGTAAGTGAAGAAAATACTAAAGGATCTCTGCCATCACAGAGCTTATAAACTACTGTGATAACAAACAATAAACACAACACACAATTAGATTATATGTAGTGAGTGATACAGAGGAAAAACAGAAAAAAAAAAAAAAAGAACAAGTTGTAAGGAGGCCCAGAAATGATAATGGAGGAACTGCAAGGCCTGATTGAGTAGGTGACACTTGACCTAAGACTTGAAGATTATTATCTATCTGCTATAGTATTAGAAATCATAATGCTGCTGCTAAGTCGCTTCAGTCGTGTCCGACTCTGTGCAACCCCATAGACGGCAGGCCACCGGGCTCTGCTGTCCCTGAGATTCTCCAGGCAAGAACACTGGAGTGGGAAGAAATCATAATAAACCTATATTTAAAGCTATCTAATAACTCTCTCCTAAACCTGTCAGTCCTGAGTACTGGAGAATGGTTAAGGGCATAAAATGTGGACACATAAATACAATCCTGTATGTGCCTGGATGATTTATTTAACCCCTTAAGCCTCATTTTTGTAATCTATAAAACAAACAAAAATTCTGCCTACTTCACTGGGATTTTATGATTAAATGCTATCATACATGTAAAGTCCTTGGCACAGCTCCTTGTACACAGCAGGTACTATGGAAGGAAAGATAGTTAAGAGAATAAACACTGGATTCAGAAAAAAAAAAAAAAGAATAAACACTGGATTCAGGTTGCCAGGGGTCAAAGCCTAGTTCTACTATTCTATCACCTAAGTCTCATACTTAACGACACTTATGTCCCAGTTTACTCATTTGGAAAATGACAACAGTATTTATCTCATAGATTCATGATGCGAAGTATCAGTGTAACCACTAAAGACTTTATGCCTCATCCATAGTTAGCACACAATAAATGTTTGCTATATGAATAAAATTATTTTATAATTATGGTGTCCATATTATTTATCATTTCCACCAGGATACCTTTGTCCAGGGCTAAACCAGATGAGACACTGGGACAACAAGAAAACCAAGACTGTCTTGGGCAAGTCATCATATCCGATTCCTCTAATTAGGATGACCCATGTGGCACAGATTAACGTACATCCTGTTTCTTATTACACACACTGAGCCCATGGGAGAAAGCACCACATCTGTCTACACCACGGCTGTATTCTCTGAGCCCAGCACAGTACCCAGCAGTCTCAATAAATACCAAAGCTAGAAAAGTTTTAAGAAAGCCTTTTCAGGCACTGCTTTCAGAAACATTTTAACAGATTTATATTCTGAAAATTAAATACAAAAGAAACTGTCCTGACAAATTCATTTTTGTAGATTTCAAAAATGTTTAAGATACTGATTCATTAAAAAAAAATGAACCTTTTCACAAAGAATATAAGAAATTGCTCTTACATCTATTCTGTTTAAATTCTGAAAGTTCCCTGCAGTAGAACTAGTCTCCTAATCATGTTAGGAAGCACACAAATTATTAATTAAAACTCTAATAAGAGAGAAGAGAAACTGTGAGGTCCAAAACACTACAGAAGAAAAACTGCATTCAAAATTACTGAAATCTTACCCAGGTTCAGGGTCTCAGACTTAGAACAATAGCACAGTTAAACTAAAATATGAAACAGAAGCTTCTCACTCCCAGAAGATGTTTTTCATTTAAAGAGGGTAATCTTCAGAGACAATTTAATGAAACACGTTAGAAGAAAATGATTAACTTTACCTTCATTTCCATGTATGGTGGATCACTTTCCAATTCTGCTTTGTCTCTGGCCAATTTGGCTTTTCGCTCTTCAATAAATTCATCCAAATTATCAGCCATTTTGAAGATACTAAAAATTAAAAAAATTTTTAAATAAGTTTTTAGGGCTTCCCTGGTGGCCTAGTTGTGAAGAATCCGACTGAAAATGTAGGAGCCACAGGTTCGATCCCTGATCTGGGAAGATCTCACATGCCCTGGCGTAACTAAGCCCGTGTACAACTCCTGAGCCTGTGCTCTGGAGCCTGGGAGCCACAGCTCACAAGGCCGCGCACCCTCGAGCCCACGCTCCACCACCAGAGAAGCCGCCACAACGAGAAACCCAAGCGCAGCCCCACTCTCTGCAACTAGAGGAAAGCCTGCACAGCAATGAAGACCCAGCACAGCCAAAAATAAATAAAACTGTCTTTTAAAAAAGATCACAGTCTAAATATTTAAAAACCCTTCAGTGAGCATAGCTGTATCAGAATATCTTTAGGCTAATTATTAACACGCAGGTTTAGTCTACATTTAGTACTCAGTGTCAGTTATCAAATTGAGGACATCAAACAAGCTTGAATGAAATTTGCCTACCAGCTTTCAATCTCAACTCCCCCCAAAACCGCCAACATACTTTAAAATATCAGAAAAGAAATAAAAAGGAAAATGAACAACCACCACCACATCAGAAAAAAAAAGAAAAAACTTTTGAACCTACAAACAAAACACTTTTATTAAAATTTATTTTAACCATCTGGAGATAATTCTGAACTTACAAAAAAGTTACAGTAGGAATTGTACAGAGAACACCTGTATATCATTTATCCATTCTCTGTTGCTTAAGATTTTGCACCACTTGCTTTACCTTTGTGCACACAAGTTTGTCCTTTTTACACAATTTTTCTAAAGTTATTCACAGCATGAATTACACATATCAGCGCTCTTTACCCCTAAATGTTTCATTGTGTATTAAGAATTATTTTCTTACATAACCTCACCATACTTGTCAACTTCAGCAACATCTTTTTAATCTACTGTCCATGTTCCAACATTGACACCTGACCTAATACTATCCTGTACACCATATTTTTCTCTCTCTTCCATTAGGATCCAGTCTAGGTTAGGTCTAGCATTTCACTGTTATGTCTCCACTTTGCAACATTTCTACAACCTTACTGTCGTTTATGACACTAATATTTTGTAATGCAGCTCACCCACCACCTACTCTTTTAACAGAACAGTCCTTATTTGGAGTTTGCCTCATGTTTCTTCATGACTAAATTCAGGTTATACATCATCAGAAAGAATATTACGTAGGTGATGTGTCCTAAAGGTGTCAACAATGACAGACACACATTCACCTGCTCTTTACTAGTGATGTTACTTTTTATCACATGGTGGTCAAGACTGATCTCTGCACTACTGTTTCCTTGTAAGTAATAAGCAGTCTATAAAATGGTACTTTTACACCATGCAAATATTCTGCTCCTGAACAAAATTTCCAAGATTTAGCATCGACTGGTGATTCTTAATTGATTTAATCTTTGATTCCTGATGCCTGCAAAATGCTAATTTTCCAATTTCTTCACTCCCTGCATATATATTTATCAGTTGCCACTGATTTATTTTTCAGTTTATTGTAAGACTTCATAAAAGGTTTTTTTTCTGTAAGCCCTGGATTTTTAAAATCCAAAGCTGTTGGTTTTCTTGAGGAATAATTTACATGCCACACAACTTACTCATTCCAACCAGCAGTGTATGAGAGGTGCAGTTGCTATATATCCTCGCTAACGCTTGGTACGTTCAGTCTTTTCGACAGTCGTTCTAGTGGGTATGTTGGGCTTCCCTGGTGGCTCAGCAGGTAAAGAATCCACCTGAAATGCAGGAGACCCAGGTTCAATCCCTGGGTTGGGAAGATCCCCTAGAGAACAGAACAGCTACCCATTCCAGTATTCTGGCCTGGATAATTCCATGGGCTATATAGTCCATGGGATCACAAGGAGTCGCACACAACTGAGCAACTTTCACTTCACTAGTGGGTATGTTAAAGTTTCTCACTGTGGCTTTAATTTGCATTTCTCTAATGACTATGATGTTGAACATCTTTTCACGTCCTTATTCGTATATCCATATATATAATCATTGGCCCAAAGCCTTCAAATCTTCAGGCCCATTTTTAAAATGAAATTGTTTTCTTATTGAAATGCAAGAAACAAACAAAAAAAACTTTTATATAAGCTAGATACAAGTCCTTCATCAAACACGTTTTGTAAATATTTTCCCAGTCCGCAGTCTGTTTTCAAATTTTTTAATGTCTTCTTTTCTTAATACTTTATCTTTTACAGCAGTTTTAGGTTCACAGCAAAATGGAGCATAAGGTACAGGTTTCCCTTATATCCTCTGCCCTGACTCATGTAATCTCTCATCCACTATCAATATCTTCTACCAGAATGGCACATGTTACAACTGATGAATCTATACTGACACATCTTACCACCTTCAGTCCATAGTTTACATCAGGGTTCATTCTTGGTGCTGTGCTTTCTATGGGTCTGGACATATGTATAATGACATGGATCTACCTTTACTGGATCATATAGAGTAGTTTCACTGCCCTAAAAGTAGTCTGTATTCCACCTTTTCATTTCTCCCTCCCCTCCAGCCACTGTCAACTGCTGATATTTTTACTGTCTCCATAGTTCTGCCTTTTCCAGAATGTCATATGGTTGTAAACACACAGTATGTAGCCTATTCAGACTGGCTTCCTTCACTTACTATTACATACTACTAAGGTTTCTCATTGTCTTTTCACGGCTTTTCAGCTCATTTCTTTATAGCACTGAAAAGTATTACAGTGTCTGGATATACCACAGCTTATCCATTCCTTCACCCCACACTCAAGGCTAGCATGGCTGCTTTCAGATTTTGACAATTATAAATAAAGCAGCTATCAACACATGCAGTGATGTCTTCCAACCAGCAAACGTTTTTAAATTTTATGAAGTCTAATTTATCTATTTATCATCAATTTTTAATCAACTTTTTGTGTCTTTTGAATCATATGTAAGAAACTTTTGCCTAACCTGAGTTCACAAATATTTTCTTCTATGTTTCCAAATCCTAAAAGATGATGCTGCTAAAGTGCTGCAGTCAGTATGCCAGCACTCATAATGCCAGCAAATTTGGAAAAATCAGAATGGCCACAGGACTGGAAAGGTGAGTCTTCACTCCAACCCCAAAGAAAGGCAACACCAAAGAATGTTCAAATTACTTTACAACTGCACTCATTTCATGTTAGAAAGACTATGTTCAAAATCCTTCAAGCTAGGTTTCAACAGTACGTGAATAGAGAACTTACAGATATACAAGCCGGATTTAGGAAAGGCAGGGAAACGAGAAACCAAATTGTCAATATAGGCTGAATCATAGAAAAACCAAAGGAATTCCAAAAAACATCTACTCTGCTTCATTGACTATACTAAAGCCTTTGACTGTGTGCATCACAACAAAGTATGGAATATTCTTAAACAGATAGGAATACCAGACCACCTTACCTGCCACCTGAGAAATCTGCATGCAGGTCAAGAAGCAACAGCGAAGCCTGGCATGCGGCAGTTCATGGGGTTACAAAGAGTCGGACACGACTTAGCGACTGAACAACGATGTTTTCTTTTAGAAGTTTTATAACCACCTCTCTTACGTGTATTATTTCTTATATCTTATACCGCAATCCATTTCAAATGTTTAAGGTTAAGAGTCATCAATGTTCAATTATATGCATCTGAATATAAACTCCAGCACCAGTTTTTGAAAAAACTATCTTTTTCTCACTGAAACTAATTTATTTTTAAATAAATCCTTGAAAAATCCACAAAAATTAATGACTAATTCAATGTGTGGCAAGAAAGGAGCCAGTGATAACTGAAGTTTTAAGTCCTGGAAACTAAACATTAATAGACTCCTGGACAGAAATAAGTCAGAAGAAGCTGGGTAGTTTGGCAAGGTTTGGTTTCTCTGTGTTAAGTTACAGTTAGTCACCGATGATGACCAACTAACTGATGGAAATTTCCAACAGATTCAAGAGGACCATATTAGAAATCTTTGTTTAAAAGTTAATAATTTTAAAGATAATAGCTGAAGATCTGGAAAATTAAGGCAGACAGGGAAAAAAGATGATCCAGAACTAAATGATAGCAATGTTCATTTGAGGTGGTAACAGAAGAATTGAAGCTGGAGTGTGGGGGTGGGGGGGAAGTACAAAGAAGGAATAATTAGAAGAGGATACAAAGCAAAACCCAGTCAATGTAACTTACAGAAGAAAAACAAAATGAGAAAAAAAGTAGTAAACAATATTAAATGCAAGAGAGCTAAACAAAAAGGCATGCACAAAATTTAATATTTGGAAAGTGAAAGTCACTCAATCATGTCCAACTCTTTGCAACCCCATGCACTGTACAGTCCATGGAATTCTCCAGTCCATGGAATTCTGAGTGGGTAGCTTTTCCCTTCTCCAGGGGATCTTCCCAACCCAAGGATTGAACCCAGGTCTCCCACATTGCAGGTGGATTCTTTACCAGCTGAGCCACCAGGGAAGCCCTTAATGTCTGGAGGAGGACAATAATAATTTGGAGAAATGTAGAAAAGCAAGTTTTACCTAAAAGAAGTATGTTGAAACTTATATTATTATAGCTAAGTAGTACATAATGTGAACTTCATTTTATTATTTACTTCCAAAAATAACACTGATTTGAAAATGTGGCCTTAGCAAAATATATTGCAAACCAAGAATAGTTAAGTGCAGTTTTTCACAAAAGAGCTTTTCCTAATAAAAATTCAAAACAGTTCAACAGCAAACAGTAGTTTCAAGTGAAAGTCATGTTTTAAAACCTAATTTCCTAAGTATTTTATGTCTGAAAAAAATAAAAGATAATGATGGGATGATACATATATAATAATATAATTTGCTATACAATTTTATAAAGAATTTAAGCAGAAATGTCTTTAAATCTAAAAAGAAAAACTGTTTAACAGGCCTCTTTCACTCTGTTAATCAGTTAATTAAGGTCTGTTAATAATTATCAGTTTAACATGTTCATTTCTTAATTCTAACCAGACTTTGAATTTATAAATAAGTAGATTTCTCTTTATTACAATAACTTAACATCAATTATAAATTCTAGAACTGATTTCACTGAACAGTTATCATAGCAATAAAACATTTTTAAGCAGTGGTAGTGAGCATAAAATACATCAATACCTTAGCTGGGACTTTATGGTGGTCCAGTGGCTAAGACTCAGCCCTCCCAATTCAGGAGGCTCAGGTTCAGTCTCTCGTCAGGAAATTAGATCCCACATGGTGCAACTAAGTTCACAGGCCCCAACTAAGACAAGGCACACCCAAAATAAATAAATAAGTAAATATTTTTACAAGATGCCATAGTTAAAATATAAAATTTAGTACATATAAGTACGTTTAATTATCTCTAATTTTGCCCTGCTGTCTAACCTGATCAGAGTATAACATCTCAAAATTGAAGAGTCAAAAATACTAATAAGCCACCTTCTGGTAATACCCTCCAGAGAACACCAGGAACATTACTATAGTTAAACTAGCTGGGTTATTACTCATTAAATTGAGGGATGTCAATGCCACCATGGGGAACTCTGGAGTATCTTATTAAGAAGGTGTTAACAATTATACAGTGGAAGTGAGAAATAGATTTAAGGGACTAGATCTGATAGACAGAGTGCCTGATGAACTATAGACATTGTATAGGAGACAGGGAGCAAGACCATCCCCAAGAAAAAGAAATGCAAAACAGCAAAATGGCTGTCAGCGGAGGCCTTACAAATAGCTATGAAAAGAAGAGAAGCAAAAAAAAAAAAAAAAAAGAAGAGAAGCGAAAAGCAAAGGAGAAAAGGAAAGATATACCCATTTGAATGCAGAGTTCCAAAGAATAGCAAGGAGAGGTAAGAAAGCCTTCCTCAGCAATCAATGCAAAGAAATAGAGGAAAACAATAGAATGGGAAAGACTAGAGATCTCTTCAAGAAAATTAGAGATACCATTTCATGCAAAGATGGGCTCAATAAAGGACAGAAATGGTATGGACCTAACAGAAGCAGAAGATATTAAGGAGAGGTGGCAAGAATACACAGGAGAACTATACAACAAAGATCTTCATGACCCAGATAATCACGATGGTGTGATCACCAACCTAGAGCCAGACATCCTGGAATGTGAAGTCAAGTGGGCCTTAGGAAGTATCACTACAAACAAAGCTAGTGGAGGTGATGGAATTCCAGTTGAGCTATTTCAAATCCTAAAAGATGATGACGTGAAAGTGCTACACTCAATATGCCAGCAAGTTTGGAAAACTCAGCAGTGGCCACAGGACTGGAAAAGGTCAGTTTTCATTCCAATTCGAAAGAAAGGCAATGCCAAAGAATGCTCAAACTACCGCACAATTGCACTCATCTCACACGCTAGTAAAGTAATGCTCAAAATTCTCCAAGCCAGGGTTCAACAGTACGTGAACCGTGAACTTCCAGATGTTCAAGCTGGATTTAGGAAAGGCAGAGGAACCAGAGATTAAATTGCCAACATCCGCTGGATCACTAAAAAAGCAAGAGAGTTCCAGAAAAACATCTATTTCTGCTTTACTGACTAAGCCAAAGCCTTGGACTATGTGGATCACCACAAATTGTGGAAAATTCTGAAAGAGATGGGAATACCAGACCACCTGACCTGTCTCTTGAGAAATGTGTATGCAGGTCAGGAAGCAACAGTTAGAACTGGACATGCAACAACAGACTGGTTCCAAATAGGAAAAGGAGTACGTCAAGACTGTATATTGTCACCCTGCTTATTAAACTTATATACAGAGTACATCATGAGAAACGCGGGGCTGGATGAAGCACAAGCTGGAATCAGGATTGCTGGGAGAAATATCAATAACCTCAGATATGCAGATGACACCACCCTTATGGCAGAAAGCGAAGAAGAACTAAAGAGGCTCTTGATGAAACTGAAAGAGAGTGACAAAGTTGGCTAAAAGCTCAACATTCAGAAAACGAAGATCATGGCATCTGATCCCATCACTTCAAGGTAAATAGATGGGGAAACAGTGCCAGACTTATCTTTTTGGGCTCCAAAATCCCTGCAGATGGTGACTGCAGCCCTGAAATTAAAAGACATTTACTCCTTGGAAGAAAAGTTATGACCAACCTAGACAGCATATTAAAAAGCAGAGACATTACTTTGCCAAGAAAGGTCGGTCTAGTCAAAGCTATGGTTTTTCCAGTAGTCATGTATGGATGTGAGAGTTGGACTATAAAGAAAGCTGAGAGCTGAAGAATTGATGCTTTTGAACCGTGGTGTTTGGAGAAGACTCTTGAGAGTCCCTTGGACTGCAAGGAGATTCAACCAGTCCATCCTAAAGGAGATCAGTCCTGAATATTCATTGGAAAGACTGATGCTGAAGCTGAAATTCCAATACTTTGGCTACCTGACATGAAGAACTGACACATCTGAAAAGACCCTGATGCTGGGAAAGATTGAAGGCAGAAGGTGAAGGGGATGACAGAGGATAAAATGGTTGGATGGTATCATTGACTTAACAGACATGAGTTCGAGTAAACTCCAGAAGTTGGTGATGGACAGGGAAGCCTGGCGTGCTGCAGTCCACGGAGTCACAGAGAGTCAGACACGACTGAGCGACTGACCTGAACTGAAGAAAGACTCACAGGTTGGGCTTGTATTAGGTGATTTGGGGGAGGGCTTAAGGAAGGTGCTAGTGGTAAAGAATCCACCCACCTCTTTCTTGTAGGTGACGCAAGAGATACAGGTTCGATCCCTGAGTCGGGAAGATCCCCTGGAGGAGGAAATGGCAACCCACTCCAGTACTCTTGCCTGGGAAATCCCATGGGCAGAAAAGCCTGGCAGGTTACAGTCCATGGAGTCGCAGAGAGTCAGACATGACTGAGCACACACTAGCTAGCTAGCTTAAGGAAGCAGATGTTTGCTCAGGACTAAATGCTGTCAGGCTGCCGCTGCTGCTAAGTTGCTTCAGTCGTGTCCAACTCTGAGCGACCGCATAGACGGCAGCCCACCAGGCTCCACTGCCCCTGGGATTCTCCAGGCAAGAACACTGGAGTGGGTTGCCATTTCCTTCTCCAATGCATGAAAGTGAAAAGTGAAAGTGAAGTCGCTCAGTCGAGTCCGACTCCTAGCAACCCCATGGACTGCAGCCTACCAGGCTCCTCCGTCATGCTGTCAGGAAATAAGTATAATTCTATGATTGGACATCTTAGTAAATCTAACCACAGGGAGGCTAAAGATGTAACTAGTAGAGCAGCAGCAATCATAACCAACTGGGAGTTAGTTACTTTGTGGCTGGGACAACACTCTTGTTTCACCTGTGTTTGGACATGACTGTGGAGTAGCACTGTTTTTCACTTGCTCTCCCATAGACACAGAGCAGCTCTGTCTAATATTGATGTTCTGTGCAACTGCGTGTCTTCAACAGAAGAACACCAAGTCTAAGCAGTATTGTCAGGCCAATTTCTAGCAACACCAAGCCCTTGGTTACATGCTGGCCTCTAGCTGTCATGGCCATTTTTCTGCTTCTCACTCCTAAAATCATGTGACAAGTTACATAAAACATATTTCAATTAAAAATTTATTCAAGAATTAATGAATCATAGAGACTGAATTAATGGATACAGTCTAAGTACAAAATAGAGTAAAAAAGGTTTACAATTTTGAGATTAAGTTACAAGGAAGATCAACCTGAGAAATCTAAATGGGATTCTTCCTTCTTCCTTCACTCTACAATATAACACCACTCACATTTTTCCCAAGATATTACCAGTTTTTCTCCCCAGTAGCTGTAAATGTAGTATGTAGATGATAAACAGTTTTCAGAAAATCAGTTTAAGTGAAAGACATGGATTTGAAACCAATTCTATCACTGATTGACTCTATGTGATTGACCTCAGTGTGTTCCTTAACTTCTCTGTCCCTCTGCTTCCTCACCTGTAAAGTAGAACTATCTAGTCCAGGGTTGCTATGAAGAAAAAATGAAATGATTCAGTACATACAAAGTGTACGGTACCTTTGACACACAGAAATCAATAGCCAGGGACTTTCCTCGTGGTCCAGTGACTGAGAATCTGCCCTGAAATGCAGGGGGACGTGGGTTTCACCCCTGGTTGGGAAACTAAGATCCTACAGGCTGTGAAGCAACTAAGTCTGCGTACTGCAACTACCGAAACCATGTGCTCCAGAGCCTGCATGCCACAACTAGACAGTGTCCCGGCACCCCAAGAAGAGATTTCACATGACTCTAAAAAGATTCTGCATGCCACAATCAAGACCCGACAAAGCCTAATTAATTAAAATAAATCAATAAATCACAACTGTTTTACTAATATTAATTCTCATTATATCTTCATAGTCTTTGTATACATGTATCATCCAAAGTATACTGGGATTCATGTCACCAACAAATAATACTTATTTATCATAATCCAAATCAATATCTTTAAATTTTAAACATACGCCCTTCATGCTTATTATATAGATAGTAATATAAGCTGACCAGAAACATATTCATTCTGAAAAACCTGAGTCAATCCAAAAAACAGAGAAACCAGAAAGAACTGAGTATGCCTGCTGCCTTCTCCCAATCTCATAACCACAAAGGGAAGGGAAAATATTGTTCCCATTCTTTCTCTCTCTGGTGAAGCGCAAATTTCCACCCTAGGGCTTCCCTGGTGGCTCAGAGGTTAAAGGGTCTGCTTGCAATGCGGGAGACCTGAGTTTGATCCCTGGGTCGGGAAGATCCCCTGGAGAAGGAAATGGCAACCCACTCCAGTATTCTTGCCTGGAGAATCCCATGGACCGTAGAGCCTGGTGGGCTATAGTCCATGGGGTCGCAAAGAGTCGGACACGACTGAGCGACTTCACTTTCACTTTTTCACTTTATGGAAGTATTAGGAAGGGAAAGTAACTCCCATCCCAAAGAAGGACATTGTTCTAGATGCTAGGGGAATGAAAAGTGTGATATATGATCCTTGCCCTCAAATTTGGGGACATTATGTCCCCTGCCACACTGGCTCACAGTCTAGCCAGACTGGGGTTGATGTGAGGTACCCACCCATAAAGGATCCAATAGTGGTATCAAGAAAACAATCTGAATACATCTGGAATTCAGAGTAGAGTCCATGTTGGTAAAAAAGGGTTAGTAGTTTTTAAAATGCTTTTTAAAGCTATAAAAAAAAAAAAGAGGTTGTCAGGAAAAAGAGACCCTAGTGCAAGAGAACAGAATAGCAGGGAGTGATTATATATGCAGGGGGGAACCTGTGAAAAAGCCTTAGAAGATAAAAGGGAGTTCTGAAAAAAAATAAAATAAAATAAAAAAAGGGAGTTCTGAGCTGAACCAAGACAACGTTTTTCATTTCCCATCCACGTGAAGATCTTTCCACCTAATGAAAGGTGCTAAATCTTTTTCTCCTGGCAGATGACATCCACATGAATAACTTCCAAGGCTGTATCTAAACTTTGACAAATCTCTCTAAATATTGCTAAGAAGTAAATACCACGTTACTGGGAGGAGAAAGGCAACAGGGTTAGGACAGAGGGAGCACATAAATTTATAAAGGCATGACTAAGTCTGTTAGTAACTGTTAATAATACATCATTAGTGCTAAGAACAGTAGCATAAATTAGATAAACTTTTGGTTATGCAAAATTGCCAAAACATTTATTCAAACACTTTTGTCTCCCACTCAGGAAAGCAATCAGAACTTAAGTCAGAAAGACGTTAAAGGATAATCTGCAATCCACTCAAAGTCTGTAATAGTTAATCAGGTTAAGTCTAAAAACTTCATTTGAGAAATGCTGTACTCAAAGCACCTCCCCCCCCCCCAATTTTTAAATTTATTTCAAAGTTAAACCCAAGACACTTATTTCTCGTCTAGGCTGACCCCCTGCTTCCCCTTAGTCTTCCCCAACAGAGAATATGCATGCTAACTACTTTCATTCTACAATCACCGCTGTCCCATCACTATACCAGCATCACCTGAACTGTGTGTGTGGTATTCTGGATGTTTTTAGTTATTTCACTAACTGCAAAAGATTTTCTGGGTTAACCTGTCACTTGAATTTTCTGGCTACTTTTGAAGATGAAGTCCAAAGAACTCTTAAATGATTCTCCAGTGGGGGGTGGGGGGAGATGTTATTTCATAGGATAGGTATTAGCAACGGAGCACCTGTGGCTATGCTGATCCCATCTGCCATCACTAGAAGACAACCTGTAAAACCAATCATTTGATGCAACAGCCAACTAAGTGACTCAAAACTGAAGTTTTAATTTAAAGAAAAACCTAGAGGGAAAAAGCAATCCCAGAGGAACTCATTCTAAGCAATCCATCATTATGCCTGTGTGTGTGTCTGTGTGTGTGGAAGGCACAACCAGATCCATTCAGTGAAAGCACCTTTTTTCAATTTATCCTTTCTAAAACCACCTGCTCCCTTCCACTGGGTTATCTGTACTGCGTGCCTGGGTGCTAAGTCACTTCAGCCATGTCCGACTCTGTGCAACCCCATGGACTGTAGACCTCCAGGATCCTCTGTCCATGGGGCTCTCCAGGCAAGAATACTGGAGTGGGTTGCCAAGCCCTCCTCCAGGGGATCTTCTCAACACAGGGATCAAACCCTCTCTCTTAGGTCTCCTGCACTGGCAGGAGGTGTTCTTTACCACTAGCGCCACGTGTGAAGGAGACTCAAAATTTCCTCCCTGGGGAGCACTTCAGCATACACTTAACCATCAGAAAGTCAGTGCACTCCTAGCAAGAAGAAATATGCAGAAAAGAAAGCAATATTTTACGGGTTACCATAGGATTCCTTTTTGCTTATGAACATGAAAAGCCATTCATTCATATAAAGTTGAACCCTGTCTGAGGATAATTGGCTTTTTACAAACTCATATTGGTTACTATTCAGTTCAGTTCAGTCGCTCAATCGTGTCCGACTCTTTGCGACCCCATGAATCGCAGCACGCCAGGCCTCCCTGTCTATCACCAACTCCCGGAGTTTACTCAAATCCATGTCCATCGAGTCGGTGATGCCATCCAACCATCTCATCCTCTGTCGTCCCCTTCTCCTCCTGCCCTCAATCCCTCCCAGCATCAGGGCTTTTTCCAATGAGTCAACTTTTCGCATGAGGTGGCCAAAGTACTCGAGTTTCAGCTTCAGCATCAGTCCTTCCAGTGAACACCCAGGACTGATCTCCTTGCAGTCCAAGGGACTCTCAAGAGTCTTCTCCAACACCATAGTTCAAAAGCATCAATTTTTCGGCGCTCAGCTTTCTTTATAGTCCAACTCTCACATCCATACATGACCACTGGAAAAACCATAGGTTACTATTAGACTCCTTCATTTCCAGAGGTGTTTGGAATCGAGGTAGTGGCTTACTATAGAAATTAGTCTTCCCAGAAACCCAAGCTAAACTTCATCCTATAATCTTGAAACCCAGCCTCTCTCAAAGAATGAATCCCAGTGCTAAGTTATTGCAAACGTGATTCCAATCGCAGGAATTAAGGCAATTAGAAACAACAGGTTCAAGCTCAAGGAAAACTGGATAATAATAGCGCCGACCTCACAGGGCTGTGGGAAACCAATTTTACTTGCAAAGCAAAGCACTGAGAAACAGCGCTGGGACACAACACTCAATAAACGTTAACCATTAACCCCAATTAAAGGAAAGGTGCTTCGGCAGGCACAGGCAAGCAGCGGAGAGCGGCTGATGGGGAGGACAGGCACGAGAACCGAGGCGCAGCTGGTCTCCGGGTGCCGGCGCCGTGGGTGGCAGTCTCCTCGGGAAGCGTCAACGCGTTGTCAGGCAACCGGATCTCAACAGCACCCGGGGCGGCGGCGGTGGTAGCTGCGGCCCGGAGTCCAGACCGCGTAACCAAGGCACCGCCCTGGGCAGGTCTGGCGACGGCGAGACCCTCACTCACAGGGCAACCCGGGAACAGAGCACCGCCCCCAGCCACACTGCAGCGAGACCCCAGAGTGGTCCGGGATCCCCGGGCCCGCAGCTGCTAGACTCCAACCCCAGGCCGGCGGCCACGAGACCCCAGTACGCAGGGAACCCCACCCCAACCCAGGTAACCCCAGGACCTTGGCCAGCCTGGCCGCTGCCAGACCTCCGCCCCCAGCGAGGCCCTCAGCCGCGAACCCAGCCCCGGGACGCCCTCCAAGCCCGGCCACACCCCGACAGGCCCGCTCCCCACAGCGGCCGACGGACGCTTACTCAGGCAAGCGGGCTGGCGTCGGGGAACAGCACAGCGTTCTAGCGCGGCTCTTCGCCGCGGTCCGAAGTGACGGCGGTCGCCCAGCGCGGGAACGGTGTGACAAGCCGCCCGGGCTCCGCCTCTCGGGCCGAGCCCTCCGCCCGCCCTTCGCCAACGGCCGGGCGTGGCCCCTCCCAACTACGGCCGCGGGGCAGAGGCTCGCGGCCCGGGGCGCCCCCTGCCGCCCCGGAGGCCGCATGGACGCCCGGCAGTCTGCAGGGCTCACCCGTATCTGGGACTGGGACTCCGCCTGAGACTGTTCAACTGCGGGAGCCACTTTCCCAGGCTAAACTGATTCTGCCCACTTCAAACCTTCCAAGCCCCAGCTGGCCTCTGTTCAGAGCCTGGGGGCGGTGGTTGGGGGGAGCCTGGAGGGTGCAGATGGGGGACAAGTCAGGGGTGGTAGAGAAAAACTGTTGGCACACCTCTCCGGGCACTACTGCTCCCTCAGGAGTCTGGTCAACATTTTGTCTTTATTACTACAACATAGGCTTTATTACTAATTTCAAAATACTCAGTTCACCCGAATACTTAGTGGCCATATATCACCACTAGAAAAGAGATCTCTAGCTTCCCCGGCCAGTGGGGATAAGGGTCCTTTACCTGAAGTCACCTTGTATGAGGGTTTGAAAAATAATGTCAAAAAAAAAAAAGATTATGTCAAAATCGCAGGCGGGGCTGTGGATTCCCTAATTCCTATATATTTGTCTTAACTAAATGTCACACACCTTTCTAGGAATGGAGGATACAACTCAGAGCAGAGTGCACCCGCTTACAGTGAAAAGAAAAACTTCCAAGTAAACAAATACATTATTTCAATGTGTAACAGTTACAGAAGCACCTACAGACATTTAGAGACGTCGTGGAAGGAAGATGACTGGAGAGAGAAAGAAGTTGAGAATGATTGCATGGTAGAGATCTTTGAGCTCTGTTTTTAAATATTAATATGAGCTCCCAGTTAGAAAAGTAAGGGGAAAGCACTCCAGGCAACGCTGACCCCTTATGCAAAGTTTCAAGGTAACTAAAAGTTGAAGTTGCAGAGGTGAAACTCCACCCCCCTCCACCCCTTTATTTTTCCCAGTAATATAAACACTGAGCATCTATGGTAGGTATTGGGGATAAAACAAGGGATAGAGACACCGGTCCCTGTGTTTTGGAACTTAGAATCTAGTGTGGAATGGGGGATAGGAGAAGAAAGAAGAATACCTAAAACAAGGAAATAACTGAAATAATTAAACACTGTATTAACTCTTAGGTGACAACATATTCCCCCTAAATTAATTCGGCTTAGGGGACAGAACTGGTTCCACAGTGGAATGTAGATTAAACTGTAAACTGTTTCAAGAAGTGGGTACTGGACACTTGCAAAACACTAATAGCTCGTATAGATGTTAATTTTTACAAACGCGCCAAAAGGCACGATCATAGCCATTCACGAGTTTCCATGGCCACCTTGGGACGCTAGAGAACGCCCCTCTAGGAAAGTTTAGCGCCAAACCACTACAAGTCAAAGGGCTTTACGCATGTGCAATGATTCACCGGGAAGTAAACTAGGAGGCCATTTACCATTCTCTCAAAAGCGGCATTCAGAACTACTTCTATGTCAACTTTTCCATAAACATCTTTTTTTTTTTTTTTTGGCTTTCAACAATCTTAAAAGTACCTACACCCACGTAAAAACAGTTCTCTGCCCCACTGCAGCTTTAAGTATCTACCCATTTTTAACATGGCGGAGGCCGAGCCTGCGCAGGACGAACAAGGAAGGTCAATTCCTGTTTCTGGCATAACGTTACATGCCCTTCTTCCGGTGCAGAAGACTATACCATTCCCTAGGTAATTACTGTTTTCGTCTTATTTCACACATATAATTTTCCAAGATAATAAGTTCTCTTTCCAGTAATGAGACGACTCCTCTGCCTCTTAACTATTGTGTAACTGCTGTGTATATAGCCGCGTCCCCCAAGGACCCCCGCCATCCCGCGGATGGTCCGTACCAACTTCACCTCCGGTGCTGGGTGTCATGGCTGCCCCGAGAGCCTAGTGTGAGTTTGCACCTGTGGTGGGGTGGGTCCGGAGCCCACGCCCGAAAACCTAGCTAGGTAAAGTTGCGTCTCGATTGCGGAGGCGACAGCTTATCCGATTCCTCGGCGATGGCGGCTTCCGGGAGTGGCATGGCCCAGAAAACGTGGGAGCTAGCCAACAACATGCAGGAAGCCCAGAGTATTGATGAAATCTACAAATACGACAAGAAACAGCAGCAAGAAATCCTGGCGGCGAAGCCCTGGACTAAGGAGTGAGGAGGTCCCTGGCGAAACGCAGGGGAGGGAGGGGTGGCGGGATTTTAAGAGACCCAGGGGCAGTGGGAGTTGGGGTCAGAGAGCTTGTCTTTCCCTCTGCAGCAAGGAGAAAGAGGGATCGTCTAAGAAATTTTGTTTTACCTTTTTATCCCCGCAAATAAAGCGTAAGACCCTCCACTGGGGCTTGCTTGATTCCCCCTTTCTGTCTCGTTTGCCTTGGGAGAATGGAAGAGGAAAACGACAAGCGGTAGTTTGGGGCTTTCACTTCTCAGCCCCCGTATTGTTACAGACACTCCACACTCTGCCTTGTACACTTTGTTGGGATCTTCAGCTGATTTCAGACCGGGACTACAGCTATCTTCAGATATTAAGTCAATCCAAGGGTCTCTAAAATAATTATGAGCCAGCTTTTTAGTCTATAATCTTTTAGATCTTAATTGCTTTTTGATTGCTGGTAATTATTTCAGAAACAACAAAGAGGCTCTACTCAGTCTCCCACAATGTTTACTCCACCATTTTTTTACCAGAAGCTGTAAATTATATCAATAGAACTTAAGGGTTGTTGCCCCTTAGCAAAACTCGTGTGTCCTGGGAGTGATGACAGGCCAAGGTTTCTTTACCGCGGTATTTATCCTTTCCTGACAGCAGATATTGTATGGAAAGAGTAAAAAGATCACACAGTCTCTCTAACGGATAGACAGGAAAGTGGTGGTCAACAACAAAAACCATATTTCATCTGTCTCACAGTTTTTTACAAGGCAAGCTTTAACTGTGGGTATTCAGATTCAGCAGTGTTTACTGAGTACTTACTACAGGCTGAGTTTTGAGCTAGGAATTTCCATATGTCATTAAATCTTTATGACAACACAGTACTGTATTTTTATTCCTTTTCTGCATATATAAAAACAAGCAAATACAGTAAATAACTTACTTCATAATTACACGGAGGCAATGAATTCTTAAGTGAACAATAGTTAAGACCTAAAATCAAATCTCACAACTCTTAACTAATTAGTTGAAATTTACTTATCTTTTTTTTAACCTCTAAAAGAGAAAAAAGACCTATCTGTTGGTGATGTTAGAAAGATTAGATGAGGTCATGTATAAAAAAGGGTCTAGAATGTATGTAATAGAAGCACAATAATGGACTGTCGTTTTTTCCCAGTAGATAGAGGAGTGAAGATTTTAATTCATGTCTTTACTCCCAAGGACAGGTCTCTATATTTTTCAGCTGTGGTTGAAATCTGTGGGCAGACATTTTCAAAAGACTTCTCAAAGACACTGACACTCTTTACAGACTGGTTATTTTGCCTGGTTGTCTGCTATTTCTATAGCAGGCTGCATACTTAGATTGATATAGCCTATTGAATATTTTAAATGATCAGCCTCACTGTGTGACTGTATCTCCAGTTACAGTCATCCTCGATGTCTTCCACTACATCAATGAGACTGAGGTGTAATTTTATTCAACAGTAGTCTAGTCACATACACAGATGACAGACTGAAATACTGATCACGGAAAGACTAAAGAGTTTAAGCCTACATTTTCCACTTTTAGACTGATACCTCGAGAGAAGCTACAACCCTCAACACATTGTTCTCTCGGAGTACTATAAAAGATAGGTTAATAATGCAGCTGGCACTTAAAAAGTTTTGTATGTGTCAGGCACTAAGCCAAGCACTTTATGTATATTATTTTATTCATTTCCTCCAAACAACAGCTCTATGAAAACAGGCACAGACATTAAGTGGCTATCTCAAGGTTACAGCCAGGATATGGCAGTAAAAGGGTTCAAACCTAGGTAGATGGATGTCAGAGCCCACATTCTTAACTGGTAGGCCTCGAAGGTTAAGTCGGAGAATAATGAGGCAAAACTGACCAACCAGGGTCAGAAACCTAGATTTGGTGATTCCAAAATTAATGAAGAAAAAGGCTATTGAAATGGTCGTGTAATTCCCTTCTGTCTACTCGACTAGCATATTTTAAAATTATTTCATACTTTTCCCTTCCCCCAATGGGAAGTAATTTGCAGGATTATGTTTATCATTTCCATCCCCCTTCAGGAACTCTGTCCTTTTATACTTTGTTTTTCTTTCCCTCATTCTATATATACGCTTTCTCCCCATTCCATCAGTGTAAATTGCCTCAATACTTGTTAATCTCTACAAAAACTGTCTTACAGCTGTACTTAGGAAAGTTAATTACACCGTGCCTTTCTTTTGTAGTCACCATTACTTTAAGTACTGCAAAATCTCAGCATTGGCTCTACTGAAAATGGTGATGCATGCCAGATCAGGAGGCAACCTGGAAGTGATGGGCTTGATGCTGGGAAAGGTGGACGGTGAGACCATGATCATCATGGACAGCTTTGCTTTGCCTGTCGAGGGCACTGAGACCCGAGTAAACGCTCAGGCCGCTGCGTATGAGTACATGGCTGCATACATAGAAAACGCTAAACAGGTAAAGATGCTGTGCCCTGACGTTTGGTGACTGCAAGTTAAGAGTCTCATAGTTATTTTTGAGATTCTAAACCTAAAACTATCCTCCAACATTAGAGTTTATATTTTAAGTTATTCTCAACTATATGTAACAGATTAGCATGGATTTTTTAAAATTCTCGAGAGAGTAGATCTTAAAAGGTCTCATCACAAGAAAAGAAAAATTTGTAACTGCATGTGGTATCGGATGTTAACTGTACTTACTGTGATCATTTCACAGTATATACATATATTGAATCATTATGTGTGTTTAAAACCAAAAAATTGAAAATAACCTAAATGTAACTGAATATCAAGCTGATTAAATAAATTATATCCCACACAATGAACTGCCAGCCAGCCTTTAAAACAAATTAAAAGGTAGCTATCTATATATTTATATGAAACAAATCCCAGAATATTTTGTTGAGTGAAAAAGCAAAGTGTAGAATACTGTTGGTATTCTATCCATTGTGTGTTTTTATTAATCTACATATATGCAAAGAATATATTCTATATGCAAAGAATAACTGGAAGACAGGTGTGTAAGCCTATGACAGTAACATCTGGGCTGAGAAACTAGTTGAGGGGAAAGAGGTGGGAAGGAGACTGAATGACCTTATTGTACATGTATCTTGGTAATTTTGTGCCTTGACCGTGTATTATCTAAAAATTTTTTTTTTTTTAAGCAGCATATGCTATAACTATTCTGCATACTGTTATTTAACTGTAGGGCTGTATAAATAGACAAAATCTCTAAGATTAAACAGGAACCTCAAGCTCCTTTGCTCTCTTCATTTGTTAGGTTGGCCGCCTTGAAAATGCAATTGGCTGGTATCATAGCCACCCTGGCTATGGCTGCTGGCTTTCTGGAATTGATGTTAGTACTCAGATGCTCAATCAGCAGTTCCAGGAACCATTTGTAGCAGTGGTAGTAAGTATTTTTACAACCAGTTGTAATTAATTTTCATGAAGATTTACTAAAGCAGTATACAGGGAAATAAAAACAGTATATACAGTATACAGTATACAGGGAAATAAAAACAGTATGGTAAAGAGCAAGGCTCTGGTGCCAGCCTAGGTTTGAATCTAAATTCCACTTCTTTGTAGCTGGGACTCTGAACAAGTTATGTAACTTCCCTGCATCTTTTCCCGCCCTCTGTTAGATGAGAATGTACACAGCACCTGTATCTCAGTTCCCTCCACACAGTGGGCATTTGGTGGATGTTGAGTGAATTGATTAAATCAGGAATTGCTAGAACAGCTCTTGCTATGCTTAAAGTATTTTAGATGTAATTCAGGTTACTCTAAGGAAGGTAGAAATTGTTCATCTGTTAAAAAAAAAAAAGACTTCTGAAAAAGAGATGAGCAAATCTTTAATTAATACTCTTAAATAGTATAGTAACTAGATCTAATCTCTAAATTAATGATGAGATTTCTATATTCTGTTGAACTTCTATGATTTTCCAATTTGGTTATTTTTTTCCCTATTGGTTATTTTTAATTATGTGTGTGTGCCTATAATGTTATATGTACATATGTATTTCAAGGCTTTTAATGTTTAAACAAATAAGTCAGCAGATATTAAATATATCTTTCTTGTAGATTGACCCAACAAGAACAATATCTGCAGGGAAAGTGAATCTTGGAGCCTTCAGGACATACCCAAAGGTAATTTGAAAAATTCCAAGTTCTTATAGTTTTTCGATTTTTAAATATTTGGTTTATTTTTAAAGATGTGTTATAGTTAGTATCTCATTTTGTCCTAAAACAATTTAACAGTATTTACAAAATAGAAGCCCAACTACCACAAATTGTCTTTAGCAAAAAGGTAATACATTTGTGCTGCATGTTGTTAATTCTACTAGAAAAGCAGTGTTCTTTTGTTAATAAGGATTTGTGTATCACGGCCATCTACTATCTACTGCAATCTGAAATAGATATGAGCACAAGTGAGTATCACCTAAGGACAAGAAAAATTAATCTATAAGCCAAATCTAGCCTTCAGCCACCAAATAGGGTTGAGGAAGAGTATAAACAATATACTTTTCTTTTATTAGGCATCTATGTTCAGTAATTGGCTCCCCCAAGTGAATGTTTCTATAAACAGAAAGTCACATAAAAAACATATGTTTTTCCTCTGTTGTGTTTAAGTCTTCTATTTTCTTCATTTCTGTTCAGGGCTACAAGCCTCCGGATGAAGGACCTTCTGAGTACCAGACCATCCCACTTAATAAAATAGAAGACTTTGGTGTTCACTGCAAGCAGTAAGTCATTTAAAAATGTATCTGACGCTAGAATCATCATAAGAAACCTCAGAGATCATCCAGACCAAGCCCCTAATTTTATAGATGAGAAAAAAATTCAGATGAAATGATTTCATAATACCTTTTAAAATAATAGTAAGAATATATAAATTTAGGATAATATTTGAATCTTTATTAACAATTGTTTTAATCTAACATGTTATTTGCCTTTCTCTCATCTATATACGTTTTATCAATGTATAAGATACTTGACCTGTTAATGAAAGTAAAAGTTGAAGGAAGCTGTATGCAGGGCCAGCCTGACACTAGCAATTTCTACAGCCCTCAATGTACCCAGTTTTCACATAGCAAAATTTCTCCCTACACATTTTTACTCCAAGAGTTAAAGAAGTCATACAAAAACTACTTAATTGTATACTCCTTTAAAACAGTGAATTACATCTCAATTTTTTAAATTGGTAAACCAGTGAAGACAATTTTCTCCACCTTCTAAATATATCACCTCTCTTACTATCACCTTGACCCAGGCCACAGCCATCTGGCGCTTAAATCAGAGCACTAGCCTTCTAGCTAGTCTTCTTGCTTCTGCACTTCACCCCACCCCTTAAAGGTCTTTTGTCAGCCAAACAGGTTCTGTTAAAATGTAAGTCTGATCATGTTCTTCCTTCTCAGAGTAATTTCCTGTCTCATTAAGAATAAGATCTATAGTGCTTACCATGGACCACACAACCCTATGTAGACTGGCCCCTGCAATCATTCTGAGCTCATCTCAGTGACTCTACTTCTTGTCCCTAAGCCTTTGCTGTGTCTATTCTAGCCATAGTGGCCTCATCATGGTTTATCAGATGTACTAGGCTGGTTCCTGCCTTGGGGCCTTTGCACTTGCTAATCCCCTGCCTGGAACATTCTTCCTTATTTCCATGTGACTCACTATTTCAGTCGCGAGTGTCTATTTAAGGGTCACCCTATTTCAGTTAGCACTTTCTAGTCACTCTTACCTTTCCCGGCTTCATTCTTCTTCTTAGCACTTGTGACTCTCTGATATGTTTTTGCTTCCTTCTTATTGACCTCATTAGAATGTGAACTTCATGCTATATCCTAACAATTAAAATAGGTTATGGTACATAGAAGTGTGGGCATCCCCCTAAAAATAAAAAAAAAGTTTTTCCTAACTGATTACTGCTGTCCCTTCTCTACACCTCCTACCCTAACTTCCGGGAATACTTTACTACTTGTGTGCTACCACTGCTCTTATTTTTCTGTTCAGAATTCCTAGAAAATACCCGAATTTCTAGAATTTAATTTTTAAATATGTCTGATTTCAGTCATCCTTGGCATACTTCTGGAAAAAAAAGATTTTTATTTTTCAATGAGAGGTTTGTAATTAAATCACTTAATTTGCTCTATTGAAAAGAATTTAAGCCATTCCTGTTTGAGAATTGCTCCTAAGCATGAGGACATCTTTGCTGTAATACTTTCACTTTCAGAGTTAACAGTGAATTTTTTTCATTTATATTGAGTTGCAATTTCAAAAATTTATACCTTTAATACCTATTCTACTTCTCTCATCACGAGCAGCAGCTTTTGAAACAAAAAAGACTGTGAGGCATACTGTGCTTTCTGTACCCAAACAAACCTGCATTTCCTGTTTCTTCTGAGAAATGAGCCTGTCTAAGAAGAGTTGCTGCTTTCTAACTACCTGCATTGCTAGAGCCTAGAATTTTGAACCTGGAATAAGCAGGATGTTCAAAGATACTCTCTTACTTAGGACCAGTTCCTAAATAAAGAGTAAACTTTTTTAATAGGGCAGATAAGTTGCTTATTTTTATTTCAAATCTTCAATGAAACATAGTGCCAACTTAAGAGCAGACTCATTATAGATCATTTCCTAAATCATTTGACAATGAGCTATAATTTGTAGTTTACACTGATCTTTTTTCTTTCCTACTTTAAATTCTAGATAATAATCCAAAGTTCATTTTCAACATAGAATCTAATACAGATATTAAATATATTTAACTTTGAAGAGCCTTAGTAAAAATAGGACACAACGGGTTTTTTAAATTAGCTTGTATGTTATCAATGTTATACAAGCACATAGTTTAAAGGATCAACTGGTTCTATGAAAGTACCATTCCCTTTCCCCCACCCCCAGAGGAATCACTTAAACTATTATAGTTATACTTCGTTTAAGTATTTACCCCATTAACATCAAACAGCATGCTGATAGTGCTACTTCTTGATTTTCAGTTCTAGGCAGTATCTATTATTGACTTCCTGTACAGAAGATGAGGATTTAGCTCCACGAGTAATTTTGAATATTCTTCTTGCTTTCAACTCTGCTACTGAGATTTGCAGCTAATATTAGACCAAAAAATTTCATTGCATCAGCCTACGGAATTAAGACAGTAATAACATTAAGGTGATCCATAAATTTTAAAACATAAAAGTCTATTCTAGACCCTCCAGTTTGAGCTCCCTTCTTTTCCATCCTTTATAATCTACATCTTTTGCTCTACTCATCCTCTTTTTCCCCTAAAGTATCAGAGGTACAACCTGTCGTTTCTAAATCTGACCTTTCCACCTGAGCCCTTGCCTCCTCTCCCCATACCTAACTGTCTCAACTCCCAGGGCCTCACTTCTTAAACAATGTCTTAAATGTCTACACTCTGGATATAACAATAAGTTAGACCATGAGGTTTTGATAACAGACATAATATCATATCCTTTTGCTGCCACTTTCTGTGGTGTTGAACCAGTCTTTATTCTAGAGTTGTTTCTTCGGCCTAGAATGGGAATAATAAATCTTTCCTGTGGTGGTTGTAGGAAAGATTAAATGAGAATATATATAAAGCGCCAGGACATAAGTGCTCAAGAAATACACTGTTTCCATATCCCACTTCCACATTTCACTATAGCTGTGTCCTTTTCATCTACACATATGCAGGGGTATCTTAATCTTTATAAAGCCCTTACTTAGAATTGTCTTTAAATTCTTACTCTTTTTAAATTTCTTCACTCCTGAATTGAAAGAACACACATTTCTGTTGTGTCCCTGTGCCTTTATCTTTGACACCACTAACCTGAGAGGGAGGCCTTTGTCTCCTGACATCTGCCCCACTGCAGTGGCATCCTTTGTGGTCTCCCCGCCTCCCTTTTCTCCTCTGACACATCTTACCACAGCCGGCTTTCTCAAACACTGATATAAACGGCTATATCATTGATCTGCTCAGACACCTTCCATGAGTCCCACGTACCTAGAAGATAATTTCTTAGCCTTTTATGTAATGTCCTCTGCCAGCCAGACCCCAACATAGCTTTCTAGGTTTCCCTCACAAAATCCTGCTCCCACTAAACTGTCCAGGTAGGCTGATTAACTTATTGTTCCTTTCATGACTTTCCTTTTTGTGAGTCAGGGCAGGCCTTAGGCTTCCTCCTTGCTTTTAACATAGCCACACTATAGACTCATGTCAGGGTTACTCGAAATCCTGCCTTTTCCCTGGGGCTTCTCAGGCTGTTCTGTCTATACTGAGAGTACTCACTATCACCAACATTTAATTGGCTGATGATTAATTTTAAATATGCACTATAACATCACTTACTGTTACTCAACATATATCATTATATTTATACTTCTCATGGATTCATCCCACATGTCCCATGAAAATGGTAAGCTCCTTAAGGTGGAGAAGTCCCTTGTATTTCTTTATAACATAGTGACATATTTAAGTATTTATTACTTAAAAAAAAAATAAGTTTTTCAGACATTTAACCAAATTTCCCTTGCTATCCCTGATTATAAATTAGGCACCTTTAGAAGCAGTAGCAATTCTTTTATAAGCTTTAATGACCAACCTTTAAGTTTTGCTTTTCCAAAAAACAGTTGGTCCTGATTAGGGGATTAGAAAGGGAGGAATCAAGAATCTACATGTCATTTTTGGTATTTTTAAAAGCCTAACAAAAGTTATAGCTAACTTTGGAGAGAGGCAGTTCATTACTGTTGGCTGAAATTTATGAAGTCAGTGACATGGGTAAATACATGTCATTCAGAAATTTTGATTAGTTACTAATAATTTTTTGAGAATTTCTGGGCTTTACAGAGGGGAGAAATATTACACGAGAATATTTGCTTAACTGAATTGAAACCACCCCCCTGAAGAGTAAGGAAACCAGGTTTACCCGTTATTCTGTTGGACTAAAAATTAAAGCATGACTATTTGGATATAAAATGTAATTAACTTAAATCTGGCCATAACCTTTATGTGATGTGGTTGAATGTTTTTTACTTACTAGATTTGTGGTTTTGTTTCGTAGATACTATGCCTTAGAAGTCTCATATTTCAAATCCTCTTTGGATCGGAAATTGCTTGAACTTTTGTGGAATAAATACTGGGTGAATACGCTGAGTTCCTCTAGCTTGCTTACAGTAAGTACTATGCTTGCAAAGAATGTGTCTGAATTTTATCAATCAACATAATTTGTTTCATATCTGAAACTCTTTTTCATGGAAAGACTGACTTTGCCAAGATGGTAGGCTTGGGGGCAGATTCTGCATGACCAGAGGTGGATTGGAATATCAGGCCAAGCCAGGATCTGTACTGTGTACTATTGAGACGAGATGAGGGTGAGACTACCTCTGACTTAGTTAGAGAAAAATGCCAATAGTGTTCTTTGTTGTGTGTCTTCAGGTAGGACTCTAGTTACAAGAGACAGGAGACCCAACCAACCTGGCTAAAACAATAAAGAGAATCATGTAAGCTGCAAAGTCCAGGAGTACCAGGAGTAGGGCTGACTTCAGGCACAGCCTGAGTTTGCATTCAGACAGTATTATGAGGTCTTGGTCTTCCTTTCTCAGCTTTGATTTCAGGTCAATTGGTTTCAGTTTCAGACTTCATGTGAAATCAAGATGGCAGTATTAGCTTAGACCTCCCAATTCCACATTCAAAAGAAAAGATCAAGATACACACACACACACACACCACTCAACATATTCCCAGGCAAAGCCTCACTGTGTGTCTGAGTTTTGTAGATCACATGCCTATCCTTAAACCTGCTCTGGGCCAAGGGAATGAACACCATGAGTGGTTGGGCCAAGGCAAGTGCTTTACTGCTGGGCTGGAGTAGAAGAAACTCTCTGGAGCACTTGAACTAAGAATGTCCCCAAAAGAAATCAGAATATCACTACCTTATAGCAAGTAGATTGCTGCTATCACCAAAAAAGAAAAAGTCAATATTTTCCAATATATCATTAAAATCTAATACCTAGAAGAGGATAGAAACTTCTACCTAGATCTTAGTTAAGGAACAGTTTTATCTTTTTTTTCTTTTTTTAAAGTAAGCCACTTCATATAGTACAGTATAGTATAGTGGTTAGAACCACAAAATTTGGAATAAGATAAACTCAGTTCAGAAACAAGTCTGCCATTTTACTAGCTGTGTGTGACCTTCACAGCATTATTTAATGTGTCTGAGCCTTTCTTGGGCCCAATGATAATAATACCTACATTGTTAAGTACACTGAGAATTATATGAAATATATATATAGTAATTAGCAAAGTACTAGGCATATAATAAAGCCTCAATAAATTATTTTTTGCTCATTTGATTCATTGTACTCATGGGTAAAAACCTCACTTGAACATATTTACTATGAATTTACTATATTTTTTTCTTATATTTTATCCTCAACAGTCAAAAATAGTAAATTAGAAAGAAGGAGAGTGATCATAATAGCAAACATTTATTAAATGTTTTCTATGTACCTAGCACTGCTAAATGCCTCATGTGTCATGTTTCCTTAGAGGCAAGTATGCTGATAGCAGCCAGAAGTGACACATGATGGCATGGGCAGGAAGCAGTAAGACTGGAGCTGTCTGAACCTTTGTACAAAAGCAGCCAGCTCTACTTACTCAGCCTGTGGCTGCCCCTGTATTCTAGCACTGCATACACTGAGGACATTAATAATCCAGAAAAGGTTAAATTATATTTCCTCCTTTTTTGGTGTAGTTTAATACCTAGTACATTACAGCATTCTAAGAAAAAAATATGTAAATAAATGTATGTCATCTCTTTCCCTTTACAGCTAAAGCATGTAATCTAAAAGCTACCAGAAAAAAGTTACTTTTGATTTATATTAGTTTTTTCTGTTTGAAATGTAATTGGTTTCTTTTTTCATTTTAATAGTATAACTGTTTCTGCCATCCCACATTTTTAAATCTGCAGTTAAATCTTCTAGATGTGAAGTGATCTACAAACATTAGGGTTTTTTCCCAAATCTGCTGGGGAAGGATGTATTGGTGACCTAAACCATTTAGATCCAGACAAAGTGAATATAATTGCTTGTTTAAAAAATTATCATAAGTTTGTAAAATCACTGGAAAGCTGGTAGCATTTTAAAGGGCTCTTTGTAGTAACTATGATGACAGCAAATGTTTTTAAAATGTCTTGTGACTGAACTATACTGCCTTTACAGTATCTTACAGACTGAGCAAATAGAATAACATAAAGACATTCCAGTAGAAACTTTCAAAAAATATTACACTTAAGTACACTTAAGTGTACATATGTAATTATTAAACTTTTGGTTTTTAAAATTATGAAATATCAGCAGTATATAGAATATTTCAGTTTACCAAATGTGGGTGTGCATGTGCCAACTCTTCGTGACCCTGGACTATACATAGCCCACCAGGCTCCTCTGTCCATGGGATTCTGCAGGCAAGAATACTGGAGTGAGTTGCCATGCCCTCCTCCAGGGGATCTTCCCAATCTAGGGATCAAACCCACGTTTCTTATGTCTCCTATATTGGCAGGCGGGTTCTTTACCAGTAGCACCTCCTGGGAAGCTCATGTGAGTATATAGCAATACTCTAAAAAAAAATTGTGGTTATAGCTAGGTGGAGGGGATGGTAGGTATTTTCTTTTACATACATACATACATATATACATATATATATATGTATATATATATATACTGCTCTACATTTTCTGTATAACGATTAATTTTGTAATTAGAAAAGCTAAAACAAATGTAATTTTTTAAATGTTGTCATAAGTACTAATTCTGGAAGCTCAACATGAAAAACTAACAAAATTAGTTAACAATTGTTAAGTTTTTGCTAGGTGTCATCAACAGTCCTACAAGCTTTGTATACATCACTCACAATAGCTTTAAGGTAGAAATTATCACCATCCTCCCCCATTTTCACAGGAAGACTGGAAGGCATAGAAAAGTAAAGGACCTCTCCCAAGGCCTCCTAGCTAATCTGCAGGAGGACCACAACCTAGACTCAAATCTCTGTACTTCAAAGCCTCTTATAATAACAAATTATTAGATTTAAACAGTCGAAAAAGACAATTCCAAATTTAATCTTTAAACTATAAAAGGGGAAAATTTCTACACTTCAACTGCTTGAGCTTTGGAATCAGTTTTTGCAAGTATAATTTGACTTCTTACTTCACTGACTATCCACTTGGATTTCATAGTAGAATTATTTGTAAGTGAAATATTCTATATGGAAGGAAATTTACATATGTATATTTCTTTACGTGATAGACTAGTATTGTATATTGATAAAATATCATTTTCCCCATAGAATGCAGACTATACCACCGGTCAGGTCTTTGATTTGTCTGAAAAACTAGAACAGTCAGAAGCCCAGCTGGGACGAGGAAGTTTCATGTTGGGTTTAGAAACACATGACCGAAAGTCAGAAGACAAACTTGCCAAAGCTACGCGAGACAGGTGAGAACAAATCTATTCCTACCCCTAACTTTTTTTTTTCTCAAGATTTGTAAATAACAGGATTCAAATTCCTTACAGTTCAACCTATAACTTACAGTGGTACCTAAATGTTAACTTACTTGAACCTTTAAGGTTGTCAGATGCAGGTTTTAACTTTGAAAATTTAGGAGACAGTAAGTAAGAATATTAAAGGCTTATGGGTCTGGGTGATGTTGTGAAAAACTCCCTTTCACCTTTTCCAGCTTCAGCCATAAAGTATAAGAAAGAAGACCAGTCCATTGCTGGGTCTTCAAACAAAAACCAAAGCAAAACTTTGCAAAAAGATATATCCTAATCTATTCTAATCCTTTTGTGAAGGATTAAATTAGGATTTCTTAAGTTTATCAAATTTCAAATTGTTATAGTTTTAAGCCCTAAATATCAGAGAAATGATTGTTATCTCTCAAATTATTTTTCTGAAATAATCCTTTATACAGTAATTTCGTATCTCAAATCTCAGTAAAGAATTTATTAAGAACAAACTTGAGCTAACATGTGAAATAATTACATGATCCTTCAGATGCATACAGAATTGGGAAGACTAATATTCACTTTCACAAAAATTTGAATTTTAATATGACAGGGGTAGAGAGGAAAGGAAGATTATGTTGACATCTATATAAATCAATATCTTGGTATCCATTTTGAGAAGAACTGAACTAGTTGATAGGAAAGAAAAGAGAGACGGAAGGCTGAAATGTGTTGGAATAGAAGCTATCTTGGGTTAGAATGACCTCATTTATTTATTCTCTGTGAGTAATAAAAGGTATAAAGGAAGGAGCCTGGATAAAAATTACATTTTTCTTTGACATTAGGGCTTACTTTTGATACTTGCTCTGAATATGTCATTTTGCTCATCTATCTTTATATGTGTCTGATTTATAGTTTTATCTGCATTTACATCTCAGTTTCTTATGAAGCAAAAATGTCACTGTGGGAATGTAATTGTATAGGAGGAAAAGTAGGAAGGAGAAGTGTAGTAGTACAATAGTAGAGAATTTTCCTTTGGGGAGTAATTTTATAAGAATTGCATCTTTCCTGAATTTTGGTGGTTTTTTTTTTTTTTTTTTTAATCAGTTCTAAAATCTAAGTCCTTCATCCACTAACCTAACTTTACCTTTGAGTTGTTTGAAGGATGTCTATGATTATTTCAGGAGAAAAAGCATAAGGTTCATTAAAATAATTTTTAAAAACAATTCCAACTAATGAACAACAAGAGAAAGCAGATTTTAGTGTAATATTGGAATCAATCTATATTTCTGATTTATAAATAACTTCAGTAACCTTCTAAAATAGAACTTTCCCCAAATAATAAAATAACTTGAATTTTATCAGCTATTTACATTGTCATTTTTTTGGAAAAATTTAATAAGTTAGGAAATAATCAAAATACATGCAGAAGGCTAAAAATCACTATGGTATACTATAGAGAGTAAACTGTAGATTGGTATGGTATACAGTATGTTTTGCAGAGTATAAATAGGACCAGAATCATTATTAGGGGTGCAAGGATGTAATTGGGGGGGGGGGGGGTAGGGAAGTTGCATGTTTGAAACAGTTCTCAGTTCTTGTGACATCATGTGATATGTTTTTTCTTTCTAGCTGTAAAACTACCATAGAAGCTATCCATGGATTGATGTCTCAGGTTATCAAGGATAAACTGTTTAATCAAATTAACATCTCTTAAACAAGCACCAAGTAGTACTTTTGCCTGAAAGCCAGTATGAGGAAAAATACTCAAGTAACACTTTAAAACCAGTTACCAAAAATCTGATTAGAAGAATAAGGTGCTCTGAAGGTGTCCTGAATATTAACATCCTATAATAAAATTCTTTAAAATGAAATTGTTCTTTTGTTGTTTTGTGGGAGGGTTTACATTATTTTTCTAGTATTCTTTAATGTTCTAAAATATGAGAGAAAGAAATATTAGAACTTTCCTGTTTTAAGAGTCTTGCCTGTTTAGTCAAAGGATTTCAGCATTTCACTTGCTGTACTATCAGAGCCAGTTTCAGTTTGCCTAAGCCTTCTTCTTTGTCTACGGCCATACCACCCAGAACATACCTGATCTCAGAAGCTGAGCAGGGTTGGGCCTGGTTAGTACATGGATGGGAGTCTGTCTGGGAATACAGTGTGCTGTAGGCTATTTTGGGGGCTTCCCAGGTGGTGCTAGTAGTAAAGAACCAGCCTCCCAATGCAGGAGATGTAAGTGACACAGGTTCAGTTCCCGGGTCAGGAAGGTCCCCTGTAGGAGAGCATGGCAACCCACTCCAGTATTCTTGCTAGAGAATCCTATGGACTGAGGAGCCTGATGGGCTACGCTTCATGGGGTCACAATGAATCAGACCCGACTGAAGTGACTTAGCATGCATGCATGCAAACTTTCTTTTGATCTGTTAGTAAAAGGACAATTTAATGTAACATTTTTATGTTCCTATAAAACATTAACCAAGTCACACCATAAATTATTTTCTGCAAAGTCAAATAAGTTATTTGAGACAGATTCTAGCACAGGTATCTAAGTCATTAAAACATCCACCAAGTGCCTTTACTGAATGAGGCCCAGTTTTACTCTCTGGAGATACTCTGAACAAGGTAGACCTTGTAAATTCTCTGAACAATGGAGTCTAAAGCTAAGTTAACAAGAACCTAAGTATACTGCTGTGAAGGGAGAATTCAAGTGTGCTGGAAACTACGCCAAAGCCTTTGACTGTGTGGATCACAACAAACTGGAAAATTCTTAAAAGAGATGGGAATACCAGACCACCCTACCTGCCTCCTGAGAAATCTGTATGCAGGTCAAGAAGCAACAGTTAGAAATGGACATGGAACAACAGACTGGTTCCAAATAGGAAAAGGAGTATGTCAAGGCTGTATATTGTCACCCTGCTTATTTAACTTATACACAGAGTAAATCATGAGAAACACTGGGCTGGATGAAGCACAAGCTGGAATCAAGATTGCCGGGAGAAGTATCAATAATCTCAGATATGCAGATGACACCACCCTTATGGCAGAAAGTGAAGAAGAACTAAAGAACCTCTTGATCAAAGTGAAAGAGGAAAGTGAAAAAGTTGGTTTAAAGCTCAACATTCAGAAAACTAAGATCATGACATCCAGTCCCATCACTTCATGGCAAATAGATGGGGAAACAGTGGCTGACTTTATTTTTCTGGGCTCCAAAATCACTACAGATGGTGACTGCAGCCATGAAATTAAAAGACGCTTACTCCTTGGAAGGAAAATGATGACCAACCTAGACAGCATATTAAAAAGCAGAGACATTACTTTGTCAACAAAGGTTCATCTAGTCAAGGCTATGGTTTTTCCAGTGGTCACGTATGGATGTGAGAGTTGGACTACAAAGCTGAGCGCCAAAGAATTAATGCTTTTGAACTGTTGTGTTGGAGAAGACTCTTGAGAATCCCTTGGACTGCAAGGAGATCCAACCAGTCCATCCTAAAAGAGACCAGTCCTGGGTGTTCATTGGAAGGACTGCTGTTGAAGCTGAAATTCCAATACTTTGGCCACCTAATGTGAAGAGCTGACTCACTGAAAGAGACCATGATGCTGGGAAAGATTGAAGGTGGGAGGAGAAGTGGATGACAGAGGATGAGATGGTTGGATGGCATCACCAACTCAATGGACATGAGTTTGAGCAAGCTCCGGGAGTTATTGATAGACAGGGAAGCCTGGCGTGCTGCAATCCATGGGGTCGCAAAGAGTCAGACACGACTAAGTGACTGAACTGAACTGAGGAACTCTCAGGAGGAATACTCCCCCAAAGAGGAGCTACCCCAGGGAGGCGATTACTTTTCTAAGCAAAGAGTATAACGATATGTGGAAGGCCTGAGGCAGAGAGCAAGAATCTAGAACCATTAAGAACTGAGATTCAGTTAGACCTGAAAGTAGAGTAGTACATGGGGAGTGACAAGCGATAACTTTAGTCAGTAAGGTAAGTATAGATCCTGCGGGGGCCTTTTGGACTTTATCCTAATAGCAATAGGGAGTTATGAGAGTTTTAAGCAACAGAAATGTATTACACTGATGTTTCTAAGAGCACTAGGTTAAGTTCTGACGAGCGCTAGATGAGATCAGATGAGATGATTTGTGGAAATAAAAAATGAGAAGAGGGCCCAAGACATGGCAAACATCAGACGTAAAATGGTTAGCGGAAGAGGAAATGTAAAATGTAAAATGGTTAGCGGAAGTGGAAGAGCAGAGAAGTAAGAAATCTTTAAGAAGTAATTTATGAGTGACTTCACATGTGGCCTAGAGGTCAAGGAAAACAAAGTCTTAAAGTTTTTCATTAAATTTACCAATGAAGTGGTCTTTGGTAAAATGAGGAAGCCAATTAACATTAGTATCCAAATACTTTCTCAGACAGTTGATAATATAGTAGCATTTTTGGTCTTGTTTTTATACTCCTTTAAATAAAAGCAGGCATCCCAGTTTCAGATGGCTCAACCTGACCTTCATTTTTAGGCCCTTTTAAAATAAAGAATGACTGCCCCCAATGAGTGGGGTTTCCCAGGTGGCGCTGATGGTAAAGAACCTGACTGCCAGTGCAAGAGACATAGGAGATGCAGATTCAGTCCCTGGGTCTCAGGAAGATCCCTTGGAGGAGGCCACTCCAGTGTTCTTGCCTGGAGAATCCCATGGACAGTGGAGCCTGGTGGACTACAGTCCATGGGGTCGCAAGAGTCAGACACAACTGAAGCAACCAAACACGCGTGTACGCCCCCAATAAGCAGCTAAAATCTGTTTACTGCCACAGCCTTCAGTGATACTAACTCATACTGAGCCATTCAATTAGAAACAATAACAAAGTCTTTGAGGTTTCTCTGACAGACAAGATTGAAGGCTTGACAAGTTTTGACATGAAAGAGTAAGGAGTCAATGAAGTCACCATGAAAACAAACTGACAGTTTTCATTCTAAGATGTGAATACTATTATCCATATTTAATTTGACATTTGGTGATCTAATCAACTGAGTCATCTTGGTTCGATGGGAAATGCCTAGCTAACAACAAAGAGAATTGCCAGAAAAAGAAAACTTGTCAGTCCTAACTTCACTGGATTCAGTATTTCAGCTATGATACCTTGGTTGCAAGTAGCAACAAAAGCAAACAAAAACAGTTGCTTGAACGGAGAGTTCATTAGTTCACCTAACTTCAGAGTCCAAAATCATACCTGGCTTAGGCATAGTTGGATTAGTCTTCTGGTAATGGTTCCCAAGCTCTGCCCTCCAGATGCTGACCTAAGTCTCAAGCTGGATACCTCCCAAATGGCTACACACCACACCATTTAGTCACTGGAAAGAGCTGGTCATGGCTGTCACAATACGGTTCTGTCTTCACTCTGACTGGCTAACTAGGGTCATGAAGAGCTACCCCTGGGATTATATATAGTGACTAGTTTAGACTAATTAAGTTTATTTATATATAAGATTATTTATATACATAAATATAATTTATATAAGATTATTTATAGTGACTGGTTTAGACTAATTAAGGGCAACCCCTGCAGCTGGGAGTGGGGTCAGTAATACACCAAATTCATGACTACTACACAGTGAGGCTAAATGGATACCAAAGAGACAACCAACGATGTCCCCTCTGCTTTATAGTCCAGTCCACGAGAAAATAGCCCCAGAAAAGAGTATTTGCATTTTATTGTAAATTAAAAAGTAAGAACCTTTATAAATATTTCTGAAGTAATTTTTTAAATTTTAATGTATTGTCATGAACATTTTTTGTATAAGTGATCCAATTCATAATACTGAGATTTTAGGAAATCAAGGCTCAATTTGCAGCCATCATTATTCAGAAACTAAGTCATGAATTGGCGTTGCCTTTTCCGGCAGAGTATTATCTTATAGCCTTGAGCTATTTAGGAATTAAAAAGGCCATTTTCTAAGTCTGGTTTTTATTCAGCTTCAAGTTTTTTCAGAGATAATTTCTCAAGCTCTTTGGTGATAACATACAGGGAATGTCAATCATCATCAAAAATTTAATCCCAACATCCAAGTAATAAAGCCAAAGTGAGAAGCACAGGCTGGAGCAGAGATGGAGAGAGAAGTCAATGGATATGCACTGGGGACTGGGACCCATCAAGGGACAGCAAGATCCCAGAACTAAGGCTGCTCCAAATTTTCCAGATTGTTTTAATATCTCAAGGTCCCAGTTCCAAACAATTCATCTCAAGGTCCCAGCTCCAAACAGTTTGACAACATTAAACTTCTATATATATTGTTGAGATTTTATGCATTTAGTATCATTTTAGGTTACACTGTCCAGTTATAGAAGGACTTCAATCTACACATTTTATTTACCAATTAACAATAAGACACCACACAAGTTATTCTGAAATCAACTGTACTGCCAAGAACAAACAGCCAACAGGGGCAGAGAAACCATTTGCGCTCCGCTGTTTCTGAATTTGGAAAATCAGCTCTGAAACTAAACATCATGTGCTCCATCTGAGAGATCAAGTCTGAAGACTGTTGTTACAAATTAGTATGACTACCTGGTATTCAGGATTTTGAAAAATCACTGCATCACACAATAGAATAAATAAACTGCCCTATAGTGCAGCCACTTGAAAATAAACACTGAAGAGCAGGAACGTAAGTAACTTTACAGTGAGTCAGAGGGACTGTTTGGGTGTTGGAGAGCTGCATACTGCAGAGGTTCAGAGTTTCCAAAAACCGTTCTGTGAGTGATGAGGTACAGATGCATAAGTCATGCATGCAGAGAAGAGTTCATTTATATTGCTAAGTCTGCACTGTATCCACATGCAGCTGACTAAAATGAACGGAACACAGAGTGTTGAGTTTCCAAAGTTTCTTTCTAAATTTCTGGATTGTTTTAACTATAAACGCCAAAGAGACACACATGGGTGAGCAATGTGGTTTTTTGTTTTTTGAAGATATAAAAATACATGGAATGATGGCTCTTGGTTTTGCTCATCTGTTTGATATAAAGGTTGATTATATTATGATAGGGTAATTATTTCACTCTTTTAATAATTGATGTGTCTATGTTACTGCATTTGAAAATTAAATATCGAGTTGTATGTTCTCTCATTCTAGTCTATCTTTAATACAAGTTTTAGCAGCAGATAAATTTACCTCCTTAGAGTCAAATGCTAGTTTAAGGACTTCAAGTAATCAGTCTGTTCTGAAGTAATCAGTTTGTAAGTTTCTAAAAATTTCTAACCCTTCTATCCAAATATTACTGGAAGAAATGCCATTTATCTTTATAAAGTTATGATCTACTTATTTTAGAAAACTAGTAACACAAAAATCAGGTCAACTGTAACCAGACTGGTGTATTTAAACTTTTGATCTCAGAAATCAGAATATTACAAAAATAAAGAACTCTGTCATTTCAGGTCAAATTTGGGAGGAAACAGCTAAAATCATAGCTTGATAACTAACACCAATGATTAATTGCTTTTTCAACATGTGGATTATCTTGGTGCCAAAAATTATGGAACAATTGCCTAACAAATTGGAGAGTCCCTGATGTCAGTGCTCATATTTTCTTTGGATTATACTAAGCAATTATGCTAAACTTTCTAATGACTGAGTAAAATGGTATTGTGCCTTGGGGCACATTTTGATGAACTGCAGTTGTACTTTTCATAACCTAAGAGGAATATGCATAAAGCAATATATTTTTAAGAATAGAGCTTTGTGACCTTTATGTTAGATTATAAGGGGGTTATAAATATCTATTACATAACTATGAATATGTTTACCATTACAAAACATAACTTTAAACTACTTTCCTTCCTGAAAATTTAAGTTTGTATATCTCTAAATAAATGTTTTATTTAAATTATTCATTTTTGTTCCTAGAATTTTCACTTTATACTCCATGCTCAATGTATTATTTAAATAAACTTCAATTTATTATTTATATTATTGATGATACTAGTAAGTCCTTTAAAACATGTATGTGTTTAGCTTTAAATCTTCTACTTCAACTCCTATGTAATCCTATCATTGCATGTGTTTCTAGTATACTTGAGGATATTAAGATTCTGGGCTTAAATAAAATAACACAAATTAGACTAAATAAATGATTAATTTATAATCTTATATGAGAGGGCATACCACGTTGAATAATTACAATCATCTGAAAAGTTCTATACCTTCAGAGAAGTTAACTTGATATACCACCAATGTAAGAGCTATACACAAACATCACTTTCCAAGGGAGATTATTTTTTAAGTTTCTAACTAGTCTTAATATTCAAGGTAAAACAACACATTACCTAAAACTGAGGAACTATGGACTGTTGAAATAATAATTCAGTTAGACAGACATCAACACTATGGATTTCTAGTTATCTCAAGATCTAAAAATAGTTCATTAACAAGTGCTTTAAGCTATTATGGGAAATAGTATGGAGATTTCTCAAAAAACCTAAAAATAGAACTACCATATGACCCAGCAATCCCCTCCTGGGTATGTATCTGAAAAAAACAAAAACACTAATTGCACCCCAATGTTTATCATAGTATTATTTACATTTTCTAGATATAGAAGCAACCTATATGTCCATCAATAGATGAATGGATAAAGAAGTCGTGTATATGGTGTGTGTATATATATATATATTATATATATATATACACATATATTTGCAACAACATGAATGGACTTGAAGGGTATTAGGCTAAATGAAATGTCAGAGAAAGACAAATACTGTATGATACCAGGATGATACTATATGGTATCACTTGTATGTGAAATCTAAAAAATATAGCAAACTAGTTACTAAAACAAAAAGCAGACTCACAGATATAGAAAAGCAGTGGAAAGTGGAAAGGGGTAGGACTACTATGTATAAAATAAGCTACAGGATATATTGTACAACACAAGGAATATAGCCAATATTTTGATAACTATAAATGGAGTATAACCATTAAAAATTGTGATATTACATACCTATACCTATTATAATATTGTATATTGGGACTTCCAGAGTGGTCCAGTGGCTAAGACTCCACGCACCAAATGCAGGAGGCCCGTGTTTACCCCTGGTGGAGGAACCAGATCCCACATGCTGCAATTAAAGATTCCACCTGCCACAATGAAGACAGAAGATCCCACATGCAGCAACTAAGACCCACACAAGCCAAATAAATAAAAATACTATACAGCAACTATAACTCAGTTTTAAAAATGCTTTATCTATTTCAGTAAAGAACAAACTGAAACAAAAGCTCTACTAAATTTGGGATTTGGGAGCACAAGTTGAAATTACACTTTCTAATTCTCAGGCTCCTGCTAAAAGCATCTTTGATAATACTATATTCATTACACTAATATCACACTATAAGAACATTACATGTAGTTGGTAAGTATCTGTTCAATGAAGAAATAAATACAATGGACATTTCAGTTTACTTTTAAGAAACATTAACAATGTATGTTTTTAGGATGACAAATATGTATGCCTTTTTATGGGAAGCTGACTTGTTTCACTGTAAGATTATGACAAATGAAAATCCTTTCCCAAACTTCTTAGCAGATTTAAAACAAGAGTGAAAAAGAGTTTTTTAAAATTTTTCAATAAAGGATCATTTACTGGAGAAATATGCTAGTGGAAATGCACACTAGTAAAAAACAAAAACAAAAAAATGACAACAAAAAAAGCACCAGTCATTTTCAAAACAAACAAGAAGGATGAAATCCTTTTCAAACACATAAAGAATCTGCCTGCCAAAGCAGGAGACACAAGAGATGCGTGTTTGATCCCTGGGTCAGGACCAGCCCCTGGAGAAGGGAATGGCTACACATTCCAGTATTCTTGCCTGGAAAATTTCATAGACAGAGGAGCCTTGTGAGCTATAGTCCATGGGGCCGCAAAGAGTCAAACACGACTGAGCAGACACACAGACACACACACACACAAATAACCAAAACAGCAGACAGGAGCCAAAAAAAAAAAACAATTAAATACAAATATACAAGACATTTTCAATGATTTTCACGAATTGTTTTGAAAGACACAAGACTACAGTGTATATTACATTGCTTAGTTTTGCTCTTAGCCTCAATCCATCATCAACTAATTAAACTTTTGCTGAACTTATTATTGGCCTGATAAACTTAAGCAGTCTTGGATCTCTATTAGAAGACAGAGGTTCCCCACCCGTGGTTCGAGAGACAATTTTTTTTTTTAATTTCTAAAACATAAGCAATGAACTGTTCCTGAAACCTAAACTTTTTCCAAAATTATAAGTCCTTTTCTTTTTTTTTTTTTTTGTTTTTGTTTTTGTTGGCAAAGTAATGTCTCTGCTTTTTATTTTTTTTTATTTATAAGTCCTTTTCTTACAAATGCTTCCTGAAAGACTCAAACTAAAGTGTTAGACTCCACTGACATTAGATGTTTCAGGAATCTTCATTCCTGATTAAAACATAATAAAACATTGCTTCAATTAGAACATCTGTGGCAACATCAAGAAAAATATTTCCAGAAAACATTTTTACTCTAAAATACATTAAAATATATTTAGATATAAATGTGACTTTAAGATAATGAAACTGATTTGCAGCTTAGATCGCTTAATTTACAGTCACATCTAATATCTTTAAAAATAAAACTTGAGAAACTTTAGTGTACTAACATTAAAAGAACTTTTAAAAAATTAATAGAACTTGTCAAAGTCCTTTGCAGTCCACTCTTAGGTACTGATGGAAGCGTGGTTAGACTGCTGGATTTAAAGTCATTTCTGAGGTTAAGTGGACTTGATGTACTGACTCTACATGGTGGTACTAATATATTAGAGTCCTGGAGATGGCTGTCAGGCTCCTCTTTGGGTAGCAGGGTGGACTGTGGGCAAGGCAGAAACTAGAGGAGGCAGAGCAGATGTGTGCAGGATACAAATGAGTTCAATTCTTGACCGGTTCAGGGTTTTTTTTTGGCCTCTAGGATGTTCATATTCATGTGGAATGAGTGTTAGGCACCTGGTTGGATGCCTAGGTCTGGAACTCAAGAGAAATACCTTGGTTTGTTTTATTTAGAACTTATATTAATCATTAACCAGCCACCTGGGAACTTATTGGATTAAAAAATTAGTGATTCAACCATTTTAAACTATTTTAATATTAGCTGTCTCAAAGAGATTTTCTATTCTACAAAGAGCAGATCCAATATGAACATTCAGAATATAATGTTATCATTTTTAAAAACCTTGATTACTAAAAAAAAAGAGGAAAAATTAAACAGTCATAATCCCACCACCAAAAAATAACCACAATTAAATATTTTGGGATATAGATATAAGAATATATCTACATCTAATTCTATACATGTATAGACACAGATGGGCTTCCCTGGTGGCTCACTGGTAAAGAATCCGCTTGCCAATGCAGGAGACACGAGTTTGATTCCTGGGTCGGGAAGATCCCCTGGAGCAGGAAATGGCAACCCACTCCAGTGTTCTTGCCTGGAGAGTCCCATGGACAGAGGAGCCTGGTGGGCTACAGTCCATAGGGTTGAAAAGAGTCAAATACAACTTAGCAACTAAAGAACAGTATAGACACAGACACAGATATATTTCTTTTCAGACATTTAAATATATATATAATTTTTCCACAGTTGAGTTCATACTCCTTTTACAATGACATACGAAACTGCTATAACACAAAAATTAACAGAGCAACTGGTTTTCAATGAGGCATTGCTAAACATGTTTCTCATAAAATAATGTTAGCAAATTCAATGAGGGCTACACAGAGCAAGAGGATGGCCCTCCATATACTGCCGGATCTATTGTTCCCAAATGACCTTTAAAATAGATAACAACCTCGGTTTGTGCTGTAGTGTTTTAGCCATATTGTTTTGATCATTCTTTTACTTCATCATATCCTTCTGTAGCTGTTCATTCAGTTAGATACCCTCCTTCTACAATTCTTTCCCTAGTATCTGAATCCAATTTACTGGTTTTTGAATCGCTAATTATTTGTTCTTCTCAGAACAGATCTTAGCTCTGACAAATCTTTCTCTGATAACTAGTTTTGCTTCCCTTTTCCATTCAAACTAGTTGGCTTAATTATTAACTTGTTTGTCCCCACTTTCCTCACCACCATTTATGACTCCATGGTTTCAGTGATTAGCTCTATTCTGGAAACTATTGAACCTCTCCCCTCACATTTAACATGTGTAAACGAAATTCATCCACTTCCACCCAAATTACTTGTCTCTCCAGTATTGTTCCTTTATCCTAACTAACATTTAGGAATTTTCTTCAACTTCTCCCTCCCCTTATCCCATCCAATCTCTCTTTATTAAATCACGCTTCAAGATGCCTCCTAAATTTGTTCGTTCCATGTCACTTTCTTTGCCTTAACCCTAATCCAGGCCAACACTACTTCACAACTGGACAATATCAACAATGTCCTGAATGGGGTTAGTACATCTGTCCCTATCCCCCTGTCCTTCTTTCTAGGCTACTCTTATTGAGACAGTCAGTGAAACATGAGGGGAAACCTTTGCTTGAAATTAGGAGCTCAAGGCTAAATTCTCTCTCTGCCACCTCAGATAACACCTTTAGCATATTTCTTTCCTCTCTCTAGGTCTGAGAATTTCCTTATCTGCAAAATGGTAAGTTGGACTGTCCACATGGGCTCCAAGCCACCTGGTAATTCTAACAATCTTCTACTCTGACAATTCTTTGTTCAAGGAACAGCAATGACTTTTCCACTGTACCCCGACCCTAGAGATCAGAGCTATTACAGTTTTCCAGCTCTTAGAGTCCCTTAATGCAAATTGCTCACTTTATCAAATCCCTAATGAGCTCCCTTTCCAGGAAACTGCCCGTGATGCGGAGTCGCGTGAGCAAAGCAGAGACATTACTTTGCCAACAAACGTCCGTCTAGTCAAAGCTATAGTTTTTCCAGTAGTCATGTATGGATGTGAGAGTTGGACTATAAAGAAAGCTGAGCACCAAAGAATTAATGCTTTTGAACTGTGGTGTTGAAGACTCTTGAGAGTCCCATGACTGCAAGATCAAACCAGTTAATCCTCAAGGAAATCAGTTCTGAATATTCATTGGAAGGACTGATGCAGAAGCCGAAACTCCAATGCTTTGGCCACCTGATGAGAACTGATTCACTGGAAAAGACCCTGATGCTGGGAAAGATTGAAGGCAGGAGGAGGAGGGAACGACAGAGGGTGAGATGGTTGGATGGCATCACCGACCTGATGGACATGAGTTTGAGCAAGCTCCAGGAGTTGGTGATGGACAGGAAAACCGGGCTTGCTGCAGTCCGTGGGGTTGCAAAGAGTCGGACACTACTGAGCGACTGAACTACTGAGCGACTGAATGAGCCCCAGTCTTTCCACTGTCAATGTCAGTTTCTTGTTCTATTGTTCTTCTCCTTCATTTGTATGTTATGTATTTTCTAAATACTTGGGGGTGATTGCTAAGGTACAAGGCATTTTGCCAGGTCCTGGGAATAGCAAGGTAAAAGACATAATCTTTACCCCCAAAGAATTTACTATCTTACTGGAGATATGGGTAACAAACATATTGTAGTGTGTTTGTGGCTATATTAAAGAAGTTACCACATCCCTAATTCCAAGCTGATTCCTTGAATCTCAAAAGGCAAAATAAGAATTAAGGAGGAAGGGATAAACCTTTTTTTTAGAACAGGGCATACAGGGCCAAATGCCAAACTATAAATACTTGAGAGGGCAAGAGGCAAGCAGTGAAACTGGTCATTATAAACGGACTGGACAGTCAACCTGAAGAGTTTGGATTTTATCAGAGGGAAGGTGAAGTATGGGCTACACTTTCAGACAATTCTTTTCCTGCCCTATTATTGGGGAAACGTGGTAACAGCACTGAAACGTTCAAAGCTGATGGCAAGGAGAATCCAGTAGGGGGAAATGGTGACCTGCCAAAAACTGTTCTGGCCCACGAAAACAGTAATGTGACCGATGCTTTACGGCCTCATCCCGCTAACCGGCTAACCGACATGGGATACCCATCAACCCCCGGCTGCTATGTCACAGAGGAGGGAGGTCGGCGCAAGGCCACAGAGGAGCGCGCTTCCGGAGACCGCGCGACATTTCCCGTGAGCAGCGCCGACCAGGAGCGTCTGTCTGGTTGCTCAGCAACTGCACCAGGGCTGCCGAGGAGGCTGGTACCCGCGATATTTACCAAACCTGAGTTACCGACCTGGCGCGTCCCACGAACGGTGAGATGCCTTCTCGGGCGAAGTGTGGGAACCGAGGAGGCCCTAGAGCCATGTTTCTCAAACTTGCCTGCCTGTGAGACTTTCCTGGAGCATTTGCTAAAATGCGGGTTCCTAAGCCTTTTCTCCAGATATCTAGAATTTCCAGAAAAAAGTCTGAAAGTCTGCATTCTAAACGGAGGGCTAGAATCAGGCAAGGTTGGGAAACAGCTCTAGGACAGGGAGACACGGGTGGAGGGGTAGCCGCGAAGCTGAGGGAGCAGGATCAGTGGATTTGAAAAAGGGAAAGCCTCATAGCTGGCAGTCTACAGCTTCTGAGTTTGGAGCTACCTAAGGGAAATATACAAATCGAATTCAGAAAGATCCCCTGCAACTGGCCTAGCCTGCTGGAGCCCGAAACGATAAAAGTCAAGGGGGCTACTAAAGTGGATTCCCCAAATACTTATAAATGAGCAGGTCTAAGCTAACTTCCCTGGTGGCTCAGATGGCAAAAGCATTTACCTACAATGCAGGAGACCAGGGTTCGATCCCTGGGTCAGGAAGATCCCCTGGAGAAGAAAATGGCAACCCACTCCAGTACTCTTGCCTGGAAAATCCCATGGACGGAGGAGCCTGGTAGGCTACATACAGTCCATGTGGTCACAAAGAGTAGGACACAACTGAGCAACTTCACTTTCACTTTAAGCTATCCCCACTAGTAAGCTGGAGAGATAGAGACATCCTAGCAAGTGGATGCCTGAGATAACAGAGATATATAGCAGGGATAAATTATGAAAAAGCAGTTTCCATATTTTAGAAAATAATGAAACTCTTTTGAAAGAAAATCAGGGACATCTCACAAATGTTGACATAACTATTTTTATTATATTGTTCTAAAGTGTATTCAAATCCAAACCAGGTTCAGTTTAAACTCCTGAAGCTTATAATTTCTCTAAAACAAACTGTAGAACCAATAAAGGTGGATATTCTATTCAGGAGATCAATGGTGGTATTTTGATGAAACCAAATCCTCTCTTGCAGATCTGATCACTACAATGCACATTTTTTAGAGTCAACAGTCTCTATTATTGTGTTACTGGTTGATTCAATTCTCTCCCTTTCCATATTCAAACCCTTAGGAAGCTTACCTATGGCTTATTGATGAGGTCCATTGGCCTTCCTCTGGTTTACTACGAACTTCACTTATATATGACGTTAGCCTCTTTCCTTTTCTAGTTCTCTGAGGAAATTAATTTCTATACAAACACCAACTTGCGCACTGGAATGTAGATACAAAGTCCATTTATAGCATGGTCATTCATGAAGATTCAGATGATCCAAACTTTATGTTTTAGCCCAGGTTAGAAAACAGAACCTGAAGGAAAAACTCATGTGATAACCCTTTTGCAGGAGTTGTAATCTCAGGGAAGCAGGAGAGAGGCAGGAAAGGACTAAGAGATGGAAGGAGAGCAAATTAAGAGTGTGTGTAACCCAGAAGAACACCACATGTTTTCAAAGGGACCTTTTGAAACCGATATGTCTCCTAAAAGTCCATGGGGGGAGGAAGGGAGAAGTCATTCATGGCTCCTGTCTCCCATTAGTCAGTCACTCTCAAAGGACATCACTTCCTTCACAGTATAGGGCTGCTCCTGCATGGTCGCCTGTATAGCAGTCTCCTGCCTCAGCTGTAAGGGAAAAACCTTGGGTTATATAACCTCTTTACGATATGCATTTTTACCATAGTTTTCAGTGTAAAAAATATATTTGAAGTTTCTAGAAACGTTTCTAAAATTTTAAGATATGGGCCGAAGAAATCATATTTTAAAAATACTTTAAATATTTTTAAAACAGTGCATTTCAACACATTAGGTACAGAGAACATAATTCCTAAAAGAATGACATTTGTAATATAAACAAAAATATTTGATTCCTAAAAATGATTCAAATAAAAAACCTTATGCATGGCCTAAATTAGAAGAAAATTATAAAACTATTGAAAGTCATTTAAAGAAACACTTCTAAAATGGAGACATATACCATAGTAATGGAAAAGATAACTCAGAGAGATGTGTGCATGTGTGCCTGCTCAGTTGTGTCTGACTCTTTGAGACCCTGTGGACTGTAGCCCACCAGGCTCCTCTGTCCATGGGCTTCTCCAGGCAAGAACACTGGAGAGGCTTGCCATTTCCTCCTCCAGGGGATCTTCCTGATCCAGGAATCAAACCTGCATCTCCTGTGTGTCCTTACATTGGCAAGTAAATTCTTTACCACTGAGCCACCTAAGAAGCCCAGGTGTTAGTGCTTCACTAATTATTTCTAAATTCAATGCAATTCCTAATAAAATTCTGAGAAGATTTTTTACGCAACATGGTAAGTTGATTTTTTTTTTTACATGTATGTGAAAGAGTTAAGGAGGCAAGGATTCTGGAACTGCAGCAGAATAGGGAGCCTAAACAGCAGCTACCTGGGTAGAACATGTCCAGTGTAACTATTTTAGAATGCTGGAGTCTGCTGTAGACTTAACAACTTCCAAGGAAGAATTAGATGATGAACTGCATAAAATGTGGTTCATTTCAGTCAATTTCAGATCTTACCTCTACAATAGTTAGCCATCCCCCACACCCAACCCTGTGCAGGAAGCTGGGCAGGGGTTTCTGTAGCATCTTGCACACAGCTTACAGGCACCACGTGGGCAGAAAGCACACTATCCACCAAATACTGAGGATCTGCCCTCTTATCGCTGACTGCTGCTTCTGGTTACAGAGATGCAGACAAAGAGGTGGCGCCTCTCCCCACTCTTGCAAACCCCACTCCCTCTGGCTGAAATGACTTTCAGGGGGATTTAAAAGGCTACTGCCTCCCTTTCCACTAACTTTCCTTTATTTTTCTCTTTTTTCCTTTTTGGGAACAAGACACTAAAACACTAGGGCATTCAAAAGCAGCTGCACATAAAGGGAAAACTAGAAACTTACCTGTAAATGCCAAGAGAAAGGTTTCAAACTCAGGAAACACCTGAGAAGACCTAAGTTTACACCTCAGGCCAATCCCCAGCACAGAAATAGTCTGTAACAATCAAAAAGCCAAAAACAATAACCAAAACAATAACAACAGTAAATTCTAGAGAAGGAGGAGAATCTGATTTTCAGAGCTACAATATTATTAGATTAAAATGTCCAGTTTTCAACAACAAACAAAGGCATACAAGAAACAGGAAAGTATGGTCTATTCAGAAATAATCAGAAATTGTCCCTGAAAGAGACCTGATGGCAGATATACTAGACAAAGACTTTGAAACAACTGTCTTAAAGATGCTCAAAAAACTAAAGAGGTAGAGACAGTCAAGAAAATGATACATGAACAAAATGGAGATATCAATGAAAGGTAGAAAGCCTATAAAGGAATCCTGGAGCTTAAAAGTACAATAACTGAAATAAAAAATTCACTTGTGGGTTTCAAAGGCTGATTTTAACAGGCAGAAGAATCAGCCAATGAACTTGAAAAGAGGACCATGAAAATTATCAAGTCTAGGAATAGAAAAAGAAAAATATTGAGAAAAGTGAACAGAGTCTAAGGGACTTGTGAGACAGCATCACACAGACCAATATATGCTTTGTGGGAGTCCCAGAAAGGAGAGTGGGAAGAAAGAAAGATGGAAGGGGAGAGAAGGAGGATTAAACAGAGAGAATGTTTGAAGAAATAATGGCTGAAACCTTTCCTAACTTGATGAAAAACATGAATTGAAACATGAAAGCTCACTGAACTCCAAGTAAGATATACTCAAGAGACCCACACTGAGACACATTATAATCAAACTTTCAAAAGACAAATCTTAAAGCTTAAATGCAGCAAGAAATAACTCATTACATACAAGGAACCCCCAATAAGATTATCCACACATTATTCATCAGAAATGTTCAGGTTAGAAAACAGTGGCGGGATATATTCAAAGTGCTAAAAAAAAACAAAAAAAAACAAAAAAAACCTGCCAACAAAGAATCCAGTATTGACAAAACTGTATTACAAAAATCAGGCAAAAATACGTTTCCAGGTAAACGAAAGCTGAGGGAGCTCAGCTGCACTAGACCTGCCCTGCAATAATGCTCAAGGGAGTCCAGCAAGGTAAAGTGAAAGAACATTAGTTAGTAATTTGAAGATAGTAATTTGAAGCCATATGAAGAAACAAAGATCTCAATAAAGGTAAATACATGGACAATTATAAAAGGTGGAATTTTTGTAACCGTGGTTAGTAATTGTTCCATGTGACTTAAGAGACTAATGTATTTTAAAACATGAGTCTAAAATCTAGTATTATTGTAACTTTAGTTTTCAACTCCATATTTTATTATATAATTTAAGTGACTAATGTATTTAAAAGAATTGTTGGTTTATGTTTTTAGGTACACAGTGTATAAAGAGGTAATTTTGTGATATCAACAACCAAAAGAGGTAGGAAGAGAAAAGGAACAGTTTTACACACGATTTAAGTTGTACTTAGCTGCTCAGTTGTGTCCCACTCTTTGTGACTCCATGGACAGTAGCCCACCAGGCTCCTCTGTTCATGAGATCTTTCAGGCAAGAAAACTGGGATGGGTTGCCACTTCCTCCTCCAGGGGATCTCCCCGGCCTAGGGATTGAGCCCATGTCTCCAGTGTCTCCTGCATTGCAGGCAGACTCTTTACCTCTGAGCCACTGGGGGAGCCCCTTTATTAAAGTTAAGCTGGCACATATTCAAATTAGAGTGATATAACTTTAGGATGGTAAATGTGATCCCCATGGTAATCATAAAGAAAACAGCTCTGGAATAAACACAAAAGAAAATGAAAAAGGAATTTAGTTTTATTACAAAAAAATCAACTCAACAAAAAAAATAAGACAGGAAAGCAGAAAACAAGGGGCAAAAAGCTATAAGGCATATAGCAAATAGGCATATAAAGCATAAGGCATATAAAGCATAGCATAAGGCAAATAAATAACAAGATGACAGAGACAAACATTTATGCACCTAATGAGAAGCCATCAAAATATATGAAGTAAAAACTGACAACTGAAGAGATAAACAGATAATCCCACAGTACTAATTGTAGACTTCAATATTCTGCTTTCAGTAATAGATAAAACAACCAGACAGAAGTAAGGAAATAGAGGTTTTAACATCATAAAAGATCTGGGTCTAACAGACGTATACAGAATGTTCCACCCAACAACAGCACACACATTTTTCTGAAATGCACATGGGACATTTTACAGGATAAACCATATGTTAGTCCACAAATTAAATTCTGATAGATTCTAAAAGATAGATGTCAAACAAAGTATATTCTCTAACCATAATAGTATGAAGTTAAAAATCAGTAACAAAAAGAAAATTGGAAAATTAACAAGCAACACACATTATGAATCAAAAAGGAAATCACAAGAGAAATTAGAAAATACTTAGAGATGAGTGAAAATGAAAAACACAACATACCAAAACTCATGGGACAAAGTAAAATTCATACTAAGAGGGAAATTTATAGCTATAAATGCTGACAGGAGAAAAAAAAGAAAGATCTCAAATCAACAGGCTAACTTTACAACTAAAGGAACTAGAAAAATAACTAAGGCTAACAAGATGACAGAGACAAACATTTATGCACCTAATGAGAAGCCATCAAAATATATGAAGTAAAAACTGACAACTAAAGAGATAAATAATCCTACAGTACTAATTGTAGACTTCAATATTCTATGAACCGTGAACTTCCAGATGTTCAAGCTGGTTTTAGAAAAGGCAGAGGAACCAGAGATCAAATTGCCAATATCCGCTGGATCATCGAAAAAGCAAGAGAGTTCCAGAAAATCATCTCTTTCTGCTTTATTGACTATGCCAAAGCCTTGGACTGTGTGGATCACAATAAACTGTGGAAAATTCTGAAAGAGATGGGAATACCAGACCACCCCACCTGCCTCTTAAGAAACCTATATGCAGGTCAGGAAGCAATAGTTAGAGCTGGACATGGAACAACAGACTGCTTCCAAATAGGAAATGGAGTACGTCAAGGCTGTATATTGTCACCCTGCTTATTTAACTTATATGCAGAGTACATCATGAGAAATGCTGGGCTGGATGAAGCACAAGCTGGGATCAAAATTGCAGGGAGAAATATCAATAACCTTAGATATACCGATGACACCATCCTTATGGCAGAAAGTGAAGAAGAACTAAAGAGCCTCTTGATGAAAGTGAAAGAGGAGAGTGAAAAAGTTGGCTTAAAGCTCAACACTCAGAAAACTAAGATCATGGCATCCGGTCCCATCACTTCATGGCAAATAGATGGGGAAACAGTGGAAACAGTGGCTGACTTTATTTTTGGGGGCTCCAAAATCACTGCAGATGGTGATTGCAGCCATGAAATTAAAAGACGCTTGCTCCTTGGAAGGAAAGTTATGACCAACCTAGACAGCATATTAAAAAGCAGAGACATTACTTTGTCAACAAAGGTCCGTCTAGTCAAGGCTATGGTTTTTCCAGTAGTCATGTATGGATGTGAGAGTGGGACTATAAAGAAAGCTGAGTGCTGAAGAATTGATGCTTTTGAACTGTGGTGTTGGAGAAGACTCTTGAGAGTCCCTTGGACTGCAAGGAGATCCAACCAGTCCATCCTAAAGCAGATCAGTCCTGGGCGTTCACTGGAAGGACTGATGTTGAAGCTGAAACTCCAATACTTTGGCCACCTGATGTGAAGAGCTGATTCATTTGAAAAGACCCTGATACTGGGAAAGATTGAGGGCAGGATGAGAAGGGGACGACAGAGGATGAGATGGTTGGATGGCATCACCGATTCAATGGACATGGGTTTGGATGGACTCCGGGAGTTGGTGAGGGACAGGGAGGCCTGCCGTGCTGCGGTTCATGGGGTCGCAAAGAGTTGGACACAACTGAGCAACTGAACTAAAAAACTGAAAAGGCTAGTAGAAAGAAGAAAATGATGAAGATTAGAGCACAGATAAATGAAATAGATAATATAATATAGAGAAAACCAATGAAACCAAAAGCTAGGTCTTTGAAAAGATCAACAAAATTGACAAACTTTTAGCTAGATGGACTAAGAAAAAAAAAAAAAAGACACAAAGAACTAAAATGAGAAATGAAAGTGGGGACATTACTATCAATCTACAGAAATGAAAAGTATTGTGAGAATACTATAAACAACTGTATGTCAAAAACTGGATAACCTAAATAGAAAAAAATCCTAGAAACATAAAACCTACCAACACTAAATCATAAAGAAATAGAAAATCTGAATAGACATGTAACTAGGGAGGAAATTGAATCAGTAATCAAAAATCTCCCAACAAAGAAAAGCCCTGACCCTAATGGCTCCACCGGTGGACTCAACCAACCATTTTAAGAAAAACACCAAACCTTCTTCAAGTTTTCCAAAACTTTGAGGAGAAGGGAACACATTCTTACTCATTCTGTGAGGCCAGCATTACTGTGATACCAAAGTCAAAGACACTGCAACAAAAGAAAATTACACATGTATATGTATGACTGAATCCCTTTGCTATTCACCTGGAACTATCACAACATTGTTAGTTAAATCAACTATACCCCAAACCAAATAAAAAGTTAAAGAAAAAATTAAGAATATGCAAAAGCCTGAAATTAAAAAAAAAGAAAATTACAGACCAAAATCCCTTACACACACTCATGCTAAAACGCTCAACAAAACACTACCAAACCAAATTCAGCAGCATATTAAAAAGATTATACACCATGAATAAGTGGGATATATCCCTAGAATACAAGGATGGTCAACATATAAAAACTGATTTACATAATATTTTATATTAACAGAATGAAAGAAAAAACGGATAATGCAGAAAAAACATTTGACAAAATTCAACAACCTAAATTTTCACAATAAAAATACTCAACTAACTAGTAATAGAAGGAAACTACCTAGACATAATAAAAGCCACATATGAGAAACCCAAAGTGAACAGAAACATTTGGCAGGAAAAAGAAAGAAAAGGCATCCAAAATGGAAAAGATGAAGTAAAAATTATCTCTGTTTGCAGGTAATAGGATCTAAACCATAGAAATGCTAACGATTATATATATGCACACACAAATGTTAGAACTAACAAATGAATTCAGCAAAGTAGCAGGATAAAAAGTCAACAAATATCAGTTGCATGTCTATACACAAACAATGAACAACCTGAAAAGGAAATTTTTTTTAAAAATCCATTTACAGAAGCATCAAAAAGAATAAAACATTTAGGAATTAACCAAAAAGGTGAAAGATTTATACACTGAAAACTATACAACACTGCTGGAAAATAAGAGACAGAAATAAATGAAAACATATCCCTTCTTCATGGCCTGGAAGACTTAACATTGTTAAGATGTCAAAAATACCCAAAGCAATCTACAGACTCACTGCAAGCCTTATCTAAATCCCAATGATGGGTTGGTTTTTTTTTTTTAAATAAATAGAAAAATGCATCCTAAAATTCATAAGAAACTCAAGAGGTCCATATATCCAAAACAATTCTGAAGAAGAACAAAGCTAGAGGACTTGCACTTCCTGATTACTGCAAAGTTATAGCAATCAAAACAGCATGGTACTGGAATAAAGACAGACATAAATCAATGGAATAAAACAGAAAGATAGAATTAAATCCTCACATATACAGTCAAATGATTTTTTACAAGGGTGTCAAGATCATTCAATGGGGAAAGGACAGTCTTTTCAACAAATGAAGCTGGGAAAGTTGTATATCCACATGCAAAGAATGATGTTAGACCCTTATTTAACATCAAATCAAAGATTAACTCAAAACAGATCAAAGACCTTAATGTAAGACCTGAAACTATAAAACTCTTAGAAGAAAACAAAGAGCAAAAGCTCCACAATATTGCATTTGTCAATGATTTCTTAGAAATGACATCAACAAAACAGGCAACAGGATAAAAAGTAGGCAAATTATATTTCATGAAAATATTTAAAATTTGTGCTATCAACAGAGTAAAAAGACAATACAGAGAATGGGAGAAAATACTTACAAGTGATATATCTGATAAGGAATTGATATCCAGAATATGTAGAGAACTCTTAAATCTCAAATGGGCAAAGAACATGAAACTGTTTGTAAATCATACATCTGATAGGGTTCTACAACTCAATAAGAAAACAACCTGATTAAAAATGGGCAAAGGACTTGAATACATTTCTCCAAGAAGATAGGCGAATGGCCAATAAGCACATAAAAAGAAGCTCAACATCACTAATTAAGGAAATGAGTATTGAAACTACAATGAGATACTACCTCACGCCCATTAGGATGGATACTATAAAAAATACAGATAATAGCAAGTGTTAGCAAGAATGTGAGTTACTGGAACTCTTGTGCAGTTGGTTGTAATGTAAAATGGTAAAACTACTGTGGAAAACAATAGCAGTTACTCAAAAAATCAAAAGTAGAATTACCATATGATCCAGCAATTCTGCTTACATACATATACCAAAAAGAATTAAAAACAGAATCTCAAAGAGATTTTTGTACACCCATGTTCACAGCAGCATTATTCACAATAGTTAAAACACAGAATCAACTCAAATGTCTATAGATGGGTGAATGGTAAGCAAGATCTAGTATACACATACAATGGAATATTATTCAATAGTAAAAAAGAAGGAAGTTCTGACTTACGTTACAACAAGGATGAACCGTGAGGACATTCAGTTCAGTTCAGTTCAGTTCAGTCGCGTCTCTTTGAGACCCCATGAACTGCAGCACGCCAGGCCTCCCTGTCCATCACCAACTCCCGGAGTTTACCCAAACTCATGTCCATTAAGTCAGTGATGTTGAGGACATTATGCTAAGTGAAAATGTCAGTCACAAAAATAAAATATTATTCCACTTATATGAGGTTCTTAGAAAATTATCAAAATCATAGAGACACAGTAGAACAGTGGTTGCCTGGGCCATGGAAGACAGGAGAGTATAGGGAGTTATCGTTTAACAGGAATAGAACTTCAGTTTTACAAACTGAAAAGAATACTAGAGATAGACTATGGCAATGGCTGTACATTATAAATATATTTAGTAAAACTGAACTGTACACTTATAAAATGGTAAAGATGATAAACTGTATTTTACCACAATAAAAAAACTGGAAAATAAAAGAAAAAAAGTGTTAGGAACCAAGACTAATCAAGGTGGAGAGATATTATTAAGCAGAAGCTATATTTTTTTAATGTAGTAAAATGTATCAAGCAATTTTTTGTTCGTGTTTTAGGCTTAAAACATGTAGCATATAAGTTAACTTGTAGCATATAACTACATATATGCTTAAGTTTTAAGCATATAACTTAAAACTTGTAGCATATAAGTTAACTCCTTCCATATCCTAATTTTAAGAGAAAGACCTATATTTTCTTCTAAATATATTAAAGTTTTGCTTTGCATATTTTGGTCTTATCTAGAAGTATTTTTACCACTGTCCTATGAATATACTCAAGGTTTTCACACCACGTGTTCTGATTTTGGAGACAAATAAATATGATCACTAAGGTACTATGAAAAAAAGAGCCAGGAGGCCTGGTCTCATTTTCAACTGTCACTAACTTGATTGGTTTGAGACAAATCTCTGGCCCTTAATTTCTTCATGGGAGAACACTAAATGATACTGAGGTCTTTTTCAACTCAAAGAGAGAAAAATGATCCACCCACAATAACAAGTAAAAACTAGGGAGAATAAAAGATTTAAAAGTAAAACTGAATGTGCACTGTAATTTAATTTAATTTTGGTGTTTTATATCTTTTTATGAAAATAATTAAAACTATAAACTTAGAAAAAACATAACCCTAAAACCGTTTGTGAACTACTTTATCAATAGTTTTGTATATTAAAAAGTCAAGGTAATTTGCCTAAATTGCTGTGTACATAATACTCCTTTTTTTCTTTGCTTTTTAGAAAGTTGGGCATAAAACAATACTTAAACCACTTCTTAACATGGTATTAGAAGAGAGCTATTGCCAAGAGTTTGTTTGATTTATAGAGAAGTCATGGTTCGACTGACTTTGGATCTCATCGCCAAGAACAGCAATCTTAAACCCCGAAAAGAAGAAAACACTCTACAATACCTGAAGAAAATAACTCATATAAATTTTTCAGATAAAAATATAGATGCAATTGTAAGAACTCTGAAATTATTTCCTATTTTTATACAATTAGCAATGTAAAGTTTAGAAATTGGTATATCCAACTAGTTCCCAAGATGTGGCTGTATTTTAAAAGATCTTAATGAAAGCTGGGATATTTTTGAGCAGAATTTCACTCCTACATCTTGCCTACTTACTCTAACTCTACCACAACACAAAAAATGATAGATACTCTTTAAAATATCTTTAATTATTTTCTCACCTTCAAAAGTAAGTAGTGTTCATTTATATAAAGACATATAAAAAGAAAGAAATTGACTTGTCATTCTTTCACATAGAGAAAACCAAGGGTGATGTCCTTTCTCCCTTTTTTTCTAGACATAAGTGTTAGTCACTCAGTCATGTCCAACTCTTTGTGACCCCATGGACTGTAGTCCACCAGGCTCCTCTGTCCATGGGATTCTCCAGACAAGAATACTGGTGTGGGCAGCCATTCCCTTCTTCAGGGGATTTTTCCTGACCCAGGGATTGAACCCAGGTCTGTCGCGTTACCCCAGCAAATTCTCTACCACCTGAGCCACCAGGGAAGCCCCCTATACATGCTATACATACTAGACATATAGTTTTACAATAATGCATCATATTGAATGTACTGTTTTCATTTTTTAATGAGATCTACAAGATATTACTAAAGAAAATAAAGGATATTTAATGGTATTCCCTTCAATAGCATTATTATAGCTTATTAATCCATTGTTCTTGAATATCTAGATGAGTTCCAGTGGTTTTTCAGTATCACAAACCACACAGTTTATTTCCAGTCCTACAGAAAGATTAAGCCCTGATTCATAATGTTGAAGCAAGTTTAGATGCTTCAGAGGAGTCTAACTGTTTCCAAGAAAAACTGCTTGCACTGGGAAAACCTTTCTTAGCAAACACAATTTTATTGATAAGGTTACAGAATACTAAAGCCTAGAACTAATATTGTAATCATTCCGGTCTTATTTTGACTGTGCTAAGAATGGGGGAATTCTGTTCTTTTATATTAACCTTAATGAAATGTGTAGAATGATTGAGTGAAAAGCTTTCTTGAAAATGACCCTCTAAGTTTTCAGAAGAAATTAAGTATGATCTGTTTTTGTTCTCCTTTCAGGAAGACCTCTCTCTTTGTAAAAATCTTAGTGTTTTATATTTGTATGATAACCGCATTAGTCAAATCACTAACCTGAATTATGCCACAAATCTGACCCACTTATACCTACAAAACAATTGTATTTCATGTATAGAGAACCTCAGGTCATTAAAGAAACTGGAAAAACTGTAAGTGCTTTTATTTCTCAGTAATGCAATTGTCATCATTGCAGTAATATCTTTGCATGCAAGCACATCCTTTATCTGCCTCATTTTTATTTCTCTGCATTATTACTATTATATATGTAATACTTGATAACTTGTGTTCTGTAAGCCCTGGTATGCTTCTTTTGCAGGTGGGTGAGTTGTCTCAAGGGCTTATAGGGATATCTAAAACACGCTTATTTAGGCTCAAATGGTGAAAACAGTGTCCATGGAACCCAAATGAGTTCTGTGCCTTTCAGAATCACACATCTCAAAAGGGCAAGGTCATAGAACTGATAATGTTGATGTAGATTTGACTGCAAAAGGCATTACTGCCTATGATTTTAATTAAACAATGGGGCCCAGTGGATCCAGTTTCCCCAGATTTGAAGAACTATCACTGCTTTCCAAAAAGCAGGCCAAGGTCTCAGAATGGGGGGAAAAAGTGAGGTGGGAGATGCTTATTAAAACTTCATATTGCTGTATAAAACAGATATGCAAAAAGGATTTACTATATAACACAGGGAACTATATTCAATATCTTGTAATAACCCATAATGGAAAAACAATCTGAAAAATATATATATATATATAATTGGATCACTTTGCTGTACACCTCAAACTAACACAATCCTGTAAATCAACTATATATCAACTTAAAAAATGCAGATTGCTGGGTTCCAACCTAGGTAACCAAATCAGAATCTCTGGCAGTTAGGCTCAGAAATCTTCATTTTTAAACCTATAACCCAGATGATTCTTATGCACTCTAACACAAGAGGAGCACTGATAGAGAGGACTATTCCAGTTCTCTCATTTTAAAAATGAACATTTCTTAGAATTAATTAATTGTAAGAATCAAATAAACAAACCTTTCACTGATTCAATACAAACAGAACATTCTGCATGTACAGATGACCTTTGACTACTGAGGTTTTTCAGTAGAAAACACTATAGAGCTGCATGGTCCATGGTCCAGTTGCATGGTCCATGCAACTATTAAGTAATATGAAATATTACTATGAAGTAATATGAAGTAATCAGGGATAAAGAGTGCCCACTCTAAGTGATATGCAAATTTCACTGCATGAAGGTCAGCGTCCCTAACCAGACCCCATACACACACCCAATATTCATTGGTCAGCTGTGTAATTTTCAAATAGTTCAGTGACTTTGTTATGTTTTCATCATACATATAGACTGTGATGTCTCAGAATGCCTACTTAAAATTTTGTTTTATATTTTGCAGATATCTGGGAGGCAATTACATTGCTGTCATAGAAGGCTTAGAAGGACTAGAAGGACTAAGAGAGCTTCATGTTGAGAGTCAGAGGCTTCCCCTTGGAGAAAAGCTTGTGTTTGATCCAAGAACCCTTCATTCTCTGGCAGTAAGGCTGCATTTGAGTATTCTGACAAAGACTACAGTGATCAATGATTATAATGAAAAAAAAGGAAGGTGGTGAAGGTTTATCTGGACGTTGTACATACTGTGCATGTTTATATGGTCAGTTGAGAATTTGAGGGCTAAAACTAATTTTTCCTACATAATTTATTTGGCTGCACTGAGTCTTAGTTGCAGCACGTGGGATCTTAGTTACGGCGAGGGAAATCTAATTCCCTGTCCAGGGATTGAACCCCAGGGCCCCTACGTTGGGGCTTCCTTGGTGACTCAGACAGTGAAGAATCTGCCTGCAATGCAGGAGACCCGGGTTCAATCCCTGGGTGGTGAAGATCCCCTGGAGAAGGGAATGGCTACCAACTCCAGTACTCTTGCCTGGAAAATTCCATGGAAGGAGGAGCCTGCCGGGCTACAGTCCATGGGGTCGCAAAGAGTTGGATACAACTGAACGACTAACCCTTTCACTTTCCCCTACAATGGGAGCATGGAGTCTTAACCACTGGACCACCAGGGAAGTCCTGGGTAGTGCTTTAAATTGGAAAAGAAAGGAGTGACCTGATTTCTATCCTATCCTCCCTACTCTCCTATTGAAACAACTATGTTTCAGCTCAACCTCAGCTGAACCAAGTAGACTCACGCCACTGTGGGGATGGCTAGTTCTATTACAAATCGCCACCGAAAACATTTTTGCTTCCTCATTTTGTCATAGATTCAGGCAGATTCTGAAATCCTATATGTAAGGCATACTTTTAAAGCTATACTTCAAGTGCTGAAAAGTATCAGGAAGTATCTTCTCTAAAGGTGGGATACCTGAGTGAGTTGTCTCCATCTTGGTAGAGAATCCTGGGCCATAGAATTTAGATGCCTCTGACTTAGTGTTGCTCTATTATATACTCATGTCCTCATTAACAGCTGATTTTGAAGTTCTTTTTAATTAGATAATTATTATTTTACCTGGCTCCTGAACATACAAATTACCGAGAGAAAACTATATGGAGAGATACAGATAAAAATACAAACAAGATATTCTTTCAATTCTTGATCATGTTTCCTATTTAGAAAAACAAAGATGAAAACTATTTCTCCCTAATATTAGTGATATTTAACACAAAAGGGTAATTTGCTTAAACTAAAATAAGCATTTTTTTCTACAATGTGTTATTTGCTTATTGGGACATCTTTTTTCTCTCTTTCCTTCCTTGTTGGCTTCTATCTATAAATTTCTCTCATATCTTGGAAGAGAAAAATTGGACTTATGAAGGAACTTTAGACAAAAATAGTAAGTTACATTACAATTACTATAGTCCTAAAAGTTTCACCAGAAAAAAATATGGCATAAAAACAAAACTTCCAATGATTTTTATTTTCTTGTCTAAAGAGGAAAATAGCCTGAATTGATCAATTTAAAATTTTTCACACATTACGATTTCTGGTTTCTATGTATAGCATTTAAGTAGATTATTTATTAATCCTAAATTAGTTCCTTTTCTTACAGAAATCCCTCTCTATATTGAATATCAGCAATAATAATATTGATGACATAAGAGACTTAGAAATACTGGAGAATCTTAATCAGCTCATAGCAGCTGACAATCAACTTCTGCACGTGAAGGTAAGGTAAAGAAAAAAGTTTTCAATATTTACATGACATTGTGATTGAAAATACTTACTTTACTATAGCTATAAACTTACTTTTAAAACTATTCTAAGTTTGTTCTAAAACTAGTTTATGAAGCTTTACTTTGTAATGTATTTATTTGCATAATTCTGCTCTTACCTGATTTTCTCTTCCATACCCCAAGATCTCCATCCCTCACCAACAGACAGATGTTTCTCTGAGAAGGAAGTATATGCTTTTTCCACTCTATGTTATTTTTCTATCAAATGTTTCCCTCTAGATACTTTGCTGTCAAAGGTCCGTATAGTCAAAGCTATGGTATTCCCAGTAGTCATGTACAGATGTGAAAGTTGGACCATAAAGAAGGCTGAGTGCCAAAGAAATGCTGCTTTTCAAACTGTTGGAGAAGACTCTTGAGAGCCCCTTGGGCTACAAGGAGATCAAACCAATCAATCCTAAAGGAAATCAACCCTGAATATTCATTAGAAGGACTAATGCTGAAGCAGAAGTTCCAACACTTTGGCCACCTAATGTGAAGAGCTGATTCATTAGATAAGACCCTGATGCTAGGAAAGACTGAAGGCAGGAGGAAAAACCGATGACTGAGGATGAGATGGTTGGATGGCATGATCAATTCAATGGACATGAGTTTGAGCAAACTCTGGGAAATGGTGAAGGATAGGGAACCCTAGAGTGCTGCAGTCCATGGGGTAGCAAGGAGCGGACACAACTGAGTGACTGAACAAGACACTAGATTTCTTGCCTCTTAACTCTGATCTCCCATTGAACGAGTTTCTAGTAACTGTAACTAGACCTGAACTCTCTCCTTGCTGCTCCTCCAAGGGAAACACCTGTATCTTTTAATTTATTCTAATTTGCACTAGCTATATTCTGGTCATATTATGCCATATCATATCACATTCATTCAATTACTCATTCATTCAAACATGTATTGGGCATCTACATGTTTGCCAGGCATTATACTACTCCATGTAGATCAGAAGAAGAAAGAGTACAGTCCCAGGGAATTAAAAAAAGTCAACAAGTGATCAGACTACAATGTGGTTCTGTTTTCATAAGTATTATGGTATCACTAACTTAGCCTAGGGCTAGGGAAGACTTCCTGGAACCAGTCACTTGTGAGCTGAACCACTGCCAAGACCTCATAGTTTCTGGTTTGGCAATGAGGTAGCTGTGATATAATTTCTTTACATAAGACCATAGGAGGAAGAATAGGCTTCTTTCCCCCATAAATAGAACTCTTGTTTCAAAAGCACTTACAAAAAAAAAAAAAAAAAAAAAAAAGCCCTTTCAGACAGCTATCCGCTGACTCTAAAACAGTTACTCCTGGTCTTGTTTCCAAATTTAGTACTATTACCTTGCTCATCTCATAGCCATTGCAGTTGTTGTTTACTCGCTATGTTGTGTCCAACTCTTTGCAACCCCATGTACTGCAGCACACGAGGATTCCCTGTCCTTCACTATCTCCCAGAGTCTGCTCAGACTCATGTCCATTGCATTAGTGATGCCATCCAACCATCTCATCCTCTGTTACCCCTTTCTCCTCCTGCCCTCAATTTTTCCCAGCATTAAGGTCTCTTCTAACGAGTCAGCTCTTCACATCAGGTGGCCAAAGTGTTGGAGCTTCATCTTCAGCATCAGTCCTTCCAATGAATATTCAGGGTTGATTTCCTTTAAGATTGACTGGTTTGATCGCTTTGCTGTCAAAGGGACTCTCAAGAGTCTTCTCTGGCACCACAATTCGAAAGCATCAGTTCTTCAGTGCTTAGGCTTCTTTATAGTCCAACTCTCACATCCGTACATGACTACTGAAAAAACCACAGCTTTGACTATATGGACCTTTGTTGGTAAAGTGATGTCTCTGCTTTTTAATATGCTGTCTAGGTTTGTCATAACTACTGTCAGCAGTAGATAATTACTAAAATAAATATTATTCTACTACAAATGAATTCCCCCAAATATCGAAACGCCTTTAAGAGCAAGGACTTTTTGTCGATTTCAGGATGCCCGAGAGCTCAGGCCAGTGCCTGGCACATAGTAGACACCTACTACGTGTTTATAAAATGAATGAATACAAGAACAATTTAAAATATTCAACCATCTGAGGAAGGAATGCAAATCATTTAGTAAGTTCCAGAGGCTGAGATACACCAAAAGTTGCTTTTCCTTCCCATAGAGAAAAGATATCCACAGTGTGAGGATGAAATATCAAGTTCTTTGGGGTCCCACAGAGTTAGACATGACTGAAGTGACTTAGCAAGAAGATACACATAATTAAAAACACTTAGACACAGCTTCTTGGATGTCTGAATACAGACTTGCCCAGGAGTCATTTGAAATGCGCTTTTATGGTCATTTTAAATCATCCTCTGAAGGCTTAGTCAAAGGGCAGGAAGGGTAGCATCAGAATATTAACTTAGTTCTCTTTATATATTCCTGGGATCAGCGTCTCCATTTTTTGGCTTTAATTTTTCCATTCTTTATACTCATTGATCGAAGTTGCCCCAAAGCTGCTGACATCAAGCCCTGTGCCATGGGAGAGAAAGCTCAATGTGCCATACATAAAGTCACTGACATCCATCCTAAGAGTCTTCAACAACAGACAGCTTTGTGCCATGGGGAAAAAGAAGTGTACATCATTAGAGAATTCTAACAGAACCACTATAATTACCGATGGCTTTTAGCACTCAAACCAGCTGCCTTTATTTGGACACTGTAGGTTCCTCAAATGCATCTACAGAAAATACATGAAATTAAAAAGTGAAAAAAATAATGGTCCCTTAGGATGGTTGCATAAGGACCTGGAGGAAGCTAGGCAAATGGCTTCTGTCCTCCCTGCTGTTTGGGATTTCATTTCCTTCCCTCTCACCCACAGCTGCCACGGACTCCTTCCCCCAAGATCTTCTAGCCCTGCCATCATCTCTCCTATTCCCTAGTCCAAAGTCCATGGCAGAGACTCAGGGTGAGGGAGAAGAGGTAAGGGTGGAAGAGGAGTAGAGGAAAAAACAAAATAGAAGATAAATCCTGTCTTTCCATTCTCTCTCTGACTGCAGCACTTCTAATCAGCAGAATTTTCAAAACAGTTCCATGTAATCTCTTGCTTAAAACTCTTGTTCTGCTTCTAACCTGAGATCCATTCATTTCATGCAGTCATTCACTATTTCTTCTTTTTCATTCATTCAGAACACCTACCATGTGACAGCACTTGCTAGACAAAGGGGAAGACAATAGTGATTAAAAAAAAAAAACAGATCCAGTCCCTGAACTCAAAGAGCTCTCAGCATTGAGAGGAAGAGGAACATTAAGCACATAATTATCCAAAAACATAAGTAAAATTGCACCCCAGGCAAGTGCTATAAAGGAGCAGTATGTCACTCTGAAAGCCTATAACTAGGGGAACTACCTTAGGGAGCTGAGTGAAGGCTTCCCTTAGGAAGGCAGTGCTGAGCTGAACTCTGAAACAACAGAATGGTTTACCAAGTAAAGAGAATAACATGTGCAAAGGCCCTGGGGCAGGTAAGAGTAGGACCCAGGGAGCCTGCAAGAAAAGCCATAAAGGATGTGGTCAAGTAGGGTAAGTTGCTCCCAAGAACTGAGACAAAGAAAGTACAAAATTGTCAATGTATGGCTCAGTAGTAATGTTAGTGGTGCCTGATCAAATGCACCAGGTTGCAAGAGTGCCCAGTGATTGAGGAAGCAAAAGCAGTGACCAAGACCCTTATAACTCCCAGTGTGGTCCTAGAACCAGCAGCATCAGAAAGGCAGAATCTCAACTTCTGCTCCCAGACACTACTAAACCAGGACCTGCAATTTAAACAAGATCCCTACATGACTCATAAGGACATGAAAGTTTGAAAAGAACTGGTCTGGACTACTCTTTAAGGAAGTGTAGTGATGGTGTGTAAGAGATAGGATAAAGCCCAGAGGAGGTGGAGAGACTAGAAATCAAAGAGAAAGATGATTCCAAGAGTAGGAGGCCTGTGGAGAGAGGAAGGGATGAGAGAACTGATTCATTTGGGAAAAGAGGTGGGACTTTTCCTTTGCTGATAAAAACTGGAAAAAGGAATGGAAGAGGAAGTGTGAGACCAAAGGCAGACAACTGAGAAAACTTGATGCTAGGTGACCCAGTTCTCTCTAATAAAAATGGTGGCAGAATCAATCACTGAGGAGGAGAAAGGGACATTTTAAGCCAAATAATACTCCATACTTTAGAAACTCCCTTCTTTAACTCATAGGGCTCTAGTTTAAATATTTACTTTTGACTAATATTTATTTGCATTTTTTTTCCCTGTAACTCCTTTAAATAAGAATGCGGCAATGGAGACTTCCTGGCAGTCCAGTGGCTAGGACTCCATGCTCCAGATGCAGGGGGTCTGGGTTCAATACCTGATCAGGGAAATAGATGCCACATATAGTACAACTAAGAGTCTGCATGCCACAACTAAAAATTCCTCATGACTCAACTAAGACCTGGCACACCCAACTAAATAAATATTTTAAAAAGAATGCAACAATGTATTAAAAATATTAAATTACTGAATAACCATTTATAATAAAACCTGGATTTCTGCAAGTAACTTGAAGAGCCATGAACTAGTAATAGGCCAACATTATATATACTGCTGATATTATTAAATCAAATAAATATCATGGCTGCAAAAATGTATAACAACTTGAAAAAAAGTTTAATCTTTACCTTCAGTTTTTATGTCTGCAAAGTTTGCTAAATCAATAAAATGATCTTAAAAGTTCATCTCACAGTCAGATACATCAGTCAGTGATTTACTTCATTGGTTTTCTGATGCCCATTTATCATGAGGTAAAGCATCTTAGAATGAACAGTGGAAATCAAAAATCTGACGTGCTTGCCTTTTATAAAAACTAAATACTTGACTTATAAGATACAAACAAATAAACCACTATGGCCTGTCATGTATTTCCAGTTTCTAATTTATTCAACCTCTGCTCAATATTGATCCTGACAAAGTAACTCAAAAGATAAATTTATTCACTCCACAGTTTAGTCAGGAACAAGCCCAAAATTATAGATTTTCCCAGGCAGATGATGACAGGCAGTCACGGGGATGACAAATGGCTGTCTTTAGATGTAGTCAGGACAGTTGGGCTAGACGTTTCCAATAAAGATTGGCGCATGCTGGTCACATACAGGTTCATCAGTGGCCATCATTAATTGCAGCAGGAGCACTGCCAGTGCAGCAGGCCCCCGCCCTAGAGCTTAGACACCAACCCTGCACGGGAAACAAAGCCAGCTCCTCAGTATTTTGCAGCACTTTTCTAAGTGATAGCATGACATGATCATTTATCATACCGAGGCTGTCCAGAGGTGTCTGCTCCCTTTAGCAACTTACTGAAGGGCACAAAAGTGAAAGCATTTTATGAAAGACAGGAAGGCAATGCATAATCAGAGCATATCCAAAGAGTAATCATATTTCAACACAGGATTAGTTTAGTCTTAAATAAACATACACTGGGAGAAGGAGTTTGCTGAGGGTCATTTATCAAGTGACGAACAATTAATAAAAACCTACAGGACTCTTTATCCATATAAATTTTAAAGTTTTCTTATTGTTACTATAATGGGCATCATATTCAACAGCGTACAAAGATGCAATGCATAGTTCCATCCTTCCAGAGGTTTTTAAACTAAGAGAAATATAGTGAAATTCTCACAGAAAATAATTATGGCTGTATCAAAAGGTGTGGAACAAATTCTGGGAAGAGGGCATAACCCATGACCCAGGACTAAAGGATGAAGTTCGAACTTTTGAAGAGAACTTTATTTTAAGGCATCAGTTACTTGTCAGTGGATCAGAACCTGACTCTCTCTTAATGTCACTTTTTCTCTGTGTTGACCAAAATTAGAGAATTAGCTCAGGGGTGGCAGAGCAGACAAAGAGGCAGAGAACTAACACATGTATTCCCTATCTGCTCTGCCTCACGCACTTTACATGCCACAGCAACTAATCCTCTAATTACCCTCACTTTATAAATGAGGTCACAGACTTGCCTAAGGTCAAATAGTAAGAAGCAATGTCCGAAAGTTTAGGATTGCTTGTACAGTTGCTTATACAATTCCTTGTATTTTTCACATAACTTATTTATTTGAATCCATCGGAGTCTAGCACAGAAATTAACCCGTAACTCAATACATACCTGATGAATAATGAAGTAAGCAGAACTAGAAATACTACTTTATATGGGAAGACATCGGTCTCTGAAAGATTAAAGTGCTCTGCAGTGAGCTCTGAAAACCCAGCTGTGCTTCTATATTCCCCAAAAGACAGCATTTCTTCATGTAGACACAGGCACCTATCTGGATGTTCCATTTCTGTTACCTCCTTTTACAGTTTTGGGAGGATATTTAATATGTAGAAGGGACCTGCTACCAAAGCTTCATGGTAAATATATATATATATATATATATATATATATACACATACATATATATATATATTCTAAAGTCTGAAGAATAAATGTAGTCTTATTATATGAGATTTTTTCCAAAAATGGAAAAATGAAATATCTAAGCAACATGGATCAAGCAAAGAATAAGGTGGAAGACACAAATAGTTAAATAGATATACAATGCTAAATAGTATCATGCTTTGAAGGTGAAGAAATGCTATGGGGAATAAAAATACCAGCCAATGCATTAACAATTACTTTCAGCTTAGAAATTAAGAATATGTATATATAATTTGTATTTTCTAACTTTTCCCTTATAACCTATGATAAGTTTGGTCTTGGCCTGAAGAAAACAAAAGAATCACAGGTGTTTGCCTGTTGATATCCTCTGGAACTTTTATTAACTTTGTAATTCTCATACTCATATTTTAAAGAAAAGCAGTCCTCTTGGATATGTACAATATCATATATATACAACAGTGCTCAGAAAACCAAAAGCTCTCCACAGAATTAGTTATTATCAGTATTTATTATTATTGTCAGCAAAACATTTGCTTTAAAATAATGGTTTTGCCCTACTGAAGGTAGTTTTCCCTTTTTTTGCCTATGGCCACTGAATTACTAAAAATCAATCATGGGCTATAGAGTAGAAAGAGGGGAGAAAGCAAGAAAAGGAATGACAGAAAGACAAGACATTGGAGAAAGACAGTAACACTGGACTGAAAAAAAACAAGGAGAGGAGGTGAGGAGGGTAAACGGGTGACTAATCTGTTTTTCTCACATTTATTTGGATTTTCAACCATAGAACAACTTAATTATCCCTTTAAATATCAATAAGCTGATGTTCTTATAATCTATTAAAACATGAAAATGTTTATGATGCACATAAAACAAAACTGTACACACAGTATGACTGACAATTAAAAAAGAAATCCCTATGCTCAAAATAGAAGACTAGAAGGATACATAACACATTAAAAGTGATCTTTGGGACTTCCCTGGTGGTTCAGCGGTTGGGAATCTGCCTGACAGTGCAGGGCACACCAGTTTGATCCCTGGTCTTGGAAGATTCCACATGCCACAGGGCAGCTAAGCCCGTGTACCACAACTACTGAAACTATGCTCTAGAGCTGGTGAGTCGAAACTACTGAGCCCGTATGCTGCAACTACTGAAGCCTGTGTGCCCTAGAGCCTGTGCTCCACAACAAGAGACGCCACCACAATGAGAAACCTGCCAACCGCAACTAGAGTAGCCTCTGCTCACAGCAACTAGCGAAAGCCTATACTCAGCAACAAAGACCCAGAATAGCCAAAAATAAATATTTTTAAAGTGATCTTTGGGTAATAAACACACATGGGATTTTTTTTCTCCATTTTCTCCCTTTGATACATTTTTTTTAGGTTTTAAAAAAGGAAAAGCAACTACATTGCTTGCAATGTCAATGGATGCTTGCTTACTACTCCATAATGGCCTTAATCTGTAAACTTCCATAAACTCTGCTAAGAACAGGGCATCTTCTATAGCATGGATAGCCAGAAAGGCAAAGTGTTTCCTGAGATACAAGTTGGGTCCATTTAAACTAGTGTGACAGAGTACAATTCTGTGGTCCCCAACTCAGGACCTTATTTTTTGCCTCATCTTTAGCCCTTTCTATTATTACTACAGACTATTTCATCAAAAAAAGATTTATTGTACATCATCTAAGTACCTGGCACTGAGCTAGAACTCCATGGAAAACAGTAAGTACCTTTAAAAACAGTTACTGACATGAAAAAAATATTGATAAGTATGAAATACCTGTGTCTTACTTTTTTCTCCTCTAATTATAGGATTTGGAGTTTTTACTGAACAAGTTGATGAAGCTGTGGAAAATGGATCTAAATAGAAATCCTGTTTGTCTCAAACCAAAATACAGAGACAGACTGATATTGGTGTCCAAATCACTGGGTACATGTTTCTATTATATTAATATAATTTTCCTAGAGAAAGAGACCTGTTTAACTCTTTAGTTAATGTATCAGCAAACCTTCAGAAATTTGAATATAACATCTGGACCTACAAAAATGGTCAACTTTAAATTTGATATTTTAATAAGAACAAAAGTTAAAATTGAGAAATAAAACATGAAAAAATATCTTCTGTTCAGAAATAATGAAGATATCAAACACTTTCTTTAAAAAAGAAAATGTGGCTGTTACCAACAAAAAGTATTTAGTCATAAATGTGTACAACTTGCTGACCTTTTGCCAAGTTTTCATTGGCACAAATCCTCCGAAGATCCCTCGAGACTCTTGGTTCTGTAGGTAAAACTGATCAAAGTTTTCATTGCTTGACATTTGCCAAATGGCACCTTAAGAACATACAGGAGTTCCTTTCATTTGAAATGGGAGCAAAGTAGGGAGTACAAATAATAACACTCCTGAATATGCACTATATAAGGGGAAATGGACCGGTGCTCTTCAATAAGGACCAGCTTACACAGTATCAGAAGGATAAGCACTGCCCTCTCACAGAGGAGACTGTGGGAGAGTTTCTATGACATGCTGTGCGTGCATGCATGCATGCAAAGTCACTTCAGTCATGTCCGACTTTTTGCAACCCCATGAAATGTAGCCCACCAGGCTCCTCTGTCCATAGGATTCTCCAGGCAAGAATATTGGAGTGGGTTTCCATGCCTTCCTCCAGACTATCTTCCTGACCCAGGGATCAAACCAATGTCTCTTACATCTCCTGTATCTGCAGGCGGATTCTTTACAGTATTCTCAGGCTTCTCTTGTGGCTCAGCTAGTAAAGAATCCACCTGCAATGTGGGAGACCTGGGTTCAAACCCTGGGTTGGGAAGATCCCCTGGAGAAAGGAAAGGCTACCCACACCAATATTCTGGCCTGGAGAATTCCAGGGACTATACAGTCCATGGGGTCGCAAAGAGTTGGACTCAACTGAGCGACTTTCACTTTCACTTTCTTTACCACTAGCACCACCTGACATGCTGTACTTGAGTATAAAAACTAACATAGCAAAACCACTTCAAAGTTCATGGCTGTAGTAACCCTTGGTTAATCACAACGCTAGTACAGTGCTTCTCTTGAGGGAAGGAGGGGTTGACAGGAGGTGTATCAAAAACATCCAAGACGATTTTTCAAAACACATAGGGGAGGATCACACCCTGCCTATCCTTTACCCCATCAGCCAAGAGTAGGAAACAGAGAACACACAGGAAGAACGATCATGTATATTAGTTATATTTTTAAAGTAAATTACTTGTATATTTATATCTAGAATACTATCATTCATTAAAAATTGTCTTTAAAGAAAGACATGATAAAATGTTCACAATATAATATTAAAAAGTAGGATGTAATACTGTATAGAGAGTTCCATTTCTATATAATACACAATATATACATGGTACATACCTGGAAAACAAAACAATGCTAAGAAATATACTAAAGTATTATCAGTGGTTTTCAGTGATTATTTCTGGTTGTGAAATACAGGTAATGTTTTTTTTTTTTCCATTTCTTTGAATTTTCCAAATATCATACACACAACATACAAAAATTATTTGTGTAACTGAATATGCTCAATTTTCAAAACTTTTTAAAAGGAATAAATGTTAAAATAGCTGAAATTTCAATTTGTAGACTAAAGAAGCCAGCTATGTGAATTATTCGTATTATTTCCTATATCTTAATGTACATACTTTTAAAATACATTACATATATAAAACTTCTTATTGACATTAACATAAAATATACTTTTCTTTTTCTATGAATAACCATAAAATTATTAAATATTTAACTTTTGTTAAGCATGACATTTTTGTTTTGTAAAATAACAATGTAACTTATGCTTCAAGAAGGGCAACCAGACATCTAATTGTTTATAGTGATTATCTTTGTTAGTCATGGAAAGGAGAGATATGGATAGTAATTATGGAGTCATATTATGTTTCTGCCATCACATTTCAGTTGTTTATAAAAAGCACATATTCTTTTTGAAATCAGAAAAAATAATTTTAAAAAAAGCTCAACAGAAGTTATACAAATATAAGAGGTTATATGAATAAGGTATTTTAAAAATAAATTTATTTCAGTCTAGAGTGTAACTTTAGTTCATACGCCCTAAACCAGTGGTATATATATTGTATATGTATTATAACATTTATGTATTATATAGTAATATTTATGTTGTACTGATATATAACATTTATAACATGTATATATTATATTTTAAACATATATATTGTTTTTCTCTAGAATTCCTTGATGGGAAAGAAATTAAAAACATGGAAAGACAATTCCTAATGAATTGGAAAGCATCCAAAGATGCCAAGAAAACCAGCAAGAAAAAGAACAGTAAGAACGAGGATACACGTAACTCATGCAACAGTAAGTAGGCTGTCATTCATTAGTTGATCATTCCTACCAGCAAAAGGAATATTATACTCAACAACAAAAAAAAATGCCAAAAATTAGGAGAGTTTGTTTCATTTTTTTATGGGCTTTTTTCAACTTGATTACAATTTCTAGAAAAATTTTCCTACAATGTTTATATATGAAAGTGGTAGCTACTATAAAAAAAAAGCTATGTTTAGTTCATACTGAGTTATAATTATGTTGGCTATATAAACAGAGAGCCATGAGGGTGGGGAAAATGTATGATTTTATATCTTGCAAAAGTGCATGGGGACTTCCCTGGTGGTCCAGTGGATAAGATTCCACGCTCCCAATGCAGGGGGCCCGGATTCCATCCCTGGTCAGGGAACTAAGATCTCATGTACTGCAACTAAGCCCACGCATGGCAACTAGAGAAGCCTGCGTGCCACAACTACTGAGCCCATGCCATAAGGAACAGTCCATGTGGTTGGTGCAATGAAGACCCAGTGCAGTCATAATTTTTTTTAAAGTGCATGATACTAGCTATCTAAATAGTGAAACAACAATCAGCTGTATAACTTGTGAAACTGAAGTTACAAGTATATTCATTTAGTAACAGCACAAAAATCATGTTTTTCATCAGGATAAAAAATAAAGATGTATCACAATCATATATGTGGCCTATACTCGGTGGCCTGTCCCCGTTCTTAAATACGTACCCTATCATTTGAATATTTTGATTATAATATGCCTAAGGTAGCGTTACAAGGATATGGCAACCTCCCAAGTATAGCTTAACTAATGAAACTAACTGCAGCTAAGTGTAATGTGTAATAATCATCTTTATCATATTGGGGAGTATCCTAGAATTCACTCTTCACCAATTCTGTAGTCAACAACATTGGAATGAGCCACTTCCTCTGTTCCATGTTCGTTTTCTAGTCCACAACTAACAGGGGATAGAGACATAGGAAGAAGTGAGACCAGGCGAACAGGGAAAGAGGAACTAAAACAGTGTAGGGTGGCTTTATACATAGACAGCATATCCTAGGAGCTCCATCACTCTAGGACAAGGAGGCTGCGGTGAAGAGAAGGCGATGGAAAGCTCTGATGATTTTGCCATATTGTATCCACTGAATATGAACTGTTACTTTTATCTCACATGAGTGATGATACTGTATTGGCAATATGAATTTCTCAAGATTTGAAACCTATAAACTGGACAAGAGGCACTTCCCCCTCTCTGCTTATACGTGGTTGGCTGTGAAGGGCAAAACTAGATTCAGGGTAAGGATTTACCTGTTTTCAGTAAAGATGCCAAAGTACAACCAAAGCAACGTTGAGGAAGATCAATAAAACTGGAGGGATCATGCTCCGTTTTCAAGTTACAATTGAACCCTGAGCAATGAGGAGGTTAGGGGCACCAACCCTCCCCAATCTCAAAAATCTGCATGTAATTTTACAGTTAGCCCTCCCTATCTTTGGTTCCACATCTGAGGATTCATCCAACCTCAGATCATGTAATACTGTAGTATATACTATAGAAAAAAATCCACATAAAAGTGGACCTGAGGAGTTCACACTTGTCATTCAAGGGTCAGCTATATACTACAAAGCTACAGTAATCAAGGTCAAACCCGTCAATCCTAAAGGAAGTCAGTCCTGAATATTCATTGGAAGGACTGATACTGAAGCTAAAGCTCCAATACTTTGGCTGCCTCATCCGAAGAACTGACTCATTGGGAAAGACCCTGATGTTGGGAAAGACTGAAGGCAAGAGGAGAAGAGGACAGCAGAGGATAAGATGGTTGGATGGCATCACTGACTCAGAGGACATGAGTTTGAGCAAACTCTGGGAGATTGTGAAGGACAGGGAAGCCTGGTATGCTGCAGTCCATGGAGTCACAAAGAGTTGAACATGACTTGGTGACTAAACACCAACAGTAATCAGGACAGTGTTGTACTGGCACAAAAATAAGACACATAGATCAACGGAACAGAATAGAGAGACCAGAAATAAACTCATGACTATACAGCCAATTAATTTACAACAAAGAAGGCAAGAATACGCAATGGAGAAAAGACAGCCTCTTCATTAAATGGTGTGAGGAACTCTAGACAGCTACCTGTGAAAGAATCAAACTGGACCGGTTTCTCACACCATGCACAAAAACACTCTCAAAATGGATTAAAGGTTTACTCCATGTAAAAGCTGAAACCACAAAACTCCTAGAAGAAAATATAGGCAATGAATATTTTTTTGAATCTGTCTCCTCAGGCAAGGGAAACGAAAACAAATGGGATTACACCAAACTCAAAAGCTTTTACAAAGTGAAGGAGACTTACCAACCTGGTGAGAAGACAACCTAATGATTTTACAAAGTGAAGGAGACTTACCAACCTGGTGAAAAGACAGCCTAGTGAATGAGAGAAGAAATCTACAAACAACAGGATGTACAAGGGGTTAATATCCAAAATACATAAAGAACTCACGCAACTTAGTATCAGAAAAACAAGTAACCCAATGAAACAATGAGCAGAGGACCTGAATAGACATTTTCCCCAAAGAAGACATACAGACAGTCAACAGACAAATAAAAAGATGCTCAGCATCACTAATCATCAGAGAAATGCAAATCAAAACCACAATGAGATATCACCTTACACCTGTCAGAATGGCAATTATCAAAAAGGCAAATTACAAGTGTTGACAAGGATGTGGAGAAAAGGGAACCCTGGTGCACGGTTGGTAGGACTGTAAATTGGTGCAACCACCAAGGTAAACAGTATGGAGGTGCCTCAAAAAATTAAAAATAGAACAGATCATGTGATCATGTGATCCAGTAATTTCACTTCTGGGTATGGAGGAATGGATGAAGAAGATGTGATATATACAATGGAATATTACTCAGCCATTATAGTATCTTACCACTTGTGACAACATGGGTGGATATAGAAGGTATTATGCCAAGTAAAATAAGTCAAAAAGAGAAAGGCCAACACTGATCTCATATGTGGAATCTAAAAAACAAGGCAATGAAAACAGACTCATACAGAAGAGTGGTTGCCAGGAGGAATAGGATGAAATAGGTGAGGGGATTAAAAGGTAAACTTCCAGTTATAAAATAAATAAGCCACAGGGACAGAACATAGAGCACAAAGAATATGCTCAACAATATTACAATAACTTTGGATGAGGACATATGGTTACTAGGCTTATTTGTTGTTGTTGTTCAGTCAACTAAGTTGTATCCAACTCTTTGTGACCCCATGGACTGCAGCACACCAGGCTTCCCTGCCCTTTACTATCTCTCAGAGTTTGCTCAAACTCATATCCACTGAGTCGGTGATGCCATCCAACCATCTCATCCTCTGTTGCCCCCTGCTCCTCCTGCCCTCTATTTCTCAGCAACAGTGTCTTTTCCAATGAGTCGGCTCTTCCCATCAGGCAGCCAAAGTATTGGAGCTACTAGGCATATGGTGGTCATCATTTTACAATGATATAAATGTCAAATCACTATGTAATACTCCTGAAGCTAACAAGATATTATGCATCAACTACATTTCAATAAATAAATAAATAATTTCAGGCACACATTTTTTGATTGCACTTTATAGCACTTCCCTGATACTACGTTTTATACAAATAGAAGATTTGTGGCAACTCTTTGTTGAGCAAGTTAATTGATGCCATTTTCCCAACAGCATTTCCAACAGACATATTTCCAAAGAAAAACTACAAATGGCCAATGGGTATATTTTTTAAATGTTCAATGTCACTAATTAACCGGGAAAGGCAAATCAAAACGACAATGAGGTATTTCCTCATACCTGTCAGAAAAACTATTATCATATGACAAAACAACAACAAATGTAGGTGAGGATGTGGATAAAAGTGGAACCCTTGCATACTGTCAGTGGGAATGCAAAATGGTGCAACCAACATGAAAAAAAGTATGGCAGTGCCTCAAGATTTAGAAATAGAACAACCATATGATCCAGCAATCCCACTTCTAAGTATTTATCTAAAAGAACTGAAATGAGGATCTTGAAGAGATGTTAACACTCCTATGTTCATTGCAGTACTATTCATAATAGCCAAGATGTAGAGACCTAAATGTCCACTGACAAATGAATGGATAAAGAAAATAAGGTATATACAAGCAACTGAATGCTATTTCAGCCTTTAAAAAAAAGGGAAATTCTGTAATATGAAACAATGTGGATGAACCTTGAGGATATTATGCTAAATAAAATAAGCCAGTTCCAGAAAGACAAATAGTGCATAATTCCACATATATGAGGTATCTAAAATAATCTATTTCATAAAATCAAAGAGTAGAATGGTGGCTGCCCAGGGCTGTGGGTGGGAGGGTAATGGGGAGTTACTAATCAATAGATATAAAGTTTCAGTCAAGCAAAATGAATAAGCTCTAGAGATATGCTTTACAAAGTTGTGCATGCGTGCTAAGTCGCTTCAGTCGTGTCCAACTCTTTGCAACCCTATGGACCATAGCCCACCAGGCTCCTCTGTCCAAGGGATTCTCCAGGCAGAAATAGTAGAGTGGGTTGCCATGCCCTTCTCCAGAGGATCTTCCCAACCCAAAGATTAAACCCATGTCTCTTACGTATCCTGCACTGACAAGCAGTTCTTTACCACTAGCACCACCTGGGAAGCCCACAAAGTTGTACCTAGAGTCAACAATAATACATTTACTGTACACTTAAAACAGTAACAGGGTAGATTCCATGTTGTGTTCTTACCACAATTTTTTTTTGAAAAGCCATATGGAATGCTACATAGTACAGAAGCGTCATTTCATACCTTATTGTAGTTGCTATCATGATAACCATTAATAATTTAAAATGGAAAGCACTCCAGTCTAGGAAGTCAAAAAGAGGGGCAAGGGAAGAAAATAGAACTAATATCTATTGTGCCAATCATTTCAGATATTTATTTGCATTACTGCTTTAATCATTTTACCTTGTGGGAAAAATTATATCCATTTTACAGCTGAGAAAGCTGAGTTTTAGAAAGATGAGATAACTTGTCTCAGGTCACAAAGATAGCAGAAGTGAAAGTAAAAATGTTAGTTGGTCAGTCATGTCCAACTCTTTGCAATCCCATGGACTGTAGCCTGCCAGGCTCCTCTCCAGGCAAGAATACTGGAGTGGGTTGCCATGCCCTTCTCCAGGGGAATCTCTTCCCAACCCAGGGACTGAACCTGGGTCTCCCCCATTGCAGGCAGATTCTTTACCATCTGAAACACCAGGGAAGCCCAGTAATTAATCAAAGTTATCTGACTTTATCAAAGAGCTATGGTTTCTAGTGAGTACTCTATTGATGACTGGTGGACGACTCATGCTTGGGCATGACAATAATGTCTGCCCTACTTAGAAATTCACTCTGGTTTGGCAGGAATTTAGAAAAATCTCCAAATGTATAAATATATGATATGTAAACATATAATTTTTGCAAATACAAAGAAACTAGGGAGAAAAATGAGACTATATTATGAAAGGACTTTGAAATTTTATAAGTATTCAAATAGATTATTTTATTTACTCTATTGAAAAATAGACTCTAAGGTCAATTAAATCAAATTTAAATTGAAAGCTGACTACCTGCCAATAGAAATTATCTGAGTTTGCCTCAGGCGTGTGCTAAGTCCGACTCTTTGTGACTACGTGGACTGTAGCCTGCCAGCTTCCTCAGTCCATAGGGTTTTCCAGGCAAGAATACTGGAGTGGGTTGCCACGCCCTCCTCCAGGGGATCTCCCTGACCCAGAGATTATACAGTGAACATCCTGTGGCTCCTGCACTGCAGGCGAATTCTTTCCAGCTGAGCCACCAGAGAAGCCCTTTCCTCAGGAGTACTTAGTTATTTTCTCTTGGCCATTTGTAGATATCATTCTTGCTTGTCACCTACATGCTTCTGTCAACCCTTTGCAAACAAATGTCACAGTTCCTGAGCCTCCCAGGCTTACAACTGGTGACATCCCTGGACACATGCATGTAACACACAATAACTATTCACCTGGCCAATAGCTTGCACAATGGTCTTTATGTAAAGTCTCTGTTATTGCTGCTCAGGAGAAATGGAAAGCATGAATTAAAGTCTAGAAGATATATTGTGCTTTTTTAAATCTACAGTATACCTTCAGGATTTTAGAAGAGCTAATCTGAACCATTTAAAGATACCTCTGCACAACCAAATACATTGTAAATGAAGAGGAATTCTTAGGAAGATGGTCATTTTTTTAATTTCCTGAACTTTTACATATTTTTGGTAGCCCTGTAAATTTGGAGCTCTATAATAATAAAATTATAGGGATTATGTCTTTAAACTTCAAGGATCTTACAATAAAAAATCTTGTCCTAAATACAGTCTCAAAATCGGAAGTAGTCAAACACTTTAACAAAGTTCAAAATATCTTAATAACTTTCAGCATTTACTTTTGTAGCATTTTGATGAAAATATTCATTTATTCATTTAATAGATACTTGTTGAGCACCATGGATATGCCCAAGACTATGCTAAGCTCTGAGAATTAGAGGTGAATAAGGCAGTTTCCACTTAAAAGAAAAATCATTGCTAGAAAGGGATGAGGATCTATAAACAGGGAAATAATGTTAAGTGTGGAAATAAGGTATGAACAGATTACAAAAACTGTAATTGACTAATCTACTCCCTCAAGGTTAAACACACTGAAAAAATAAACACATAACAGCAAAATGCAAGGGTAGTTAATATTAATTAATTTAGGTATACCCATTTTGTCTATGAGAGTTGACCATGAATTTTCCTGTGTGGGTTCTCATGTATGAAAATCTGTCATATTTTTACCTTGGACATTAACTTTTTATTGGTTTTGCTATGAAACTATTTAATCATATTTAATTCCATTTCTCAAAATATAATTTTAGATAGTCTAATGCTGTTCTATGTCATGTTTACAATTTAGTTATTAATTTCAAAGCAGAATGCTTTTAATTCTTTGTACACTACAGGTAACTTTGAAACAGTGCATCACATAGTTCCCGTTTATTACCCACGGGTGGGTAAGCCAAAATTAGTTTTTTTCTCTGATATACAGAGATTTCTTCCAAATGGAAATGCATCTCCAGAAAGCTCCCAAGAAGATAACCCTAAAATTATTGAAGACACGGGGTAGGTTCTTTCAAATACTTCTGTGTGATTTATCTTTTGGCGGGAAGGATGGGACACCTTCACTGTCAACAACACAAAGGAAGAAAGGTCCTCCATCCATCTTCTAGTTCTCTGTTCTCAATTCTTCTTGACCAAGCACCAAAAAAAAAAAAAAAAAAATTCACTGTTCACCTGCCAAAACAGTCATTAAGTTGCAGTAGTTCAGGAAGAGCTGGGAGTCACAGACTAGCTACGTCAACTGGAATAAGGCAGGTGACTCAGGCAACTCCCAAAAGCAGCAGGTAAAGATGTCTGAATGAGCAGGGATAACAGCAAAGGAGCCCGAGGCCGAGACGGTAATGGATGGCCCGTTGGCGAGTAGAGGGCATCTGGTGGTGGAAAGCAGGAAGAAGCCACAGCAGGACAGGGACAGGCTAGTTTCACCACTTCTCCAACCCAAACGTTCTTAATTTGGGGTCCCTGAAGGATTCATTAAAAGTTTCATTAGATTCTCAAAGAGATATATGATCTAAAAAATAGTTTAAGAATCACTATTCTAACCTCGCATGTGTGCTAAGGCCCTTCAGTCATGTCCGACACTTTTCGACAACATAGACTTCAGCCCTCCAGGCTCCTCTGTCCATGAGATTTTCCAGGCAAGAATACTGGAGTGGACTGCCATGCCCTCCAGGGGATCTTCCCAACCCAGGGATCAAATCCACAATTCTTAGGTCTCCTGCATTGGCAGGCGGGTTCTTTACCACTAATTCTAAACTTTGAATATACACATGGGTTTCCCAGGTGGCATATATGTAATTTAGCTCATTATGAATCAGCTCTAAGTCTCCTGATGAGAAGAAAATTGTTTTTTGTTTTTTTTCAGTTTTATGAACGATGTTATTGCTTTAATGTAAAGATAAATCATACCAGAAAATAACTTCCTTTATTCATAAAACTAACAGGCACTTCCTATATACCAGACAGTACTCAGTATAATAAAAACTCAAATGAGATATTCCTGACCGCAAAGATTTTGCAACAAGCTAATGTGAGAGTCAAATGTGATACCACTAATATATATTGTGATAAATGCTATGGGCTTTATACACCAGATCCCCATACATCCTATAAGTTATTCATTCAACTTTTTTCATTTAAAATCAATACAGTGATTGCTCTATTGATCTTCCCAGTCATATCATAGTAGTCACTATGTTATAATAGAGGGCAATAGCAAATTTCATTAAGAGAGTAATCAGAGCCAGTAGATGTGCTTTGGAATAGATTTCCTTTTTCCAGAACTGCTTGATGAGGGTCACATGGGTTTGTCATGCGACCCTCTCTGCAGGGTCCAATCAAGGGATGGTGACTCAGCATTTCTTAATGGGGCCCACCTGAAGAAGACCCATGAACAACAGTGCTGCTACCCCCATTCCCTGAAGAGTGGCTTAGGCTTGTCGAGAGAGGCCTAAGGGGGAGAGAGTCCTATAAGTCTGGAAAATGCTTCATCTGGGGAGAGGCGATAGGATAAGTAAGGAGTCCTAGTTTGGATCTTGCTTCCTCTCCAATCACACACACACACAACAGCTGTGTGTCAATTTGCCATAGCTGATTATGTCCACTATCATGGCCATCAAACCATAGCAAGTTTGTTCATAGCACCCCACAAGTTTCTTAAAGATTTACATAACTCAACATCAATTCCACAGCAGTGTTCTTGCGTTTTGCTTCTTTGCCAAGCATTTTGAAAGGTCTTGCTAGTGTATCATCAAGGTGAAAGAGGAAACAATAAAAATGGACACAGCCTCAGAAAAGAATATTGGTATATCTGTACATTATCACACATACTGTTAGATCAGTTAGTTAGTTAGTACGTGAGCTGTGGCACGTACCATATATTCTGCAGCCCCAAACAAAGCTCTAGTCACTAGGACTGCACTGACAAACCCTAGTTCCTAACTAGGAATGCTAAACACAAGCTAAATGCATTTTCAACTACCAATACTAAGTACTGTTGAGATAGGCTACCCTAAAGAAACCACCAGCATAGAGGGGTTCCTGTGAGAATATATTGTCCTGCTTTTGCCACTGTCAGTGAAGCTGATTATGTTCAATCCTGATTCTTAAGTTTTATTTTGTATTTTCATTTATTTATATTTGGCTATGCTGGGTCTTCATCACTGCGTGAACTTTCCACTAGCTGCGGAGAGCGGGGGCTACTCTCTAGCCGCAGCGAGCAGGCTCCTCACTGTGGTGGCTTCCCTTGAGGAGCGCAGGCTCTAGGGGCACAGGCTTCCGTAGGCGGGGCTCCCAGGCTCTCCAGCACAGGCTCAATAGTTGTGGCACACAGGCTTAGCTGTTCCACGGCAGGTGGGATCCTCCAGGATCAGGATCAAAGCCATGTCTCCTGCATTGGCAGGTGGGTTCTTTACCCCTGAGTCACCAGGGAAGCCCCAACATTTTCTTTTAAATATTTTTTATCTTCTCAGGGCACATTTTCACTGAGGGCACGCCAAAACATTGATCTGGTTATCACAAATGATTTAAGTCTTATTAAACGGAAATATCACCAGTTAATACCTTCAATCAAAGGTGACCAAACCTACTATGGAATTGCATTAAGCTCTTGATAATAGACTATTTGGGTGTGCCTCTTGCTAACATTTTACTAATTTAGTGTAAGGCTACAAGACAGCCCATGGAGTCCCAAGAGTAGGATACAACTTAGCAATTACACCACCACCACCACCAGGAGACAATGAGAATAAAGTTAGAAGGTTAGTAAAGCATTAAAATACACAGCTCTTAAGAACAGATTTTTAGTTTCTAAAAAGTTGATTAAATCAACTCCCTCCCTTAATTACTTGAAAGAGGGTTAATGAGCTGGTATCAGCAGGAGAGTCCCCTACAGTCTACATTTAAGATTCAAGGTGGGGAGCCTGATCAGAGGTGGAAAGGAGCCTTAGAGGCTTCTTCCAAAACTCTCGAAGTATAAGCCCCTTTAAGGGTTTACACACTCCTTTAAGGTTTACACACTGAGAGCTGTGCCTGTGTCCTATGTAGAACACAGTGAAGCAACATCTGTCCAATGACAGGGGAATGTTTTCCACCTCCTTTATAAATGCATGCCGTCTGTGCTCATGTATATTTACACAAGCCTGCCTTCCCTACAGGGAGGAAAAAGTCAGACTCATTGACGTTGCTGTTGACCCCCAAACTGAACTTGATACTATCAATGTACACTTTAATTAAAGATTAGTTCAACACTATTTTTTTATTTAAAGGCTGATTCTGAACAAATGCCTTCACTGTTCAATTAAAAATAGTATGTGGTATGGAACAAAAAATGTGCAAATTATTGCCTCTTTCTCTGTTTGTCACAGTAAATACTTCTGACAGATGTTTCCTCTCTTTTCAAGCTGGCTAGGAGGTATTTGAGCCTTAGTAATTTAAAAATAGGCATTAAACACATTTATACATTGTAAATAAGATCCACTGAGAATACAGTACCCACAGCATGGTACAATGAAAAGAGCAAACTGTTACTTGATTAACTATCTTTCAAGCCCAAGTAATGTCAATAGAGTCAGTCCATCCCTTCTGTTAATGTAAAAATAATAACTTCCTAGCTGGGTTAGAATGCCTTTAGGTTCAGATACCTTTAAAGAATGTGAATCCCTGGGACCTATAATTCATAGGAAATGTTCACTGTATGTTATTTAACTATTTATAAAATACCTACTAACTTTAGTTAGAAATGAAAGCATTGGGTTTCTTTGAGTTAAAAAGTGACCTTTAAAAACAATAAAAAATAATTTGCTGTTAAGGCTATGCTATGTTTGAACAGTTGTAATAACAGATCTCCTATGTGCTTCAAGAAGAATTTTTTAAAACTTAGATAATACTTTTAGTCATGAAACTCTGGGATGATCTTATATAAACTCATTTGTAAAGCTCTAACTACTTTTAATTTTGCCATCTCAAGTCCAGCCTCGGCCTAACTAACTTTTATATGCAAAATAACTGTATGCATCAGTAATATAATGCTAAGATTTTGGTTTGCAGTTCTCAAAGAACCCTTTTGAAATTAGGAAAACACCCACCTCCCTAAAAAAAAAGAAGAAAAAAGAAAGTAATAGTAGTCAGCAACAAAACTTTTTTTAGAACAGTCTAAGCTAGCTTTTGTGACGTCTAGTCTCAACTCTGTCAATGGCTTACTCTATGAACAAGAATTATGTAAATTATAAGAACTGTACTAATTATTTTTCATTTTAAAATGTCTATTCTGAAAGCTTAGTCTTCATTACCCAAACAAATTATAAAACACAGTAGGACCCTTTGAGATAAGAGTACTATCAGCCCCAACTTGTACATAGGGAAAATGAGTGTTGGAGAAACACAGTCAGAGGAGCCCAATGTCACAGGATTGCCAGGAGGCAGAGCTGGGACACGAATCCAGGTCATTGACTCCAAAAGTCAAGTTCTTAATTACACTGCCAGGGGGTCTCAAAAACATTACATTGCCAGGGGGTCTCAAAAACACCCTCAAGTAAAAGCAGATAAAATAAGTAAAGGAAGCAGGTGAGAATGTGACTGAGGTAAACTGGAGAGCATGCTGTCCAACTAAAGGCAACTGTAGCTACTCGGCTCCAAAACACTACAGCCAGGCAGGCAAATTGAACTTGGGAAATCAGATTATCTGGCAAGCAAGATATCTAGATTGTGGAATCATCTGATTTTTAAAATGTTGTAAATATTGGATCAATATTTTTTTTAAAATGTCCATTACAGTGGGTAAAAAGAAAAAAAAAATCAAGTAATGAATGCTAACGAGGACATGGAGCCACCAGAACTGTCATGCACTACTGGTGGGGATGCAAAAAGAATAGTTCAGCCAATCTGGAAAATAGTTTGACATATTCTTACAAAGTTAAACACACACTCAACACACTCAGCAGTCCCACTCCTAAGTATTTCCCCAGGTGAAATGAAAACATATACTCACACAAAAATCTGAACCCTAATGTTTTTAGTGGCTTACTAAGAATCACCAAAAATTGGGAACAACCCAAAAGTCCCTCAGCAGGGAATGGATAAACAAACTGTGGTACATCCATACAATGGAATACTGCTCAGCATTAAAAAGGAATGAACTAGCAATATATGAAATGACACAGACCTCAGAAGCAATATGCTGAATGAAAGACACCAGACTTAAAAGGCTACACGTGTATGATTCCATGACCTACTGGCAAAGGCAAAACTGCAGAGACAGTTGCTGAGGACCTGGGGTTGACTATGAAGGGTCAACACAAGGGAGTTTTGAGGGGGTGATGAAATGTTGCATATTTTTATTGTGGTAGTAGTTATATGACTATAAATGTTTTATCAAAACTGCTGAACTATATACTCAAAGGACTGAGTTTAAGTCTGTAAATTATACCTTAATTAAACAATGAAGGAAATAGTTGAAAGGTGAAAAAAGCACCAACTGTATAAAGCCCACTGATGCAGATAGATAACAAAACAATATATTTTCTTCACTGGTATATGTGATCATTTTACATTATAAAGATAACAAACTATTTGACACATATTAAAAAAAAGATAAGCATGATTTTGACACCTACATCACACTGGGACTTCCCTGATGGTCCAGTGGCTAAGACTCCAAACTCCCAATGCAGTCTTTGAATCCCTGGCAAGGAACTAGATCTCACACGCTGCAACTTAAAGAGTACACATGCTGCAAATAAGGATTCTGCATGCCACATCTAAGACCTGATGCAGCCAAATAAATATCTTTTTAAAAGGCCTAATCACACTCAGTGAAATAAAATCTATAGCACTTTAAAACCAGATTAGGCAAGAATTTCAAAGAAAGATGTACTATGAAAATAGTATTTGGATTGTTAATAGGGATTCAAGTTAATGCTCTTTACTGAGATAAGATACAAAAAAAAATATTTTGCAAATAATGAAGATCCCTACAAATAGTAAATAAAATAGTATGGTAAAAAGCACAAGTGTTAAGGTCAATCTACCTGGCTTGAATCCTGTCTCTGCCACTTACCAGCTGTGTGACCTTGGACAACTTACTTCAACTCTCTTAGCTTTATTTTCTCAACTATAAGGTCCTCAAAGGGTTTTTGTAAAGACTAAATGAGAAAAGTGCTTTCTGTAATACACTTAGCACTTAAAAAGATACCTGTTACTAATTTATGTAATGTTGAAAATTTGAAGATGTTTATTCTCCATTTCAACTTTAATTGCAAATACTGGAGTCTTGCAGGAATTAGGACTAGAGTCATCAGAGGATTCAGAGGCTGCTTAGAGCGGCAGACAAGACAAGGGGGTGGCCTGAGGTGGCGGGTCTTGTTACATCAGTCCTTTCGAACCTGTTGGGCAACTCAGCAGGCAACTGGCCAGTCATTATTAGCAGTGAAGTGCCTGCACGTTCACCCCAACTCCTAGAGCAGCAGAAGACGCTAGCAGTCTAGGCTAGGGGGAGGCTTGTGAGATGCCAGGGTGCAAAATATAAGGAGCCCTGAGCACCTAAGTTGCCTACCCTAGTCCTGGCCCCTACTTTCCCTCCAATATTGTTATTTCTACACCTCTCCCAACTCACAGATTTTCTTCATTCTTCCCTACCTCAGGGGCACAATCTTTGTTTCTGCTTTCTTTAAAGCCTGAGAAGATTCAGTTTAGTAACTAATCATTAGCCTTCACTGTTGTTAATGTGTCCTGGATTATATACGTTTCCTACCTGTTTTGGATAACTTTCAGTTTTGAAATAATTTAAATGCTGTCTTTTTTCTGTCAATACAGAAATCTCTCTTTGAAGGCATCTGAAAGCTTGCTGACAAAAAATGATGTACGTGAACCTCACCTTCTTCATAATTTGAAAGTAAAAGAAAATTTGTTTGTAAAAAACCAGTAAACTCAACCTTCACTGATCTGAAACGTTTCATTCTTTACCTTTATAGTACTAGGCAACATCATCTTTTTGTGGTTTGTAGCTTTACAGTCTCATTATATAAGAAAAACCTTTGCAATTCCTGTTTGATCTGCTTCTTTATAGAATCTGAAACAGTCCTTTACAATTGCTTTATTCCTTATTACATACAATTTTCTGGGGAAATAAAGATGTGCTTTCTCATTCATCAAAAGTAATCGTTTTTTGAACTCACAGTATTTTGATGTGCTTCTTTAAGTGTAAATCTGACTATATTTATCGAATGGGAATTGAGATGAAAACCTGAGATTACTCTGAGTTACTAATAAACTTAAAGTGTGTGGAACTTTATACTCAAATAAAGTAAGTGCCACCGTTACTATGTACTAGGTTTGTTATTTAGTCGCTAAGTCGTGTCTGACTCTTTTGCGACCCCAAGGACTGTAGCCCGCCAGGCTCTTCTGGCCATGGGGATTCTCCAGGCAGATACTAGAGTGGGTTGCCATTTCCTCCTCTAGGGTATCTTCCTGACCCAGGGATCAAACTGCATTGACAGGTGGATTCTTTACCACTGAGCCACCAGGAAAGCCCTGTACTTGTTGGTAGCTCCAATTTTTAAATATATGGTAAAGGATGAAATTATGTCACATGTACAAGAACGGTTTCATTAAAGATATTTTAAATTCGATAGTCTGCCGCGATCCCCAAAGAAGACTGACGCAAGCACTGTTTTCAAGGATGCATTAATCACATTGCTGGGAAATATTGGGCGTCTGCTCAAACTTCACCTGTGAAGGCGATGGTTCCAAACAAGCGGAAGCCACACCAGGTCGGGGGCGTCCAGGGCCCGGGCTTCCCCGGGCAGCGTCCCCTTTTCTCAGGGAGCCTGGACGGAGCCCCTCCCCACACGTCTGCCATCTCCGCTCCCCGGAGGCCACGAGGGTACACCTCGGGCGAGCTCCCCGAAGGGAAACTCCCAAATCCGTTCCTACTAGCGAAACAAAGCGGGGCCCCGGGGGGGATGGGACGATGGAGGTGCCAGCCTCGGGAAGAAGCGATTGCCACTGGGGGAATTAAAAGTACCACAGACCGTGGGCACGCTCGAACTCAGTGCAGTTTACCTCCGGGCTGCTCAATACACTGGTCGCGGAGTCCCGAGGCGGCGGGACTACGCTTCAAGCGGTCACGACGGCAGGAGACGTTAACCTTGTGGTGGAGCAAACGGTGAGCGCGTCGAGGCGGCACACGCCACACTCCCTCACCGAAAGTTAAGGCGCGTTCCACAGAACGGCCGCCTTCCCGCCTCGGCCCGGCGCCGGTCAGGAAGGCGCCCGGGGCTCAGCCTGGGCCCGAGGCGGAAGGCCCACGGTGAGACGAGGTAACTCGCGAGGCCGCGCTGGGGTCCTTAGAGCCCAGGCCGCAACTCCGGCCCGCCAGCCGCCAACCCAGCGGGCGCTTGACGTACCGCGCTCGGGGCCTGACCTGGGGGAGAACCCGAACGCTGGAGGGCGTGGCCAGCAAGACGCCCCGCCCCCTCTGGCCCCGCCCCGCCGGACGGTTTGATTAATGAGTCTCCTGAAGCAGAGAGGCTCCCAGAGCTCGCAGCCGCACAGCACTGCACCACAGGTGCCGGAGGACGTCGGCGGGTCCTGCCGTGGTGATCCCGGCGCCTAGCTTGGCCCACAAGCAGTCCTCGCCTCGCACGAGCCCGCATAAAAGGCGCACCCGATCCGCTGGACGAAGATGGAGTGACCGGCGCAGTCCAGGCCACGCAGACCCGGCTCGACGCTCCTCTTCCCGCGCAGCGGAGCCGAACCCCGCACAGCCCCTCCAGGAAAGGTGAGGACCGGGGTCCGACCCCTGCCGCGCAGTTCCGGACTTGGACGGGTGGCGGGTGCCTTAGTCTGAGGTGAGGCCACAGGTCCCTCGCTCTGGCAGAAACCGCCCCGGGCTCCTGCCGTCGCCCCTGGGGACCCCGAGCCTCCGGAACGCATAATGCGAGGGCGGCCGGTGCGGGCACCGCGGGCCACGGCGTGTTCTACGAGTTGACCCGCTCCATCTTTCCCGCGGGATGGGCAGGTAAATAATCCAGACGCGCGAGTAAGTTCTGAACCTGAAATCTTCCTTCCCCCAGTATCGTAGCCCTCTTGACTAAATTGGTGGTGGAAAGTAAGGCTGGTTGGGCTTCCCTGGTGGCTCAGACGGTAAAGAATACGCCTGCAATGCGGAGACTTGGGTTCGATTCCTGGGTCAAGAAGATTTCCCTGGAGAAGGAAATGGCAACCCACTCCAGTATTCTTGCCTGGAGAATCCCATGGACAGAGGAGCCTGGCTGTCTACAGTCCATGGGGTCGCAAAGAATCGGACAAGACTGTGCGACTAAGCCCAGCCCATAAGGCTGGTTGGTATCGGGGCCCTCCTGAGCCTTCTAACCAGTCTAGGAATCCTCCGGCACCACCCCTCTCCCCAGACGTCGGGAGGCAAAAGTGCCCCAATCAAAAGGTGCTCAACTCTGAGATCGCCCCGAACCACATCGGATGGTCGGGCCGGGCGCACAGGGGGAGCGAGAGGGCTGCGCTCCCACCCGGGCTAAGCTTGACCGACTCCCCGGCCTCACCGCGCCTTCCGTCCTTTGCAGGGAAGCCGCTATGGACCGCGGCGGCCCCGCAGGCAGCCCCCTGATCGCCAGCAGCGAGCCCGCGCCCCTGGTAGCCACCGCCCGAGACTTGAGCCCCGGACGGACCGCGCCGGGACCCTCGGGCCCAGGCGGCGGCGCGCGCTCAGGAGGCGGGCGGCCGGCGGCAGCGAACGCGGCGCGGGAGCGCAGCCGCGTGCAGACTCTGCGGCACGCCTTCCTGGAGCTGCAGCGCACGCTGCCGTCGGTGCCGCCGGACACAAAGCTGTCCAAGCTGGACGTGCTGCTGCTGGCTACCACCTACATTGCGCACCTCACCCGCAGCCTGCAGGACGACGCCGAGGCGCCGGCGGACCCAGGACTGGGCGCCCTTCGCGGAGATGGTTACCTACACCCGGTCAAGGTAGGCGGGCAGGGCACTGAGGAGCCGGGCCCTGGAGCAAGGCACCTTGCCCTGCCGAGTCTGCCACTGCTTGTGCAGATACCAGCGAGCTCTCACCGCACCTTTCTGGTGAGGCAGGGAACAGACCCGGGGAGCGATCTTCGCCCAAGTCACCGGCAGGGAGGTCCCCACTGCACTAGGTTACTCCTTAACGGTTTGCAGGTAGTGACTTAAGCCTGGGGTGGCTTGGATAGGGGGAGTCTCATGTCCCTTAAAGGATGATGGAAACTACAGGATACCTTTCCTAGATGAGTTTTTCTGGGGTGCCTGGTGGGGTGCTTGGTTGCACATCCTGATAATTTTTAGTTATCAGAGCCTTTGAGGGTTTTAAATTTACATAATTATGTTTCCCCTGTGATTTCTGTCAATTTTTTTTTAAAGTTTCAATACTGTGATGGAATTATCTGTTGCTAACTCACCCTAGAAAACCAATGTTGAAATTTTTTTGTAAAATGAGACCGTTCTGCATCCCCATATGATAAATTTTAAGTCCATCTTAATGTTATCTATCATAGACTAGGCAACTACCAAGAATGTTAGCAAAACTACAATGAGTTTATGTAATTTTCATAATAAATTGGCATGTATATTGTGTTCGGATTAAATACTATATTCAAATTCTTTAATGTACAAAATTAGCTGAGAGAGTTCCTCTTGTATAATATTTTTTACATGTAGGTAGTAGTGTACAAAATTGGTCGGGGTTTTGTTTAATACGGTTTATATGATTATGATTTATTACCTATATTGCAATATTTAGATTCTCATCATCCTTTTCTCCTAGATCTAATTGTTTTTAAATATTACATCGATCAGGCTTTCTGTTCAAAATGAATCACCTTCCCTATATCTTCTAAAATTAAATATTCAAAATATTTATTCTACTATTCTGAAACATTTTCACACACACAAATATAAAATTAAGACTTTCCCTTAAGTGTATCAATGTTCAGTAAATTATTAAATAATCATTATTGAAATGAAGGTAAAATACATCCTCTAATATTAACTGAACTTAAAATTCTGTGGTAAGCTTTAACAAAATTTACTTTGCAAATGTAATCAACATGATGATACTCAAACTAGTTTAAATATTAAGTGTAAAAATTTGAAGTATCATTTATTCATAATTATGATAGCCTATTGCATTCCATTCATGTGTTATATAACCTCAGCTAGAAACTTATTTATTACTAAATAAGGGATTTTGTATAACCATTAGATGTTATTAATCTTAATATTAGATTAATATTAGGTACCTTAGATTGCTATTCAAATGTATCATTTATATTAAATTTCTTTTGACTTGATATTATACTCTAAGAAAGTTTATTTCAACATTAAGTAGGCTTAATACAAAAGGCATCTGTTAAATGCCTCTTTGTGGAAGAGAGAAATCATATGAGAAATCCAGTTGTTTTTCACTTTTGTTTCTTGCAGTGCTTTTTTGAATGAGTAACATTAAAACCATAATTTTCATGAATGCTAAAACCGTAATTTTCATGTAACAATAAGCTTAGCAAGAGTTTTTTTTGCCCTAATTCCCATACCAAATGTTTTTGTAGTCTTATAACTCTTTAAAGAAAAATTAAATCTCATTTGTCCTCTGAATCAATTATTTTTATTTTAAAAGACAATTATAGGGATAATGAAAGATGGTCAAAGATTACCTCTTAAAATGAAATTGAGGGACTTCCCTGGTAGTCCAGTGGCTAAGCCTTTGTGCTCTCAATGCATGGACGCCAGGATTCTATTCCTGGTCAGGGAACTAGACCTACATGCCATAGCTAAAGATCCTGCATGCTGGCAAGGAAGATCAGAGATCCCGGGTGCCACAATTGAGACCTGGGCATATATATATAAATAAATACTAAAAAATGAAATTGGTGGTTGAACAAGACTAGTCTATTTTAAAATTATTTACTGAGTGCCTGCTATGTGCAAAGCACTGTTAAGAGAGTGAATACAATTAAGGATAAGACTCAATCCTTGCCCTAAATGAACATATAATGGAGAAAAAGACAGAAATGCAGTAACAGTATTGTAAGACACAGGCTTCCCCAGTGCTGCTGCTGCTGCTAAGAGTCAGACACGACTGAGTAACTTCACTTTCACTTTTCACTTTCATGCGTTGGAGAAGGAAATGGCAACCCACTCCAGTGTTCTTGCCTGGAGAATCCCAGGGATGGGGGAGCCTGTTGGGCTGCCGTCTGTGGGGTCCCACAGAGTCAGACACGACTGAAGCAACTTAGCGAATCCCATGGACAGAGGAGCCTGGTAGGCTGCAGTCCATGGGGTCGCTAAGAGTCGGACACAACCCCATAGACGGCTCCTCTGTCCATGGGATTTTCCAGGCAAGAGTACTGGAGTGGGTTGCCATTGCTTTCTCCGCTTCCCCAGTGGCTAAGCGGTAAAGAATCTGCCTGCCGATGCAGGTTCATTCCCCGCGTTGGGAAGATCCCCTTGCGGAGGAAATGGCAACCCACTCCAGTATTCTTGCCTGGAGAATCCCATGGACAGCGAAGGCTGGCGGGCTATAGTCCATGGAGTCGCAGAAGAGTCAGACTGGACTTAGCAACTGAACAACAACGATTTTAAGAGAGAATGCTGTCCATGCCATAAGAGACTATAACCCTGTGCTGTGGCGATGCAGAGGAAAGAGATTCTGTGTACATAACTGAACCTGTTTGTAACACTATTTTACAGATACAACCAAAATGCTTAAATATTAAGTCTGTTGTTGATTAATCTAATGCCAAAGAAATATTCTGATTATTTGTACCTTTTAATCTACAAAAGGTACTGTAACCTTTAGTTAAAGAGTGTTCCAAAATGACTATTTTTCTGTCTTACCACATAGTATTACTGGGCCTTGCTTTGATGATCAAAGATCCATTAACAGATATTTCAATGCCATAATTTTGAATCATCAAAATAATCATCTTATTATCAGTATTGGAGATTTGGCATTGTTAGCATTGTTGGGAATTTACAGTAAGAGTACCTCAAGGGACTTGCCCATTGGTCCAGTGGTTAGGATTCTGTGCCTTCCAATGCAGGGGGCCGGGGTTCCATCCCTGGTCAGGGAACCAGATCCTGAATACCATAAGAACTGAAACTAAGACCCAGCGCAGCCAAATAAATTTTTAAAAAAGAAGCTCTCCTGAGAATCTTAAAAAAAAAAAGAATACCTCAAATGAAACTGGAAGGTTTAAGAGACTGGGGTCCCAGAGGATAGCCTAAAACAACACTGTATATACCTTTGGGATGTGAACAGTTCTGATCAGTGCCAGCATCCGAAGGAGCAGAACTCCAAGAGAACAGGGCTGTATATCAGATACTTACATTGTAAGAAAAGCACAGTTGTCATTAATTGCATTACCCCTGGAGAATCATTGTTGATAACACAGATAAACAGTGATTTTAAAAAATAAATTTTGTTACTTTGTTTTGTTATTTGGGAATCTTTTAACTCCAAAAATCAAGAATATATATTTTTAAAGTCTTCTGTTTCAGGTTTAGTTCTGGTTAATTGTATGAGTGCATTAGATTGTTCTAAGCTAATGAAACTACATAATTTTAAATATGCCTTCTTAGGTAGAGTAGAAAGCCAGGATTGTATTAATCTACACAATGCTAAAACAGACCATTGAGAAGTGAAATGTAGATCAGTCACCTGGTTTTTTTGGCGTGATGCTGCCATGCAACCTAACCATTATTTTATTTATATGTTTATTTCTGACTCCTAAAACTATTTGTGTGTCTACATTAAATTCATTTGAAAAAAATTATTAGTAGCCTTTCTGAAAATCCAGGGACACAAAGTTATTTAAAAGGGAACTCTACTAAGTCCCTGAAATATCAGGCAAAAATCCACATAAACATTTTTAGGTTTGTTTCATAAATTACATATAAATTACTTATGTAGTGTGTGCACTTAGTCACTCAGTGGTATCTGACTCTTGGGAGCCCCACTGACTGTAGCTCGCCAGGCTCCTCTGTGCATGGAATTTTCCAGGCAAGAATACTGGAGTGGGGTGCCATTTCCTACTCTAGGAGATCTTCCCTACCCAGGGATCAAACCCTCCTGTCTTTCATTGGCAGGCAGATTCTTTACCTCTGGGCCACCTAGGAAGGCCACTTACCTACTAGCAAGGCTGTAAAGAGCAGATACCTTCATTGGTCTCCACTCTTGGTTGCATGCTTTAGAGTGATTCTCAATACAGTGAAACCCAGGTAACACATAGAACTAACAGGGAGCATTTGGTAATATTTTTATTTTATTTATTTTTGATGTATAATAATTCTCAAATTATTATGATCTACATTCTCAAGTGTAGAATTCTCAAATTACATTACATTTGAGGTTTGAGCATGAGATTTTTTTTTTTTTTTTGAGATGTTTATACTCATGAAAATGTGGCAGTAGTGTAAAAGAATGAAAAGCACAGATTTAGGGACTTCCTTGGTGGTCCAGTGGCCAAGACTCCATGCTCCCAGTGCAAGGGGCCAGGGATTGATCCCTGGTCAAGGAACCAGATCCCCACTTTACTGCAACTGAGAGTTCACCTTCCACAACTAAAAGGCCCTGCAATTAAAGATCTAGCATGCCTCAACAAAGTTCAAAGATCCCACGTGCTGCAACTAAGATCTGGCACATCCAAATTAATTAATTAAGTTTTTTAAAAATAAAGAAAAACACTTGTTTATGATATGCCTGAAAATCTGCACTTCAAATTGATGATCTATGCCCTATACTATTTGCTGTATGTGGTAGTCAGCTCAGACTGTGACAACAAAATATCATAGACTAGGTAGATGAAACAACAGAAATTTATTTTCTCACAGTTCAGGAGGCTGGAAAATTCAAGATTATGGTATTGGCCAACTCACTTCCTGGCGAGAGCTCTCTTCCTGCCTTGCATTTGGCCAACTTCACTCTTTCTCAAAGAAAGGGAGCTCTACCTCTTCTTAAAAGGCCACTAATCCTATCATGAGGGACCCACCCTCACGACCTCATCTAACCATAATTACCTCTCCAAATTATCATCGCACTGGGGGTTAGAGCATCAACAAGTAAGTTTTGGGGGAACAGAAACATTCACTCCATAATACCATGACACTGGATTCTTCAGTATAATGCAGGCCTTAACTCTGGTCTAACAATGTCAAATTCAGACATATCAAAAAAATCCCAGGCAAATTTCTAAAATGCTTCATGTTCCCAATTGGTCAAGGGGATCCCAGGAATAGGACCGATATGATACATCCAGAGCATACACGAATGCACTTCTATGATTTAAAACAAAACCTGAAATGGATTTGCAAAAATAAATAACACAGTCAGTCTTATTACTGTATTGAATATAAAATACAAGTTTGTTTATAGGAAGATTATATAGGAATGGAACATTTTAAATTCCAAGTAACACAGATGTTGTATTTAATCTGTGTTGAAGTTCTGCTAGATTCTGAGCAGAATAATCTGAATTTAGGACTCTGAAATGACCTAAACCACATTGGAGCAAGTTCAGTTATCACATCTGGAGGCATAAAACTCACATGCTTACGTATTATTCCTTATGCTACATTTCACATCTGGAATCCCAGTTGAGGTGACAGTCCCTGTATTTGGAAGGCTTATAAGGCAGGCTTATATTATTCCAGATAAGAATTGGCTCTACCTTATACTTTTCTGAAGAGGTCCAGTCTGATTTAATTGGTCTGGAGTGTGATTTGGCCATTAGTTCTTTTTTTTTTTTTTTTTTTTTAATTTTTTATTAGTTGGAGGCTAATTACTTCACAACATTTCAGTGGGTTTTGTCATACATTGATATGAATCAGCCATAGATTTACACTTATTCCCCATCCCGATCCCCCCTCCCATCTCCCTCTCCACCCGATTCCTCTGGGTCTTCCCAGTGTACCAGGCCCGAGCACTTGTCTCATGCATCCCACCTGGGCTGGTGATCTGTTTCACCATAGATAGTATACATGCTGTTCTTTTGAAACATCCCACCCTCACCTTCTCCCACAGAGTTCAAAAGTCTGTTCTGTATTTCTGTGTCTCTTTTTCTGTTTTGCATATAGGGTTATCGTTACCATCTTTCTAAATTCCATATATATGTGTTAGTATGCTGTAATGTTCTTTATCTTTCTGGCTTACTTCACTCTGTATAAAGCTCCCATGTGATCCTAATGTGCAACTTATGTTGAAAAGCCAGAGCTCTTATGAACTTTTTGAAAAATTATTTATTTATTCATTTATTTACTTGCTGTATTGGGTCTTCATTGCTGTGCACAGGCTTTCTCTGGTTGTGGCGAATGGGGACTACTCTCTGGTCGGGCTTCTCGTTGTGGTGGTTCCTCTTGTGGAGCACGGGCTCTAAAGCATGGGCTCAGTTGCCCCACAGCGTGTTGAATCTTCCTGGATCAGGGAACCTATGTTCCCTGTATTCTCAGGCAGATTCTTAACCACTCTACCACCAGGGAAGTCCTCTTATGGACTTTGGATTGTTAATAACTGTACCTCTGTTTGAGCACCATGGATTATCTGCCAGGCATTTAAGAACATTTCAAGGACCACCCTTTCCACTGGTAGTCCAGTGGCTGAGACGCTGTGCTCCCAATGCAGGAAGCCCAGGTTTGACCCTTGGTCAGGGAACTAAATTCTGCATGCCGCAACTCTTGTATGCTGCAACAAAAATTGAAGATCCTGTGTGCCACAACTGAAGCCTGGCAGAGCCAAATAAATATATTAATTTTAAGTTTTTTAAAAAAAGAATATTTCATGGTGTTATGTAACCAGCAGTCTGCCCATGAACATTCACTGGTGAAAGTAGCCTGCTGCTCACAGCAATGTTTACTCTCTGGAGAGTGTGGGACCCCACTGCTGACCTCAAAGAATTGCACTTTAGTCTAAAGACTTACCTTTGTATTTAAAAAAAAAAAAAGCAGTGTTTCTCTGATTAGTATTCCAAGGACCTTAAACCAAAATTATATGACCCTCCCCTCTAAGAAAAAAAAAAGTCCATCCTGAAAGTATTACCTGTGTAGTATATTTTTTCATCATCATCCTGTTTGGAAATTAATTATATTATTTGAAAGGCTGCCCATTTTAAAGGTGAATTTAGAAAAGTCACAATCAGAATAGAAGTGTGATGATGACTGAAGGTTAAAGCCTGTGATGCCAGTACAAGCAAACATTTAATCTAGATGTTCTAGCTGTGTAACCCCAAACATTCTAATATTTGCAACTTTCAGATATTGATTTTAGCAGGATAAAATGTTTAGTTAGTTGAATTAGTCACTTTTCATTGTAATCCTTTGACAAATGTAGATGCATAATACCACATATAACTTTTTTAAACATTTTTTAAAGCCAGGGATTTTGTTTTAGGTTGAGTTTAAAGTTAAAACATTGTAGATAGATAAATTTTCCTACATCTAAATATATTTATTCTTCATAATTTTTTGCAGTTCTGGTCCACATGCATGCATATTATTTCATACAGTTATAATCAGAGTCTGGGTATATTTTTAATTTTGCTGTTAGCATTAATAAACATTTTTTTTGTCATCACTTAGACTTTGTAATCACAGTTGTTACTAGCTACATAGTATTGCATTTGCATTGAAGCATTAGGGATTTTTAATATTATTATTGCACACTATCTGTCATAGATACTAACTTTTGGATTATTGTTTAAATATTCTTTTTCAGAAATGGCCCATGCGATCAAGATTGTACATTGGTGCTACTGGTCAGTTTCTGAAGCATCCTGTCTCCGGAGAAAAAACAAATCATGACAATATTCCAAAAGACTCTCAGCCTTAGGCTCTCCCCTGATGGGGGCTAGTAGAAAGTGATGTTGTTGTTTTTAAATGATATGAAATAACTATATTTATTACATCAGGTATAACAAGCATTATTTCTGAAAGTTTTCATGTGAATCCATAGTTGGATATTCTGATTTATCTAATCTAAGTAAATGTGGAATGAAATCTTCAGTCAAATGTAAAAATACACAGCTTGTCTATTCAGTGTGACAGAGTCACTACTATAAATTGCAGGAGAAACTAATGGGGAAAAAAAGAAACCCATAGGACAGCAAAGAATTGTGTATATAGCCAAAGAATACTTGTGTTTTCTGTAGTGTATCTATCACAAACTCATTTATACAATCTTCCTGGTTTAAAAAAATAAAAACTCGGTTTGTCAAACACCAGTATTTCATTTTTGTGAAAACCAATCTGTGCTTAAAATTGGTCTAAGAAGCCATTCCAGCTGGAAGGTGCTAGATTATTTACTCAGTTTTAGCTGAATACATGTGGAGACTATTGAGCTATATGGTGATGCAGTAACTTCTATAACTTTTTCCCTCTTAGAAAAATTGTTTGGAATAATAGAAATGGTTTGCTTCCTAGGACAAGTCTTGGCCACCTTCTTAGAGGATAATTAAATATCTTACTATGTTTCCAAATTATGGAAGGCACTGAGCCTCCCTGCAACCCTGTGTGAACAGCAGATGGTTGTCACTGGGTAGCAGGGTTTGCCACCCTCCCTGCACCCCAGTCACTCCACATCCACCCCACTCTCAGGTCCTGGACTAGATAAACAGGTTTAGCTGTAGCCCCTAGAGAGAGTGGCATGTTCAGGCCTGTTGGGGGCCTCCACACCTCCTTGACCTTCACAGTCGCAACCTTAGCCAGGTTCTTTCTCCCCTTGTCAGCTACTGTTCACAGTGAACCTACTTGACCCTTATGAAATAGAAGTCCTTTCTGACTTGGGACTTCTGGGGCTGATCTGTACCTTGAAGAGGTCTAAGGACACAGAGTAACCATCCTGAGATACAGGATGCTCCGATTTGGACCCACAAGCAGGAAAAGCCCTCTGCTCTGGGTCTCTCCCACTGCCCCGCACACGAAGTACCCAGGGAACAGCTCTTTTGCCTGACTGAACCAGTGGTTTCAGTTCTGGCAAGAGCTTGGTGATCCTAGCTGAGAAGTGGAGATATTTACCAGGGAACACATCGAATCTCAGAACAACAGAGTGTAGTAGAGACACTTGTAAAAAAAAAAAATTATCAGTCTCTTTTGTCATCTCTGCTGATTTAGATTCCCTTTTATCCTTTTTTTATTTTTCTCCTCACTCTTCACTGTCCAGGTGTGTAAAGGTCATTCATTTCTTGATAATCCACAGTTTTAAAGTTGCTGGGTTTGGTCCAAGATTATTAAATAGAAATGTGTATGAATGGCCTTGGTTGAATTAATATAGCAACTGAACCACCATTTCATTTCCTCCTCCATTTAACTCCAGCTTTTGGCAGTGAAATGAAATAAAAGACTATTTGAAGGCAAAGTTGATTTGAGGATGATCATGTCTTAGCTCATGTCTGATAGTTTGTAACTTTTATTTTAATGTGAATATACTCATTGTAATGTGACCAAAGCATGTCTTTAAAAAGAAAAGACATAAAAAAAAAAAAAAAAGAAAAGACATATAATAAAAAATGTCTACATATTAACATGTAGCAAAAATGTTTGTATATTTAAATATTTGTGAGTATACTTACCCACTCATATGCCATTGAAAGGAATACAAAATAAAATGAGATGGATACAGCCATTCATTATTGTAAATTATTAGGATAAAAAAGTGCTAAAAATAATCTTTTCTCTTAAGGAATGAAATCAGAACTTCTTTAAAGTTACCTGGAACTGAACTGAAAACACTAAATGTGAGAGTAAGAATTTCAGGGGAAAAAATGCCATATTTAAAGCATTTAGTTGGGGAATAATTATGATTTGTGTTGAATTATCAGACTTTTCTAAATCCTCCTTCTAAATTGTTAGTCACTGTCTTAACAGTATTACTTTTTTTTTTAACAGTATTACTTTTTATTTCTTCTTGTCCAGTTATAAATGTCTTAATTCCAAAGAACTATAGTTCTGTCATGAGCTTTATAACATTTTATTAAATTGCTAAATAGGGTAACAGCTTTTGGTAGGTTGGAAAACTTGAGGTGAAATTGAATATTTTCACCCAAAGTTTAAAAGAAGCATGCTGTTTAATTAATTGTACCTGGTCAAGATAAAGGATATTACTAAAATAAAATAAAGCACCAATTTGAAAAGTAATTTAGTCTGTTATATCTATCTCTGCAGTTATTTAACAGATACCTATGGCAATACTTGAAAATCTTTCTAGAAGATAGATACCTACTTGGTATTAGCTTCTTCACCATGCTGTCTTTAGTGGAGTATGTAATATGGAGGGAAGAGGGTATACAGGATCACCATATTATCCCGTAATCTGCAAGGGAAATCCTCCCTTCAGTGTCTTCAATCACTCACCTCTCTCAGTAATAGTCATATATTTATGATTCCTCTGTAGTGATAATTTGGGTGGATAAGGAAATACCTTTTTAGAAGCATAGCCAGTTCTAATAGACCTTTAAAATGTTTATTGCTTCTTTTTCTGATTATAAAAATGCTTACAGTGCAGCTTGTATGTCAATTATACATCAGGAAAGCTACATTAAAAAGTATAACACATACCTGGTTTTTTTTTTTTTTTTTTTTACATACCTGTTTTAAAAAATAAACTTAATAGCGAAAAGGAATGAAGTGGAAAAGTAAAAGTCTCACAGTGGAGGTGGTTGTTTAGAATAGAGTGAAGATGAAAGTATCTGTTTCACACATTATTTGGTGATAGAAAATACTGGTTTTAGGGACTTCCCTGGTGGTCCAGTGGCCAGGACTCCATACTCCCAAAGCAGAGGACCTGGGTTTGACCCCTGGTTGGGGGAACTCGATCCCATATGCCACAACTAAGATACAGCGCAGTCAAGTAAATAAAAATAAATATTTTTTTAAAACTGTTTTTACATTTTGATAAGACTTTTTTGATCCAACTACTTCAATCTGCAGTGTTATTGATATCCTAAACAGTAATTTTCTTATCTACTTATGGCGAATTTATTTAAAGTAAGAAAAAGCTGTAAGAAAAGAAAATAAATGCTAGTTGTCCTCACTGAAATGCACAGTATTTTAGTTGAAATTGCTTTTTAGGTTAAATTATTCAATAATTTTTCCTTTTTCCAAAGGGTCTCCTTTTATATGCATGAAGGCAGCTAGCCACTTATTATCAAAAAGAAAGCTTTCAAGCTCTAGTAAGATCTGTTTTTTTGGTTTAGTTTTTTGTGTTCGTTTGGGAGCAAAGTGGGGTGGGTTATAGGGGTAATTCTATATATATTTTCCAGCAGTATTTAATCTTTTTCTTTAGTCTTCAATGTATCAATAGTACCATTCTGAGGAAATAATCCAATCTAGACCAAACATCTCCACCATGGCCAACATAATTCCATTAGAAATCAACACATGAATTGTATTTGGCATCTTTTAAGACACTTTGCATGCTGGCTGTATATAAAACTATATTCTTAGCTGGCAGGGAGAAGAAATGATAAGTCAAACAGATTGCTTATGATCCAAATTCATATATTAGATACCTTGAGAGGGCAGTTTAACCTAAATGCTCTTTCCTAGCTCTGTATAGGGTATTACAAATAATATCAATCATGTATTTTATTTGAAAAGTTATAAACTTCGACTCTTCTAGCACTGCAGATTGTCTTAATCTGATGACAAATTCTTTCTTTTTTTCTTAATCATTGCTGGATAATATGGTACCTAGTTTCCCAGATAACTTACAACTAGTAGTACACTATTGGCTGTCTTTCTCCATGGTACACACTTTTGATTTTCTAGTTTTGTTTTTCTTATAACCAAAAATATACAAAAGCTAGAACTTCCCTAATAGCTCAGCAGTAAAGAATTCGCCTGCCAATGCAGGAGGCTCAGGTTCGATCCCTGGGTCGAGAAGATCCTCTGGAGAATGAAATGGCAAAATAAAATTTTAAAATAATGGTGTGTGTGTCATTAAAAATATAGAACAATATTACAAAGATTTCCAACCTTAAATCAGTACAAAAGAGTAAAGCCAAATAAATGGAAAATGTACAAAATCTGACTCCTAAGGAAGCACTAAGGGAGTACTACAAAATTGTTTATCTCAAAAAACTGTACTTTTATTTTGCTGCACACTGGTAGCTGGCAGTCTTACATGTGGCTATTTTATTGAAAAAAATAAATGCCCCTTAAATCCTGTAGATTTGCTTTCTATAAACTTTGAGTACAGCACAGATGGTACTGCAGCACAGTTGGGAATGAGGGACATTAAATATTCTTACCCAACTACATAAGCCCGGGAAAGGCTTCCCTTCCTATGTTTACACAAGCCTTAGTTTCAACTCATAAGAGAAGCCAGTTCAGTGAAATATACCTCAATCACTCGGACTTTCATTATAAATTATACCACAGCACATAGCTGTCAGAAGCTTTTAAGTTATAAACTGAAGAATAATCTTAACTATTAGGCTTAAAGATTATGTCAATAGTCATTTCCTGTACACAGGAATGTTACTGAAGAAATGCATGTATTCCTGCCCTCTCAGGACCAAGAAGTATGTCCATGGGGAGGTCTGGGGATGAACTTAAATCACTTGTCTCTGTTTTTATGGCCATTCAAAACCGGGGGCCTTTTAAAACAATGTGAGGTCTAAATAAGAACTGATTTTAAACGTTCTTATTTTCAAATAAGTTCTGAAGTCACTTAATTTACAACCTTTAAATGTGTGCTATTATAAGGCACCTACATGCTTTACATACTTATCTATGTAAGTATGTCATGCATGTCAAAATTTTTAAATTATATTTTTTAAAGGCCCATGCAAGACTGTCCTTACTGTGGTGTAGCACATCTGCACCTCTTGCTGACGGTAAGCCCCTAGACCAGAGCCCTCTTGACACTGGGCAATAATAGCAAGTGAAAAAAGTAGGGTTCAACAGCAGAGATGGGCTACAGTCCATGAAGTCACAAAGAGTCAGACACAATTTTGCAACTGAATAACAACAACAATGGCAGAGACAGGAGAGTCAAGAGAGGGGAGAGGTGAGAAGCAGGAAGCTATTCCCAGATCCTCCTCTCAGAAGGAGGAGGCCCGTTCCACCCATGTTCAGTCAGGCTACAGGCGTGATGTTCTGGGACATACACGAGAGACTGCCTTGAAAGAAGCCTGACTTCCAGCTAAGACCAATTCATCACTGCAGTAAGCACCAGGCTTAGTGTTAGCCCTCAACAAACTGCCCCTTGCCTTTTCTCCTCTTCCCCTCAGCTCACAGTTGATGTGAAATGATAGCTAAGAAGGGCTTCCCTGGTAGCTCAGCTGGTAAAGAATCTGCCTGCAATGCAGGAGACCCTGGTTTGATTCCTGGGTTGGGAAAATCCCCTGGAGAAGGGATAGGCTACCCACTCCAGTATTCTTGGGCTTCCCTGGTGGCTCGGACGGTAAAGAATCCACCTGAAATTCGGGAGACCTGGATTCAATCCCTGGGTTGGGAAGATCCCCTGGAGGAGGGCATGGCAATCCATTCCAGTATTCTTGCCTGGGGAATCCCAAGGACAGAGGTGCTGGCAGGCTGCCGTCCATGGGATCACAAACAGTCGGACATGACTGAGTGACTAATCACAGCACAGCAATAGCTAAGAAGGTACACGTAGGCAGCTCAAAGCAAGTCAGGTTTGTCTTTTCTGCCTGGTTAGATGTTAGAAAAAGGGATAAGATGATAAGGTGAAGCGTGACACAAAAACCCAAGAAGCTGGACTTCCCTAGTGGTCCAGTGGCAAAGAATGCACCTGCCAGTGCAGGAGACATGGGTTCGATCCCTGATCTGGGAAGATCCTACATCCTGTGGAGCGACTAAGCCCATGTGCCATAACTACCGAAGCCCAAGTGCTCTAGAGCCTGTGAGCCACAAGAGAAGTCACTGCAATGAGAAGCCCGCGGACCACAACTAGAGAGCAACTCCCACTTTCTGCAACTAGAGAAAGCCAAGGTGCAGCAACAAAGACTCAGCACAACCAAAAATAAATAAATAAATATTTTAAATAAATGAATAAATAAAAACCAAGAAGCCACAAAAGAAAAGCTGGGTAATTTTGACTATGTAAAATTAGTAAAACAAAAGAAAAAACATAAGGTAAAAAGCGCCCCCCCCAAAAAAAAAAAACCTTGGGAAAAAGGCCACAACAGATGATAGCCACGGTGGTAATTTCCTTTATATACTGCAGCTCTCAGAATTTAAAAAGACCAGCTACTCAGAAAAATGCCACAAATGACACGAGTAAGAAGTTCATAAAAAGAAACCAAACACTCAGTATCTTTATGAAAAGACACACAAATTCACCTAAGATAAGAAATGTAAATTTAAAAAGCAATGAAATAAAATATTTCACCTATCTGAGTGCTATAAACTATCCAATTACAATATAAATAAGTCCTGGGGATGTAATATACAGTATGGTAAATATAGTAATATCTGTATTGTATATTTGAAAGTTGCTAAGAGAGTAGATCTTAAAAATTCTTAACACGAGAAAAAAAATTATAATTATGTGAGGTGATAGATGTTAACTAAACTTGTGGGAATCATTTTGATATATATCATTATGTAATACCTCTTAAACTTATACAGTGTTATATGTCAATTATATCTCAATAAAACTGGGAGGGAGAATGTGTAAGTGATGATGACTAATTTTTCTGGTATACTAGAGTTAACTTGTTTTAACCATAATGCTTGAGTATTTATGTTTTTGATGAAAATTAATATTTGTCATTTTTATCCTCCTGCTTTTTCTCTCCCAGGTTAAATGGAAGAATGTGACCAAAAAAGAATGACACAAATATAAAATACCCATTTTTAGTGAGGGTGGGGAAATGATGGTTGTAGCACTGTTGGAGTATACAAGCTTTTAAAATACACTTTCACCATCTCTCTCAATATGGTAAGTGTATACACCCTGACTTAGCAATTCTACATTAAAGAATTTGCCTAATGATACACAGTCACAAAAATATATAACAATAATTATTGCAGGTATTCATCATCTTTTGTCTCATCATTTGTATACTTAAAACTTTCCCCTGCCTTCTGTACTGGCTGCCCCCAAGTAACCTACCAAAAGTGCAAACCTGAGGATGTAATGTACTTGATCAAATCCATTCAATGGTTCCTCATTGTGTAAGAGCAGGTCTAACCCCTTAACCTGGCTTATGAAACCTCTGTCTGTATCACTGCCCACAGTCCTCTACCACTGCCTATTTTACACTTTGTGGGTGTGTGTATGACTGTGTGTTCAGTCATGTCCAACTCTTTGTGACCCCATGGACTGTAGCCTGCTAGGCTCCCCTCTGTCCAGGCAAGATTCTCCAGGCAAGAATATTGGAGTGAGTTGCCATTTCCTACTCCAGGTGATCTTCCCGACTCAAGGATCAATAGTCATCTCTGTATCTCCTGCATTGGCAGGAGGGTCCTTTACCACTGTGCCAGCTGGGAAGCCCACCCATTTTATACTTCAGGTTATAGTAAACACACACACACATACACACACACACACAGCTGTTTCATGCTTCAGTGCTTTTGTTCATCAATCATCAGTTGGTCCACAAATATTTTCTTAATACTATGGCATGCATTGTTCACTGCTTGTCATATCAGTTAGGAATTGCATTCAGCTGCTAATTAGAAAGTCTGAACCATACTGGCTTAAATAAATTAGGGCTTTATTCTCTCCTGTAAAAGAAATCTACAAGTAGGAGGTCCAGGGATGGTAAGATGGCTTTGTAAATTTATCAAAGGCCAAAGCTTCTACATATCTCTCCTTTGCCAGAAGTGGGTTACAGGGTCGCCTGTATGTGTAAGGAAGGTGTATCTATCAGTCTGGGTTTGGGATAGTATCTGCTCTTGCTCAGTTAAAAACAGTCAGGCTTCTTACAAGTAATTAGTGACTTTCATCACTGGGATGAAACCAACTTGAGCTGGATTTCTAGGAACAATTTCCTAAGTCATTCCATGGAACTGGGCTGCCAAAGCAGCTGAACCTTCTGCCATGACCTGGACTCTGCCTGCCCAGTGGAAGCTGACTGACTAGAAGCATGCAGCCTTTGCTGTGTAAAGGCAGGCACAATGGATGCCTCGCAGCTTGCTTTTCTCCTCTTGTAGCTCAATTTAGAATCTGGGTTTTACACAAATGTGTTTCATTGGCAGGATCTAATTCACATCCAGAATCTAAGCTGCTAAAGAGTTTTGGAATGCTGTGTAATACTTAGCTTTTCATCCTCTGACGTATAGAAACAGATAAAAGGAGGCTGGGGAAGCAGGCAAACAGATTGAAACAGGAGGCTTAGCCCTAGGACTAGGCACATAACACAAACAAAATCAGAGTTTCATTATCAGGGAAGAAAGCTGGGGATGGATACAGGATGGTAACAAAGAACCTGACCCAGTCTTAAGAAATCAAGGAAGCCTTCCTGAGAAGGCAAAGAGGGACAAGAAGAACATTCTAGTTATAGGAAAAACCAAGTGAGAAGAATATGCAGCTTTGAAAGAAAGTGCCTGGGGAAGAAGGATGGGTATTTCACATATATTATCACATTTAGTCCTCACAAAAATCTTAGGAATAAGTTATATTATTCCCAATTTTCAAATGAAGGGAGACTGAAATGTACATTAAAGGATTTGGATTTAAGGGTAACCAGAAATCTTGCATAGAAATGCAGAGGTATTGGGTATCAAGGAGCTACTCATAAGCAGAGAGAAAAGTACAGATTTCCAAACAACATAAAACCCCATAACCATAACTAAAAAATAAAACAGACTGAGAAAAGTTATTGGCAATGCATGTGACTATTAACTGACAAAAGATTAGTATCCAGTATATAGAAATAAATCCCATAAATCAAATTTTTTAAATTACAGATATTTCAATAAAAAACTGGGCAAAGCTCTGAAGGCTATGTTACAGAAGAGAAAACCCAAATGATTAAAAATGTGAAAAAAAATTAAGGGAAAAGCAAAACATTTATAAAATTATCTTTTCAACCTCATAGCAAGTGCAAATTAAAATAACAGTTAACACCATTTCATATTTATCACATTGACAAAATTGTTTAAATTCTGAAAAGAGCAAGTTTTCACAAGGGTATAGAGCAACTATTAGGAAAGCAACTGACTTTTAAGTATGAAGATGAATTTATCCTTGGATCCTTAAACCCAGCAGTTCAGCCTCTAGGGACAATGGTGTGTTAGGAAAGCTAATTGTTAATTATTCAAGCATTCAGGTATCTTGAGAGCCAGTTGTTAGTAGCTTGAAATCACCATGATACATTAACAGTGTTGTTGTTTTCGTCGTTTAGTTGCTAAGTCGTGTCTGACTCCTTCGTGACCCCATGGACTATAGCCCGCCAGGCTCCTCTGTCCATGGGATTTTTCAGGCAAGAATATTGGAGTGGGTTGTCACTTCCTTCTCCAGGGAATCTTTCCCACCCAGGGATCGATCTCATGTCTTCTGCGTTACAGGTGGATTCTTTACTGCTGAGGCACCAGGGAGGCCCAATTAACAGCATGGATATCTGCAAATGCTACAAATAAGGGGTTTTTTGGGGGGAAGTGGGTTTTGCTCTTTTGTTGATGTTGTTGTTGTTTGAGCTCTTATTTACCAAAACACCAGCAGACATAGAGAAACTCATGCCTAAGTACAAAGAGACATCATAGGAAAAAACATTCAGAATCTCCACTGTATTTACATTTAATGGGGTGTTAATTTCAGGACATAATTTGTATTAGATCATCACAGAGGTACAATAACATCATACTTTAACCTTAGCTTGAATTTTTCAATTACTTCCACATTCTCTACTCTCTATGTAGTCATTCTTAAACAATTTTTTTTAAACAGTAAGGAAAGTATATTATTTAACATAAGAAGAAGCTGGAGAGGCTCCCTGGCTGCTTAACTTGCTGACTATTTTTAAGTTGCTTGGTTCTCTCCCTTCCCATTTTGCCATCAACGGAAGCTCCCCTCATTTAACAAGAGGGCTGCGACGATGTCAGGAATTCTTTCACTGATGATCGATGGTGATCATATGTAGGGGATGAAAAGCTGCTTCTTCCCACATGTGCCTTTTCATCAAAGAACAAAACTTTCCCTGAATTCCCCTAGCAGACTTCCCCTCAGGTCCCATTGGTCAGCTTGAATAATTTAAATTTTAATTCCACTACATTCAGAATTTGTCATAGGATTGAAGTAGTTGTTTGCAAGCCTTACTCTTCGCATAAAAGTTAAATTTTTAAACAGAAAAGGAAAACCCTAGAGTCTCACACTGACAATTAAAGCCACTCATTATTTTAGATCCGGGCAAAAATCGTAAGTAATTTAGGTAATTTTCACTGAAATTATCTCAGTAAAGTTCATGTACTTCAAGTGTTTAAGAATCAACTTTCATTCAGATCAGTGCCCTATTTTCTGACAATTTAATGTATTTTTCACAGATTTAGAACTTTAACCTTGACGAGAGGTATAAATGCTATGATTATCTTAATGTCAATATTATGTTTAAAAATAATCTTGCCGGAGGTAAAAGGATCATATATATGAAAGTCATGCAGTTATGACTAGGGTCATTTACATTTCTCTTGCTTAACTCTATTTTGACATGCCAGGGAAAGCACAAGCATATGGTTATTATAGCCACTTCCTTCCAGTTCCAACCTCATTTTCTGCTGCAAACATCGAGGGGAACCAGGTTCTCCGAGTCATTCACTAATATGAAAAAGGACTGAAGGCCAAATGTATTAATTTACTAATGAGATTTACATGTGGAAGTGCAGATGATAGATTCTGACAGCTTCTAAGGAAATAATACCCTGTATGCCCTGAATCCACATATATGTCTATCGAATGTAAACTTTATAAGATAATCCAAGTTATATTGTCAAAAAATAGCTATTTTTTTAAAGTTACATTTGGATAAACCATTATATTTAGGGCTTCCCAGGTGGCACAGTGGTAAAGAATCCACCTGCCAATGAAGGAGATGCAAGAGATAAGGATTCAATTCCTAGATCGGGAAGATCCCCTGGAGGAGGAAATGGCAACTCACTCCAGTATTCTTGCCTGGAAAATTCCATGGACAGAGGAGTTTGGAGGGCTACAGTCCATGGGTTTGCAAAGATTCGGACACAACTGAACACACACGCACACACATATCATTTAAACCATGAAACTTTCCCTTTGAAGTGGTTTTAGTTGTATTTGCAACTGGCAGCATTAACTAACTTCAGTAACCTAGAGACTGGCAACCCCTAAGATGGTGCTCCTTGCTGGAGAACACTGAACACTTATCATGATGTTAATAAGGGATGATGGCTGAAGGGGGCAAATCTTCAAACAGAAAGGGGGCAAATAGAAATGGTATATTTTTGCAGTCAGGAGAGAAAATGTACTATTTTAATAATTTTTCAACTTACTTTAATTATAAAATTGCATACACACAATAAATATCCAAACAGTAGTGAACGGTATACAAAAAAAAATTAAAATATCACTTTCCCTCCAAAACCAACTAGAGATATACATTGCCAACATTCCTTCTGAACCTCTCAAAAAATATATATAGCTGAATAAATCCATGTTCTTTTTATTTAGGAAAAAAATAGGATTTTACTAAACAGCTTCTGCATCTAGCTTTTAAAATTTAACATATCTTGAAATAATTTCCAAATCAGCAAATATAGATCCATTTATTTATTCAATCAATAGCTATTTATTACATGCTAGAGACTATATTAGGTACTAGGAATAAAATGGTCAGCAAAACAGACTAGATGTTTCCTCTCACAGAATGTATATTCCAGTGAGGGCAGCAAAAGTATAGATTTCTTTTTTTTTTTTTAATATAACTACAGATTATGAAGGAAACAAAAAGGGATGTTTTACAGTGGACCCACTTTAAATAAATGGCTCAGTCAGTAAAGAATCCACTTGCAGTGAAGGACATCTCTTGCACTGTAGGAGTGAGTGAGTGAAAGCAACTCAGGTGCCTCTGACTCTTTTCGACCCCATGGACTGTATAGTCCATGAAATTCTCCAGGCCAGAATACTGGAGTGGATAGCCATTCCCTTCTCCAGGGCAGGGGATCTTCCCAACCCGGGGATTGAACCCAGGTCTCTCGCATTGCAGGTGGATTCTTTACCAGCTGAGCCACCAGGGAAGCCCAAGAATACTGGAGTGGGTAGTCTATCCCTTCTCCAGTGCATCTTCCCAACCGAGGAGTCAAAACGGGGTCTTCTGCATTGCATGTGGATTCTCTACCAGCACTGCAGGAGACCTGGGTTCAATCCCTGGGTTGGGAAGATCCCTGAAGAAGGAAATGGCAACTCACTCCAGTATTCTTGCCTGGGAAATCCCATGGGCATAGCATGGCAGGCTGCAGTCCATGGGGTTGCCAGAGTTAGACACAACTTAGTGACTAAACCACCACCACCACACTTTAGCTAGGAAGGGCAAGTACGGCCTCACTGAAAAATCGACCTAGAAGCTAAGATGAAAGAAAGTAGTTAGTCACTCAAAAAACTGGGATAGGAGAATCCAGGCAAGAGCAAACGCCTTGAGATGTGAAAATTGTTTGCCATGTTCTAAAAACTAAAGAGTCGGGCAGGGTGACTGGTGTGCAGCAAGAGAGGGGAAACAAAAGGTGAGGTAAGTCGTGTGAAAGTGCAGATATTTTTTCCTCTAAAATATTTTTTAAATTTTACTTGTATTGTTATAAAATATACATAAGCTTACCATTTTAACAATTTTTAAGTGTATAATTCAATGAGACTAAGAATATTCACAGGGCTTCCCAAGTAGCACTAAAGAAACTGCCTGCCAATGCTGGAGACTTAGGAGACATGGGTTTGATCCCTGGGAGAGGAAGATCCCCTGGAAGAGGGCATGGCAACCCACCCCAGTATTCTTGCCTCGAGAATCCCATGAACAGAGGAGTCTGACGGGCTACTGTACATAGGGTCGCAAAGAGTTGGACATGACTGAAGCGATTTCACACAATCACAATTTGTTTTGCTAGGTTTAGATTTTCACACTGTGTTTTTTTGAGGCAAACATATCCTGCCCTGGATTTTGTATCAATTTCTTAGGATTTGTTACCCAAGAATTCCAATAACAGAGACCTGGCAGCAATAAAGAGGTGTTCATTTGGGGTGTGTTGGGACTGCAGCCCAGGAGATAGAACTCCAGGAAGCACTTGAATTATGTTCCGCCACACTACAACGTGGGGGAAGCTCATAAAGGCAGAAAACCACAAGATTACATACATTGTTTGTCAATAATTAGGATTGGAGTTGGCAAGAAGTAAGGGTGCTTGATAAACAAGGATTGCTTTGGGACTGAAATGATACATAGCTGAGAAAGATAGGGGGTAACCTTTGAAACTACAAAGTTGTAACTGCTGCTGTTAAGTCACTTCAGTCGTGTCTGACTCTGTGCGACCCCACAGATGGCAGCCCACCAGGCTCCCCAGTCCCTGGGATTCTCCAGGCAAAAACACTGGAATGGGTTGCCATTTCCTTCTCCAATGCATGAAAGTGAAAAGTGAAAGTGAAGTCGCTCAGTCGTGTCAGACTCTTAGGGACATCATGGACTGCAGCCCAACAGGCTCCTCTGTCCATTGGATTTTCCAGGCTAGAGTACCGGAGTGGGTTGCCATTGCCTTCTCCAAAGTTGTAGCTAGCAGCTGCTAATACATTATTGTTTTGAAACCGGCTGGTGGTGTCCTGAGTTTGACACAGTTCAGAAAATTCAGGTTCTCTCTGATGCAGAAACATGTCTGAAACCACACCCAACTATGTCCACCCGGCTCAATTCTGAATGCCTGACACCATAGTTAGTCCATCTTGATTTCTTAAACGATGTAAATATGTCATCAACTTCCAGTTTTTAAAGGAGAGACGATGTGTCTTTTACAGATTATTGTTTAATGATATGCTTTCATGTGTATTCTTTCTGACAAGATCATCAGCCTGTCTCTACCACTAAGCCTAGTGCTATGCAGTCAAGATTCAAGATATAATAGGCTGAGAAAAACAAGCGTAATAAAACGCAAAGCACGAAAACTAACGAATGGTAAGTTTATAAACAAGGCAAGTGCTTTATGAATGCTTTTTCTTCACCCTCTACTATTATCAACAAAATTAGCAACAATAACTATTGTCATAATATAAAGGACTATACAGCTTCTTTTTTTTCTGGTAACTAGTCCTTCTGTGAGTTTTAACGGGTCGATTCTGGGTACTCTTACTCTATATCGGGGTTTCCAATACCACTTTTTAAAGTACTGAACTACCTGAGGAAGTAAAAGACCAAGCAAATGAAACCAGGAATGGGAGGAACTTTCTTTTTTCCAGCATTTTCTGGTTGCTTGGATCCATTACAAACTGGTAGACTAATCAGTTACATGGTCTACAGACTAGTTCACAATGAGGTCCTCAGCTGCCCCAAAGGCCAATGCGGAAATTCCAAAAGCACCCCTCAGCTGTCAGAGTAAACCCGCCGCACCGCAAACACGCGCCGGCTGAGGGGCGGGGCCAGGGCCGGAAGGGGCGGGGCCAGGCCTGGAGCGTCGGAGCGCCAACCCGGGCAATAGCGCCTTCTTTTCCGCTTGGCCGCGGGCGGAGGAAGAGCTTTCAGGGTCTGTTGGCCGTACGGGCGTGGCGGCAACGCCCGCGGGCACGTCGCCCAGCTCTTCGAGGGGAGAAGGCCCCGCGGAGTTAGGTCATTTTCTTATTTCTCCCAGGAACCCGACTCCGTGCCCGGGTCTACAGGTCGGCCTCAGGCCCCTCCGGCTTGTGCGTCCCGCCCCCGGGATCCCCATCCCGGTGGCTTCGGTCCCTTGCCGGGCACAGTCCAGCGGTCGGCGCGGCCGCGGCCTCCGAGTCATCCCAGGAGGCCACCTTCCCCTCCCCAACCCGGTTGACGCCGCCTCGAGCTCTCCTCCGTGCCTTCTGCTCAATCGCATTTTGTGAGTAACCGTTACCTGTGAGTTTTAGCCGACCCTTGTTAGTAAAAGCCGGTTTCGACTGTTCTCAGCTCAGACTAACGAAGGGCCTTTTGCCATTCTCTGGGTTCTGAGGCGGGTGGCCTCACGCCCAGCCCAGGCCTCGACCGGAGCCCTTTTGTATCCCAAGGAAAGGTTTGTGTGTGGCCTTTCGGCTTCTGGGCCCCTTAAATGTACAATTGTTTATCCTTTCTAAGGAAATGTTCTGTAAAGGGGGAAGGGATTACCTGTTAAATCTTAAGGCACCCTTGACTTGGCTGGACTTTTTGGTTGGTTTTTAAACTTTAACGCAGCACGGTTAACCTGCTAACATTGAGTTCTGGGCTCTGCGCAGTGGCGCACTGTAGGCATTTGTTCCCGGATCTTCCTTTGTAAATAGGCTCTAGAGACTTGGCACTGAAGTTGGAGAACAATCCTTAGGGGTTAGAAGACCCTTAGGCTGTAAATGCCGGCTGTAGCCTTAGATACTTGGATTTACATAGAGATGTGTATTCTGAACTTGATACAGAAGAAACTGGTCTAGAGCTGGAAGACCTTTTGTCTGTTTAAAAGCGAAGTTATTAGTGCTCGTCCATGAGACTTGCTATAGTCAGGTGTTTGGTTTTTTTCCCTCCCCCCGATTTGAAATACCCGTTTTTTCATCTCAAACAATCAAAACAGTTAACTTTCACCAGTGGCTTAAAGTAGCTTATATTTGGTATTTCAGCCCTTCTTTTTGAGGCATAGTGACTGGAACCCTATTTTCATTGCTAAGTGTTGGAATTTTTAAAAACTTTACAAAATAAACGATTGATTAAAATTTTGACAATTTATGTAAGTCCTTAAGGATAATAAAGCCTTCCCAGGTGGCGCAATGGTAAAGAATCCCTGGGTTGGGAAGATCCCCTGGAGTAAAATATGGCAACCCACTGCAGTATTCTTCCCTGGAAAATTCTATGGACCGAGGAGCCAGGCGGCTTACAGTACGTGGGGTCGTAAACAGTTGAATATGACCGAGCAACTAACACACACAAGCATAATAAATACACAAAAGCCCAGTGAGTATTATTAATACCATAACATCCATTTGCTTCCCTATCCCATTCCTTTCTTTCTATCCCATGCTTCTCTCCTGAGGTGCCCATCATCTGGGATTTTGTTTCCAAACTCGGGTTTTTTTGAGGGGATTAGAGTGGATAGCAGTTTTATACATACATACCCCTAATTGTTGGTTGTTTTAGGCCTTAAATAGAACTTGCATGTAGTTGTTAGAAGTGTTATGAATCATATATTAAAGTTTTCCAAATTGAAAATATTCATATCCAGTAGTTTGTGTTCTTAATATTATGTGAAATATCTCAGTATTTCAAGACTTGAAAGTGATAAATTGTTTTGCAAGGCCCAGCATTTGTTATGTGCTCATAAATCATTTCCAGTAGCTGATGGTTCAATGATTTATCCTCTTGGGGTTCTAGGGGACATGATCTGTGGCCCTGACCATGCCCTTTGCAGTACATAAATATGCTTTCAGGCAACTTGGGACTTAATTCTACCGGACTGTGTCCAGTAATGATGTCAACATCATGTATGTCTGCTCTGAAACTATATTAGAGCTGCCATGATAATGTTTTTAGTTAGAAGTCTGCACACATGTTTTTATATATCTAACCTTTAACCTGACTCACCTCATCCATGTCAAGCTCTGAGACAGAAAAGCAATGGTTAGGTACTCATTAGGACCATCATGTCTTAAAATCTGTGCTGCCACAGTAAAATAATATCGTAAATGCATCCATCGTTTTTACCTATGCTAATGAATCCATTTCCAGCTTGGAAAAATCATTTATGGAATTATTAGGGCCTAACCAATCAAAAAGATCAAGACATACCCAAGTCATTATAGGTATTAAACTGGGAGCCTTATCAGTTTTGATTACCAAAAAAAGTATAATCAAGCAGCAAGCACATTCTTTTGTTCTTTTAGAGATGTGTTAAACAGCAGAAAATGACTCCACTTGTTAATGGTTTTTCTTAAAAGTTGATTGGGAGTCAGAAAGATTATAAGTTTTTCTTTTTTTTTTAAATGGTTCTTGAATGAGTATGGGGAAAAGAGCCAACTGGATCATACTAGATATAAGATGCCAAACAGATACAAGTGCAAATGAGAATTCACAATGAAATACATTTAATTTCTAGGTGCAGCAGAGCCTATGAGTTGAAGATGAAGATCATTGTGATAAATGTTTTCCAAAAACCTGTCAAAGAGGATGGCTGTGAAAACACTAGGAGGACCGCTGTGCATGTAACAAGGTACCAGAAGTTATAATGTTAAGTTGTGTGCTTTTTTTAGGTGTTTGTGATATTGTTCCTGAAGCACAATACCAAAATGTTTAATAACTGGCACAGTGATGACAAATTACTTTTTGCCGTTTACCCAGCTGAGGGTATCTTTGAAGAAATGACTTTTAAGACTGAGATGCCAGTAACATATATTATGTGAAGTACTCAAATCTAATACAGTTTTTTATTAAAATTGGTGAACTGTTCTTTTCAGCAGATGAGTACGTGCAGATGAATGTTCAAGTGCTTAGCAGTGGTGCTTAAAAACTCTTCATTACCTCAAGTAAGTGATTACGATTTGTCATGCAGCCACATCTATTGACAATTTGAAAGTATCTGATAAACTCCAAAAGCTGAGGCCATTTCCTTTCCTGTTAAAGGTGCCTTTGTGTGTCAGGTATATGACTTTCAAGTTTTGAGTATGGAATTATTTTTACTGTTGGTTTCTGATTTTTCCCCAGAGGTGTGGCACACAACGTTTTCGAAGGAAAAATGAAGAGTTGTTCAAGAAGACGTGCATTAAAGCAAGTGATAAAAATTAAAATTGTATTTTAATGTTCATCTCACAGTAAATTATGGAGAAAAATACATCTTCAAATTATTTTAATTGCTGGACAATAAAGTCTGTTCTCTTTAAAATATATCAGGTCTTTATTAAAATAAAATAAATCAGGTCTTTTTTTTTTTTTTTTTTTTTTAGCAACGTGATACGTGTTTAATGCAGAAATAAATCAGGTCTTTAAATAGCTTCATTTTCATAGTTACTGGTCAGACTTGTTTTTAAAGTTTCTTTAGGGATAGTGTATTCTTGTCAATAACCAGCTCCTCTGGATAGTGATTCTTTCTGAAGTGGCAGGTGGCTGGCAGCTGGGGAGACATTTTTAGTATATCCAGTTCTCAGCCCCCTTTTTTGCCTTAGGGGGTTTCTGCAGAGGTTAATCACTGTGTACTAGATACCTATGAGGGCCTCCCCCTTCAGAACCTCTGTGTATCTGAAAAACAGCACAGTTGACCCTTGAAAAACAAAGGGGTTTAGGGGCACCAACCCGTCTCAGCATCAGACATCCAAGTATAGCTTTATAGTCCACCCTTTGTATCCAAGGTTCCACATCCTCTGGTTCAATAAGCTGTAGATTGTATAGCGTAGTATGTATTTACTGAAAGAAAAAAAAAGAAGAAACACCCTATATGTGGACTCATGTAGTTCAAACCTGTGTTCAAGGGTATATTAGTTGAAATTTTCTCAACTCCTTAAATGACCCCTTACAAGTAAAGGTTTCACCTGTGACCTACAGATTTTTAAATTTTAATTTTATTCTTGGTTTGCTTTTACATTTATGAATAAAAAAGGGATTTGGGAGTTAATCTAGGGAAAATGACAATTTTTCCTAATTCTAGTATACGTAATAATATGCTCAATTTAAGTAAGTAGTGACGGTCCAGTCTGTCCAGGGCATGCGAATTTGAAAATAACTGAAATCCTACCAAGATGATTTAAATTTAGCTGAATCTTGCTTTTCCCCTGTTGTGTCCTACAGTACATAAAATCCTTGTTTTTATCAGGGTTATAATTTGAGTTTGGTAAATCAGTATAAAGTGTACAGCAATATCTTACAGCCTTCCCATCAGGGGTGACATTTGAAAACCATTTTCACCTGTATTTGATACTAGTCCTTTTCATCAACAGAATCTGAACACTTCACAATTGTAAAGAGGAGGCCATTTTATAGATCCTAGTTTTATTAAGAAATGTGTTTTGCCTTCATCTCATAGAGAACAAAAAACATAAATACATAAACCACAAAGGAAGTCTTTAATTTGTGACATATACATTTTTTTTAAAAGACCAGGTTTGCCTTCTGAAAACACTGTATAGTCTTTGCCACTACTGGATATTCAATCAGTACTGTTGAATGAACGGCTAGGAAGTAAAATAATAAATGATGGGTCAAAGTCCTCTAGAGAGTGTGAAAGCTGTCTACCTTCATGGTTAAACTCCATGAAGTACCCATTTCTACAGAATTGATGTGTGATAGTGTCTTGGTTAATAAAGTGGCAATTTTGTGATGACATTTTCCTTTTAGTGAGTAGTCTTTTACTAAAACTTTGGAAAATGAAAAGGTTTTGGGGATTTTATATTTTCTCATGGTGTCCCTACCTTTTCAGAGTAGATATTGTCCCTCTAAAAATGAAGACAGGATTTGAAAATTGGTTTGTTTGCATTTTGGTATCTTGCAACTCGCTTTAAGGAGCCAATTACTGATCCTCAATTCAGTGTAACTTACTTTTTTTTTTCATTTAACCTGGTTTAAAAATGGAAAATTTCCAAAGCTTTTTCTTATCCTATAATTAGAGTTTCTAAAACAATGTAATAGACATGACAATATCTAGTAAAGCATGAAAAGTCCTTAAATTGAAGGCTTTTGGTTATATAAATGCTGTTGTTTACCCATCAATTTGTCAAGTTCACAAATTAAAAAAAAAATGATTTTAACTTTGTAAGTAAATATTTAAAGTATTACTGCCATCTTGAGACAAATAGAAGGAACTACACAAAAGCACAAAACTTACCTTTTTTTTCATTTCTTAGTTTGTAACATTATTTATATTTTAATCTGTGGGCCACTGGTATACTAGGTTAACCAGAAGTTTGTTTTTTTTTCAATAAAATTCTAATATAAATTTCTGCTGCTGGCTTTGAGATTTGGATTAGTGTTTATTCCATTAACAATTTGAAGAAATCATATTTTATATTTTTTAAGATGACATTCTAATATATCCTACACAATGTAGGTACATTCTATTGTACCTACACACAAGATTGCCTGAAGCATTACTTCAAAATCATTCACACTTTTTTCCATTGCTTAAAAAGGAATGAAGAAAAACATTTCCTCAGACTGCCTATTCATCACTAGCAAAAATAGCTGTCCCAGGTCCATATGTGGCAATAAACTGTTGGAGCTGTTGTTGGCACTCAGTCAGATAGACATCCCTTTGCTCTAAATATTCTTCATCATACTGTTCAAATGGAAACACTGCATTTGGAGCAACACAAAATACAGCGGCCCCTAAGTGTAGAAGGGAAAAGTAAAAATGAGAAATACTTCAAATACTAAATGTGAAGGCATAACTTTCAACAAAAAAGCTTATGCCTGCATTCAGGTTGCTAGGCAGAAAAACAATAATTGGTATTGATTTCACTTTAAATAAAGAAGCTTCAAATGGGCAGTTGCACTGCCTAAAAAACCTAAGTTTCTCTTCTAGCACACTTCATCTCCCCACTGGCCCCCCCCCCACCCCGGCCACAATAACTATTATGTTCCATTCTGTTCCCCTCAAACCTTTTATTTTTAGCTGATGACCTGTGTAGAGTAAAAGACCAAACCTACCTGATTTTGTATCCATCGTTTTCCTTCCTATAAAGTGAAGTAATTTTTCTATCAGAGGCCTTTCCCTTCACACATGCTCTAGATCCCATCCTCTCACCTTTTTAAAGACTTCATGCTGCTTTCTGCAGTGTCATTAGTTTACTTTGTACTGCACATCATATGAACTATTATCTTCCATCTTAAAAAAAAAAAAAAATCCCTTCCTGGACCACACATCCTTCTCTAGCTAATTCTCTCTCATCTTCATAGTCAAACATTTCAAAGTTTGTGTGTGCTATCTCCATAGCCTCACTTCCTACCCCACCCACATCCCAACTCCATTGAAATAGGTCGAATCATGACCATCCACAACCTCTAGATGCCAAATCTGATCTTATTCAAATTCTCAACACATGCTATAGTTGACCACTCCACTCCTTTATTGAAACACTCTTTTTTCTTGACTTCTCTAATACAACTGCTTCTCAGTCTCATTAGCTAGTTAGCTCCTCCCCCTCAACTCTTTCTAAATACCGAAATTCTTCAAAGGCAGTCCCTGTGGTTCTCTGTATAGTCTCTCAGTGATTTCATCCACTCCATGGCTTTGAGTACCGTCTCTGTACTGATGATACCTAAATTGTATTTCTAGTTTAAAACTCTCTTTCAAACCCCAGATTATTGTATCTTGTCTATTGATAGCTCTGTAGGATGTCTTAAACTTATACCTATAATTTGATTCTCCACCCCTGACCCAACAAACTGGGTTTTGAAGAGGCGGAGGAACCAGAGATCAAATTGCCAACATCTGCTGGATCATCGAAAAAGCAAGAGAGTTCCAGGAAAACATCTATTTCTGCTTCACTGACTATGTTAAAGCCTTTCACTGTGTGGATCACAAAAACTGAAAAATTCTTAAAGAGATGGGAATACCAGACCACTTTACCTGCCCCCTGAGAAACCTGTATTCAGGTTGAGAAGCAACAGTTAGAACTGGACATGGAACAACAGACTGGTGCAAAATTAGGAAAGGAGTACAACAAGGCTGTATACTGTCATCCTACTTATTTAACTTCTATGCAGAGTACATTATGCGAAATACTGGGCTGGAAGACTCACAAGCTGGAATTGAAATTTCTGGGATAAATATCAACAACCTCAGATATGCAGATGATACCATTAATGGCAGAAAGCAAAGAGGAACTAAAGAGCCTCTTGAGGAGGAGAATGAAAAAACTGGCTTGAGAGTCAACATTCAAAAAACTAAGTACATGGCATCCGGTCCCATTACTTCCTGACAAATAGAAGGGGGAAAAGTGGAAGCAGTGACTGATTTTATTTTCTCGTGTTCCAAAATCACTGCAGATGGTAACTGCAGCCATGAAGTTAAAAGACGATTGCTCTTTGGAAAAAAGAGTTATGACAAATCTAGACATCGTATTAAAAACAGAGACACTACTTTGCCAACAAAAGTCCATGTAGTCGAAGCTATGGTTTTTCCAATAGTCAGGTACAGATGTGAGAGCTGGATCATAAAGAAGACTGAGTGCCAAAGAATTGGTGCTTTCAAATTGTGGTGTTGGAGAAGACTCTTGAGGGTCCCTTGGACTGCAAGGAAATCAAACCAGTCAGTCCTAGAGGAAATCAACCCTGAATATTTATTTACTGTTGCTGAAGCTCTAATACTTTGGCCACCTGATGAGGAGCCAACTCATTGGAAAAGACCCTGATGCTGGGAAAGACTGAAGGCAAAAGGAGAAGGAGGTAGCAGAGGATGAGATGGTTAGATAGCATCACCAACTCAATAAACATAAATCTGAGCAAACTTCAAGAGAGAATGGAGGACAGAGGAGCCTGGCATCCTACAGTCCATGGGGTTGCAAAGAGTCAGACTTGATTTAGGGATGGAACAGTGACAACAACAACTGGACCCAACCCTTTTTCTCTTTCTTTCTAGTCTTGGTAAATGGCAACATGATCCACTCAGTTGCTCAAGGCAGAAACCTGAGAGTTTTCTTTAATTCTTCCTTCTCCCCACTGCCCCAACTCCTAAATCCAGTTCAGGCACAGGTATTGGTTTTTGCCTCCAAGAAAAACATCCCTGAGTAGGGATTATTTTCCTATCTTTAAAGTAACACTTATGGAGTTTTAACATCATTTTGCTTAAGACTTAAAAAAGAATATACCTAACTGACACTCATTATGGAAACAAAAAGTAACTAAAGGAAAAACTTCACATAGCTTTATTTCCCTCAACAAAAGCTTTCTTAAATGCTTCAAGAAAGTCTTGACAAATAGTTATCAAGTGAAAATAGCCATATTCAGTCACAGGAGTCCTGAACATTATAGTACCATAGTTCCTAAATTCAAAAACATACATTTTTATCTTCTTACTGAAATCTAGTTTTGTCTTAATTTTGATGGTGATAGTTTGTCATAGTAAAATTAGCAGCATTTTTTCTTCATAGTACATAAAGTAATGTCTTAGATTTTATCAAGTATATTTTAAAATATAGAATAAGAATGTAAAGATAAAGCAAATTACAAACAAAAATACATATCCTTATTTATTGCTGGTTGGGAACAAGTGGTTTTCTTTTTTGGTGAGTGAATGTGTTAGTTGCTCAATCATGTCGGACTCTTTGCAACCTCATAGACTGTACCCCGCCAGGCTCCTTTGTCCATGGGATTTCCCAGGTAAGAATACTGGAGTGGGTTGCCATTTCTTTCTCCAAGGAATATTCCTGACCCAAGAATTGAACCCAGGTCTCCTGCATTGCAGGCAGGCTCTTAACTGTCTGCGCCACAAGGGAAGTTCTTTTTTTTTTTCCATTTATTTTTATTAGTTGGAGGCTAATTACTTTACAATATTGTAGTGGTTTTTGTCATACATTGACAAGGGAAGTTCTTAATTCAGAATGATAATTAACATTTTCTGAGGGTCATGAAACTCTAAGACATACTCCATAAAACTTAATGATTCCACTTCCTAAGCAAGAAGGTAGAAAGCAAATACATATACAAGTTCACATGTAACTTAGGGATTCACAAGTCCCTAGGACTCAGTATCCATGGATGCTAGGTTAAGAATTCTTGATTTAGATAAGAACAAAGTTCTAATGTTCTAACGGATGTCTGTGAAAAAATATTATAAATTGAATCTGAAGCAAGTTAAAACACTAAGTAAATACACACAGAAAAGTCCGTATTAATACTTTATTGCCCAGGGCTGGAACTGAAAATAGAGTAAAAATCTCACTAAAATGGAGTCGGGAGACCAGAAGGGGGAGCTCTCATACAGGTACCTCTCAATATCAATATGGATCCCAACAGGAAGAAACATATCTTGCATCTCCACCAAGAAGCGACACTACTCTAGTACCACCAGCAGGAGGAAGGAAGATTTGAAAGATTTTTCTCCTTGCCTCGCAACAGCTCTGCCAAAGAGAGACTGTCACAATGTAGCCAACGAAAAGACACTAAACTTGGAACTCCCAGTTTTCTCCAATGGGCTTTCTGTTAAAACCCTCCAAACTGTTCTCCTCCATAGAAGAGTTTCTTTTTCTTTGCTTTACCAGACTTACATGTGATTTACCAGATTTGCCATGTCCTAAATTGCAGTTCTTTCCTGCTCCTGAGTAAAAACCATTTTCCTGGTAAAATAACTGGCTGATTTTGTTATGTTAGCAGAACCAATGTTTGAAGGATGGTATATCTCATCAAAATTAATGCCTCATAATAAATCAAATTGCCAACATCTGCTGGATCATTGAAAAGGCAAGAGAATTCCAGAAAAACACCTATTTCTGCTATATTGACTATGCCAAAGCCTTGGACTGTGTGGATCACAATAAACTGTGGAAAATTCTGAAAGAGATGGGAATACTGGACTACCTGACCTGGCTCTTGAGAAACCTGTATGCAGGTCAGAAAGCAACAGTTAGAACTGGACATGGAACAACAGACTGGTTCCAAATAGGAAAAGGAGTGCGTCAAGGCTGTATGTTGTCACCCTGCTTATTTAATTTATATTCAGAGTACATCATGAGAAATGCTGGGCTGGATGAAGCACAAGCTGGAATCAAGATTGCAGGGGGAAATATCAATAACAGATATGCAGACGACACCACCCTTATGGCAGAAAGTGAAGAAGAACTAAAGAGCCTCTTGATGAAAGTGAAAGAGAGAGTGAAAAACTTGGCTTAAAGCTCAAGATTCAGAAAACTAAGATCATGGCATCCGGTCCCATCACTTCATGGCAAATAGATGGGGAAACAGTGGCTGACTTCTTTTTGGGGGGCTCCAAAATCATTGCAGATGGTGACTGCAGCCATGAAATTAAAAGACGCTTACTCCTTGGAAGGAAAGTGATGACCAACCCAGACAGCATATTAAAAAGCAGAGACATTACTTTGTCAACAAAGGTCTGTCTAGTCAAGGCTATGGTTTTTCTAGTGGTCATGTATGGATGTGAGAGTGGGACTATAAAGAAAGCTGGGCACAGAAGAATTGATGCTTTTGAACTGTGGTGTTGGAGAAGACTCTTGAGAGTCCCTTGGACTGCAAGGAGATCCTACCAGTCCATCCTAAAGGAGATTAGTCCTGGGTGTTCCTTGGAAGGACTGATGTTGAAGCTGAAACTCCAATACTTTGGCCACCTCATGTGAAGAGCTGACTCATTTGAAAAGACCCTAATGCTGGGAAAGATTGAGGGCAGGATGAGAAGGGGACGACAGAGGATGAGATGGTTGGATGGCATCACTGACTCAATGGACATAAGTTTGGGTAAACTCTGGGAATTGGTGAGGGACAGGGAAGCCTGGCGTGCTTCAGTTCATGGGGTTGCAAAGAGTCGGACACGACTGAGTGACTGAACTGAACTGAATAATTCAAAAAGAACTTTGTAAGGATAATTCTCTTTACTCTCACCTTTAACAGCTCTTTTTATGTTTTTATTAGCAAAACTATAATAAGCTCCTTTGATTTCAGATAATTAAATGCTATAGTCACAGTATTATAACTAGTAATTCAGAAAAGGTGGTGATACAAGTTGATCATATTTTCTTTGGCTTAGTGTCTAATTCCACTGTGGGGGATTTGCTTGACAATTATATGTTGCATGCTAATTTAAAAGGATGATAAATTTAAAATCATTTCATGCATCATATTAAGTACTTTCTTTTTTTCAGAATTTTCTAAGCAATGCAAAGGTTAAAGTATAGGAATAACCATGCACAATTAGGAACTTAATATCAGATAATGATACGACCTGTAAACAATAATTAAATGTTTAAATTCAAATTGGACTTATCTTGTAGAAATGTATTATTCTTTAAAATAATATTTAATATATATGTAACATCTTAACAGATTAAGACTCTTAAAGTTTAAATATAATTATTTGTAGTGATCATTAATAACTTAATAAATTACCATATTTCAGTGTTAGAGATGTTTCAAATAATAAGGCTGCAATTAGTACATCTTCTTTAAGCACTTTATTCCTTAAGTTCAGTCGAGCATGGGCTTCAGATAGGGAAACTCTAAAAGAGAAAATGGAGGCCCATCAAAATATGCTGATACTGCAATCTGCCATTTTCTGTCCCTGAATAAGTCTCTGGTGTCCTGAATTCCGTCTGTTTTTCTCACAGGCTGTGTCCCGTCCGTTGGCCCACCACCTCAGGGGAACGATGGCCGCAGAGTCCACAGCTACTGCTGCCATCACCGCAGAGCTGGTTTCCGCCGACAAAATTGAAGATGCCCCTGCTCCTTCTACTTCTGCAGATAAAGTGGAGAGTCTGGATGTGGATAGTGAAGCTAAGAAACTATTGGGATTAGGACAGAAACATCTGGTAATGGGTGATATTCCCGCAGCTGTCAATGCCTTCCAGGAAGCAGCTAGTCTTTTAGGTAAGAAGTATGGAGAGACAGCTAATGAATGTGGAGAAGCCTTTTTTAATGGGAAATCGCTTTTGGAGTTGGCAAGAATGGAGAATGGTGTGTTGGGAAATGCCCTGGAAGGTGTGCATGTGGAAGAGGAGGAAGGAGAAAAAACAGAAGAAGAATCTCTGGTAGAAAATAATGATAACATAGATGAGGAAGCAAGGGAAGAGTTGAGAGAACAGGTTTATGACGCCATGGGAGAAAAAGAAGCCCAAAAAACAGAAGACAAGTCTCTGGTAAAGCCTGAAATGGATAAAGAACAGGAAACTGAAATGGAGAAGGGTGGAAGAGAAGATATGGATATCGGTGAGCCTGCAGAGGAACTACAGGAAAAAGTTAAATCAACTCCAGATCAGTTAACTGAAACCACTGAAGAGGGAAAGGGAGCAGCAGCACCAGAAGGACTGAGTGAAGCTGAAGTCACTTCTAAGAAGCCAGATCAGGAAATACCGGGTGCTGAGGAAGGAAAATCAGTTTATGGAACTGATGTCCAAGAAGAGTGCAGAGAAAAAGGGGGTCAGGGAGAAGTAATTGTGAGCACAGAGGAGAAACCAAAAGAAGCTTCAAAAGAACAACCTGTTGTGACTCTAGAAAAGCAGGGCACTCCAGTGGAGATAGAAGTAGTCAAGCCAGTGGATATGGGTGGGGATGAGCCAAAGGAGCAGGTAGCTACCTCTGAAAGTGAGCCAGGAAAGGCTATTCTTGAGCAGTTGGTAGGGCAAGAATTACCTTCTGCCGAAGAGTCACCAGAGGTGACAACACAGGCTGCAGATGCTTCAGCTGCAGAAGCCGGATCAGAAGTCTCTGAGAAGCCTGGAGGGCAGTACCCAGTTCTCCCTCAGGATGGCGCAGTCAATGGACTGTCAGCTGCAGGGGATCATGCCTCCACTCAACCACAAACTAAGGCAGAAGGACTGATAGGAACAAAAGATGGCTCAGGACTAGAGAAGGTCAGGGAAGAGTTGGTTCCTAGCCAGGAGACTAAGCTGTCTGTAGAAGAGTCTGAGGCAGCTGGAGACGGGGTGGAGACTGAGGTGGCCCAGGGGGCTACTGAGAAATTCCCTGAAGACAAAGTTAAGATAGCTGCTAATGAAGAAGCACAAGACAAAGAAGAACAGATGAAAGAGGGTGAAGAAACCGAGGGCTCAGAAGAGGAGGATAAAGAAAATGACAAGGCTGAAGAAACACTAAATGATTCAGCTCTTGAAAACAAGTCCCTTCAAGAAAATGAAGAGGAGGAGATTGGGAACCTAGAGCTTGCCTGGGATATGCTGGATTTAGCAAAGATCATTTTTAAAAGGCAAGACACGAAGGAGGCTCAGCTTTATGCTGCACAGGCACATCTTAAACTTGGAGAAGTTAGTGTTGAATCTGAGAATTACCTCCAAGCTGTGGAGGAGTTCCAGGCTTGCCTAAACCTCCAGGAACAGTATCTGGAAGCCCATGATCGACTCCTTGCAGAGACTCACTACCAGCTGGGCTTGGCCTATGGGTACAACTCTCAGTATGATGAAGCAATAGCACAGTTCAGCAAATCTATTGAGGTCATTGAGAAGAGAATGGCTGTACTAAATGAGCAGATGAAGGAGGCTGAAGGATCACCTACTGAATATGAGCAAGAAATTGAGGAGCTGAAGGAGCTGCTCCCTGAAATTAGAGAGAAGATAGAAGATGCAAAGGAGTCCCAGCGTAGTGGGAATGTAGCTGAACTGGCTCTGAAAGCAACTCTGGTGGAGAGCTCTACTTCAGGTTTCACCCCTAGTGGAGGAAGCTCTTCGGTTTCCATGATTGCCAGTAGAAAGCCAACAGATGGTGCTTCCTCATCAAATTGTGTTACTGATATTTCCCACCTTGTCAGAAAGAGGAGGAAGCCAGAGGAAGAGAGCCCCCGGAAAGATGACGCAAAGAAAGCCAAACAAGAGCCGGAGGTGAATGGAGGCAGTGGGGACACTATTTCCAGTGCAACCGAAGTTTCCGAAAACATGGAGGAGGAGGTGGGCAGTTAAGCAGGGTTTGGACTCTTGCCTCATTTCCCTTGTTCTCAGGGCCTGGGGAAACCAATGCATGTTCCCCAACTTGATCTTTGGATTATTTGGTTACTTTCATAAAAACAAGGATTGTACAGGAAACAGTTTGGTTATGAAATGTAAGATGTCTCATTGTCAAATACATAGCACAGGTCCCCCTCTCATGAATGTGTGAGAAGACACTTGATTGCCAAGACCATTCGGTCACTTTTGCTTGCTCCTCTTTCAAATATATGAACACTGGCTCTATCAGCCCTATTAGAGAGGTTAGGAAATGGCTGTATACTTGTGATCCCTTTTAGTGTAGAGAGCAAAGCAGAATTTAAGGGACCTGTGTTGTTCCTCTGACTGAGGCCAACTCAGTTGTGTAAGAAAGAACGGCTTAAAGTAGGGTCACTTATGCCCAGGTTCCTTGTTTATCTTCCAGGCTGAGAATAAAGCTGAAAGCCGGGCAGCAGTGGAGGGGACAGTGGAGGCCGGAGCTACAGTTGAAAGCACTGCAAGTTAAGAGAGGGAGCAGAGCCTTCCTCCAATGGAAAGTGTTTTTGTATATAATGTATTTTTTCACTTTTCAGGGATTCTTTTTGTATAACTTCAATAAAGATTGTAAGCAAAAACAAAATGCTGATATTATAAAGACAATACATATTTTGGCAGGAAAAAACCAAGATATGTGTGAACATAAGCCACAGCTTAAAGATCAGCATATTCTTAAAACAATTTTAGTTTCTTTACAAAGCATTTTCTTCCTACCAAGTTGAATAGACTGTTTGAAAACGAGGAAGTCTCCTGATTTGTTATCAAAGAATTGGCTTTTATCCTGTTTTTTCTTTATTATTCTACACATTACCCGCCCCAAGTTCTGTTCAGTTAAATACATAGCTGGAAAATTAACTAAATATCTCTTTTTTTTTTTCTAAATATCTCTTATAGACACATCCTTGGTCTTTTCTTCCAGTTCTTAACCCACTGGAAGTCCTCACAGAATCTTGAAATTTCAGTGATGGAAGAGATTTTAGAGAGCAAATTTCAACATCCCATCAGATAACTGAATTTTCTATACAGCATCCCACAATACTCATTATTTGGTCTCTTTTGAACTTACCCTAGGATTCACTGAGAATCGGGAAGCAATCTATTTCTTTATTTTTTTTTTTCTTTATTATTTTTAAGCTAACTTTAAAGCACTTGAATGAGTGTTGGATGTGGAAATCAGAAAATCTGAACTATGTCTCTAGAAATTTACTAGCTGTGTGAGTTAGTATGAATCATTTAATTTCTGAGACTTTTTTGAAGCTCTGCTATAAAATGGGGATAATAAGAATTAATAGGGAATTGTGATTTCAAATAAGGCATTTGAAAATTTGGGGACTCACCCACAAAGATTATATAAATGTAAACTGAAATTGGTTTCACTGCAATTTATACCCACTGGTCCCTGTTTTGTCCTCTGGGATTACAAAACAAATCTAACACTTCTTAAATGAGACAGCTCTTCAGATATTCAAAGACAAATTTTCTAGTTGCTCCATAGTCTACTTTCTCCAAGATAAATATTCCTAGTTCTATTTTTCTTTTGGCCACATTCCACAGCATACAGGATCTTAGTTCCCTGACCAAGAAACCTGCACCCCTTGCTTGGGAAGTGTAAGGTTTTAACCACTGGACCACCAGGGAAGTCCCTCCTAGTTCTTTTAATATGTCATGTAACATGATTTTCATGCCCCTTATCATCCTGGCTGTTCTCCTTGTGACCAGATTTGGTTAATATTCCTTTTCAGTACAGTACTAAGGTATGATTTGATCAGTAGAGTAGACTTGGGGCAGAATTAGCATTTTCTCACTCTTGATACTATGTTCTGTTAAGACAACCCCAAATCACAGTATTATTTACAGCCCTATTACATTACTTACTCATATTAAACATAAAAATATGAAATCTCAAATCTTTTTCATATTAAGGCAGATCACCCCTTTCCCATGCATTCACACATGTACCAAGGAGTTTGGGACCTAATTAAAGACATTATATTTGCCCTATTAATTTTCTTGTTGCTAGACTAAAATAATAATTTGAGTTTGTGAAGATCTCTCCAGAGTTGCTTATTTACAAATTTGATTATCATGTTCCTGATGTCCTCACCCAAGCTTCTTCTAAAGATTTTGACTGGGACAGAATATATATACAGTTTTTCAGGGAAAGCAAAGAGCCCTGTTCAGCTCCCCTTCTCTAGAAAAGCATGAAAGTAAAAGTCGCTCAGTCATGTCCAACTCTTTGCAAACCCATGGACTATACAGTCCATGGAATTCTCTAGGCCAGAATAATGGAGAGGGTAGTTTTTCCCCTTCTCCAGGGGATCTTCCCAACCCAGGGATCAAACCCAGGTCTCCCGCATTGCAGGCGGATTTTTTACCAGCTGAGCCACAAGGGAAGCCCAAGAATACTGGAGTGACTAGATTTTCCCTTCTCCAGGGGATCTTCCTAACCCAGGGCTCAAACCGGGATCTCCTGCATCGCAGGTGGATTCTTTACCAGCTGAGCCACAAGGGAAGCCCAAGAATACTGGAGTGACTAGATTTTCCCTTCTCCAGGGGATCTTCCCAACCCAGGGCTCAAACCGGGATCTCCTGCATCGCAGGTGGATTCTTTACCAGCTGAGCCGCAAGGGAAGCCCAAGAATACTGGAGTGGGTAGCCTATCCCTTCTCCAGGGGGTCTTCCCGATCCAGGAATCAAACCGGGGTCTCCTGCATTGCAGGCAGATTAAGCATGGAGGGTGTTAATAGGCACCTGTGTATAGAAGCAGGAGAAAAAGTCAAGGTTTATGACTGTTCTGAGAAGTGCTTCATTTACTTGACTATTTCATAAGACCCAGTTCCATCTCTAGTATTTATTTCTACAAGAGGAAAAAGTAGAGTTCTCATATTAAACTTAATTCTGTCTTATTCTTTGATTAGTAGAGTCAAACGTAAACTGAGGCTATGTGAGTTTAAATTAAAAATATCTTTTTAAGACAGAGAAAAAGCATATGAGATAATAGGGCTTTCAAATCTTTTAAGCTCTGAGTATTGAGTATTTGAAATATTACTTCAGAAAACAGCATTATATAATTGTTTGCCATTTTAAAACATCACAGTTAATTTCTACCTTCCCTTTCTGTCGCAATTTTTTAGTTCTATGAAGATAGATTTGGAGAAGTTAACTAAACATATATATCTCTTTTAGTCCTACACTTGACACTTCCTATCAGTCCTCCACTTGTCTTATTTTATACTGCAGTCATAACAAGATATTTATTTATTTAATAGATTATTTTTACCCCTGGTCTTACTTCATAATTTGGGTTGAGATTACATATTAATCTATATTAAATGAAGTAATGGTCTATCAACAAAGGACTGTGTAAATTATGGAATAGCCACATCATAACACAGTAAAACTGTAAGGGAGCTATTAAAACAGAGTGAGGTAATTCTTTATGTGTTGATAGTAAGATATCATGATATCTTTGCATGATTCCATTTGGGCAAAAAGAATATCAATATGGCTACATATGTATTTATATATTATAAAAATGTTTTTATGTAATATCTTAATAACATTAATCTAAGATATATAACATATTCAAATAAAATATGTACTTAATATACATCACATATTTAAACTATATATTTGTATATGCTAGTATCATAGACACACAAAACATGTTAGCAGGGATCATTTCCAGGGAATGAGATAATCACAGGTAGGGTTAGCAAGGGACTTAACTCATTGTTTTAGACTTTTCTTTCACTATGTCCATACTTTAATTTTATAATAAAAATTAGTTTTAAAAAACTTCTCAAGGAACATAGTACGTGAGTGTACTAAAGTGTTTAAAAGTACAAAGAATAACATAAATTTTTTTCTAAGCTCAACTATAAAATATCTAGAAAATCAACTGACTTAATGGACATGAGTTTGAGTAAGCTCTGGGAGTTGGTGATGGCCAGGGAGGCCTGGCATACTGCAGTCCATGGGGTATCAAAGAGTTGGACACGACTGAGTGACTGAACTGAACTGAAGCAACCACATTAAAAAAAAACTAATCATTTGTATTAAAAAATTTAGTGCATTTTTTTCAGATGCACCTGATACCAGGTATCCAATAAAAATTAATTTAGTGAAAACAAATTGTTAGAGGTTCAAATGATGTAAGGCTATAGCAGAAGAAATAATTAAGTTACCTTAAATTCTTTTGGAACAAAGTATATTGTAAATCAACCACCCAGCAATCAAAAAACAAGTGAGACAGTTAATTAAACACATCATTTAAAAGTAAATAATGGGGGCTTCCCTGGTGGCTCAGTGGTAAAGAATCTGCCTGCCAATGCAGAAGATAAAGGTTCGATCCCTGGTCTGGGACAATCCCACGTGCGGCAGAGCAAGTAAGCCTCTGGATCACAACTACTGAGCCTGTGCTCTAGAGCCGGGGAGCCACAACTACTGAGCCCTCAGGCCGCAACTATTGAAGCCCATGAGCTCTAGAGTGCATGCCCCACAAGAAGAGAAGGCACTGCAATAAGAAGCTTGGGTACCTCAACTAAAGAGTAGCCCCCACTCTCTGCAACTAGAGAAAACCCCACACAACAACAACCCAGCACAGCCAAAAAAAAAAAGTAAATAAAGATTTTTTAAAGTAATGATTTTAAAATTGAATACCTACAAATATTTTAATGCAGATGCTGGCAGTTTTGATCCACATATAGAATCTGTTCTGATTCTGCGACTTGCTAGGTAATATCCATGAATCATTCTTTCTGCCTCCAAGCTGAATTCCACATTCAAATTCTTTGCAAAAGCAAGCAGCTAAATTGAAAGTGTGAAAATTCAAGAGATTCAAACTTTATTAAGAGAACCTATATTACAAAAATCCAAAGTATATGGTTATTTTATTTTTTAAAGTTTGCATACTTTATTTACATCAAAACTGATTAAATACCTGAGCCATCCAAAGCCATTGAGCACTTTAAGTCATATTATACTTACAAAGAATATTACAGTCTACCCAGAATAACCTCTTCTCCCCTCTTAGTACAGAAATGTTCTGTATTTGAATGACTATCAAGTCTTTGCTTCCAGCGGAATAAAGGCTTACTCAGAGCCTTCTAGTGGGAGACAGCTTCCCTCAGAATCTCATTTCCCTTTGAATAGTCTTAATTCTCTGACAGTTTATTTCCAGAAAACTTTCTCTCATTGGCCTCCTTCCTTCCCTTCCTTCCTTTTAAAAAACACATCTAAAGACTTGTGATGTGGGAAGTACTGTGTTAACTACTATGAAGATGGGCTTTGGAGATTCGGAAAGATTTTGGGTAGAAAATAAGCCTTCAACTTTCTCTGAGTTTTCTGCTTTTTCCCTGAGTGATTCCCAGTTCCTCGTTATTCTATGTTGTTACTCTATGACACCATTTCCAGACTTTTCACCATCTCTTTTGTTTCTGTGAGTTGTAAAACCAGAAAAACAACAGGAGGAAACAAAAAGAGAAAAACCACCCATAATAAAGTTGCTATTAACTATTATATCTGTATTTTAAATGTAACTTTTTTTAAAAGATCTGGATATGTCCTGGGTTGGATATGTCCTGTCTTGATTTTTCTTACATTCCACAATTCCCTTCAGGCCTTCAGAACAGAATAACAATACCATCAATAACACTGATAGCTCTCTCTAGGTTTTATGCTATGGGGTCACAGTGATAAGACACCCACAGTTCAGTTCAGTCACTCAGTCGTGTTCGACTCTTTGCGACCCAATGAATCGCAGCATGCCAGGCCTCCCTGTCCATCAACAACTCCCGGAGTCTACCCAAACCCATGTCCATCGAGTTGCTGATGCTATCCAGTCATCTCATCCTCTGTCGTCCCCTTCTCCTCCTGCCCCCAATCCTTCCCAGTATTAGGCTCTTTTCCAATGAGTCAACACTTCACATGAGGTGGCCAAAGTATTGGAGTTTCAGCTTCAACATCAGTCCTTGCAATGAACACCCAGGACTGATCTCCTTTAGGATAGATTGGTTGGATCTTTTTGCAGTCTGAGGGACTCTCAAGAGTCTTCTCCAACACCACAGTTCAAAAGCATCAATTTTTCGGTGCTCAGCTTTCTTTATAGTCCAATTCTCACATCCATACATGACTACTGGAAAAACCATAGCCTTGACTAGACGGGCCTTTGTTGGCAAAGTAACGTCTCTGCTTTTTAATATGCTATCTAGGTTGATCATAACTTTTCTTCCAAGGAGTAAGCATCTTTTAATTTCATGGCTGCAATCACCATCTGCAGTGATTTTGGAGTCCCAAAAATAAAGTCAGCCACTGTTTCCACTGTTTCCCCATCTATTTCCCATGAAGTGATGGGACCGGATGCCACTATCTTAGTTTTCTGAATCTTGAGCTTTAAGCCAACTTTTTCACTCTCCTCCTTCACTTTCATCAAGAGGCTTTTTAGTTCCTCTTCACTTTCTGCCATAAGGGTGGTGTCATCTGCATATCTGAGGTTATTGATATTTCTCCCGGCAACCTTGATTTCAGCTTGTGCTTTATCCATCCCAGCATTTCTCATGATGTACTCTGAATATAAGTTAAATAAGCAGGGTGACAATATACAGCCTTGATGCACTCCTTTTCCTATTTGGTACCAGTCTGTTGTTCCATGTCCAGTTCTAACTGTTGCTTCCTGACCTGCATACAGGTTTCTCAAGAGGCAGGTCAGGTGGTCTGGTACTCCTATCTCTTTCAGAATTTTCCACAGTTTATTGTGATCCACACAGTCCAAGGCTTTGGCATAGTCAATAAAGCAGAAATAGATGTTTTTCTGGCACTCTCTGGCTTTTTCTATGATCCAGCAGATGTTGGCAATTTGATCTCTGTTCCTCTGCCTTTTCTAAAACTAGCTTGAACATCTGGAAGTTCACGGTTCACGTATTGCTGAAGCCTGGCTTGGAGAATTTTGAGCATTACTTTACTAGTGTGTGCTGCTGCTGCTGCTGCTGCGTTACTTCAGGCGTGTGCGACTCTGTGCGACCCCATAGACAGCAGCCCACTAGGCTCCTCTGTCCCTGGGATTTTCCAGGCAAGAATACTGGAGTGGGTTGCCATTTCCTTCTCCAATGCATGAAAGTGAAAAGTGAAAGTGAAGTCGCTCAGTAGTGCCGAACTCTTAGCGACCCCATGGACTGCAGCCTACCAGGCTCCTCCATCCATGGGATTTTCCAGGCAAGAGTACTGGAGTGGGGTGCCATTACCTTCTCTGACTAGTGTGTGAGATGAGTGCAATTGTGCAGTACTTTGGGCATTCTTTGGCATTGCCTTTCTTTGGGATTGGAATGAAAACTGACCTTTTCCAGTCCTGTGGCCACTGCTGAGTTTTCTAAATTTTGCTGGCATATGGAGTGCAGCACTTTCACAGCATCATCTTTCAGGATTTGAAATAGCTCAACTGGAATTCATCACATCCACTAGCTTTGTTCATAGTGATGCTTTCTAAGGCCCACTTGACTTCACATTCTAGGATGTCTGGCTCTAGGTGAGTGATCACACCATTGTGATTATCTGGGTCGTGAAGATCTTTTTTGTACAGTTCTTCTGTGTATTCTTGCCACCTCTTCTTAATATCTTCTGCTTCTGTTAGGTCCATAACATTTCTGTCCTTTATCTAGCCCACCTTTGCATGAAACTTTCCCTTAGTATCTCTAATTTTCTTGAAGAGATCTCTAGTCTTTCCCATTCTGTTGTTTTCCTCTATTTCTTTGCATTGACCACTGAGGAAGGCTTTTTTATCTCTCCTTGCTGTTCTTTGGAACTCTGCATTCAGATGGGAACATCTTTCCTTTTCTCCTTTGCTTTTCACATCTCTTCTTTCCACAGCTATTTTAAGGCCTCCTCAGACAGCCATTTTGCTTTTTTGCATTTCTCTTCCATGGGGATGGTCTTAATCCCTGCCTCCTGTACAATGTCACGAACCTCTGTCAATAGTTCATCAGGCTCTCTATCAGATCTAGTCCCTTAAATCTATTTCTCACTTCCACTGTATAATCATAAAGGATTTGATTTAGGTCATACCTGAATGGTCTAATGGTTTTCCCTACTTTCTTCAATTTAAGTCTGAATTTGGCAATAAGGAGTTCATGATCTGAGCCACAGTCAGCTCCCGGTCTTGTTTTTGCTGACTGTATAGAGCTTCTCCATCTTTGGCTGCAAAGAATATAATCAATCTGATTTCAGTGTTGACCATCTGGTGATGTCCATGTGTAGAGTCTTCTCTTGTGTTGTTGGGAGAGGGTGTTTGCTGTGACCAGTGCGTTCTCTTGGCAAAACTCTATTAGCCTTTGCCCTGCTTCATTCTGTACTCCAAAGCCAAGGAACCTGGAGTGTTAGGTCCATGAATCAAGGCAAAGACACTCACATCCCTCTTCAAAAAGGACCTGTTGTCTCTGCTATTGGGAATGTAGCACTGGGAGCCAGCACTGGCCTCCAAGAAAGCTGTCAACTTCTTCAACAACTGCCTGATCTTGATGACTGTTGCTGCTGCTAAGTCACTTCAGTCATGTCTGACTTTTTGCCACCCCCATGGACTATAGCCTGCCAGGCTCCTCTGTCCATGGGATTTTCCAGGCAAGAGTACTGGAGTGGGTTGCCATTGCCTTCTCCAAATCTTGATGACTACATAATATAATTTTTGCTCTAGTCGACAGGTCTTCTTATAGTTTTCCATGTATACTCTTTTCTACTTTTATATCTTTGCTCTTATTTTTAGCTTTTTTTTGAATGTCCATCCTTCTTGTCATTTAAATCTAACCTTTTGTTTTCTTTTTTCCTTTTTGTAAAATTTAGTTTTAATTGGAGGATAATTTAAATCTTACCTTTTCTTAAGGCCCAACTAAAGTCTCACCGCCTTTTGAGTTATTCCTAACTCTTACATTCTACTTGATACCTTCCTTTCTGAATTCAAGCAACATTTATAGTCAGCACCACCCAGCATAGCTTTAAATTGTCCCTTGTTTCATATATCTCAATTAAATGATAAACTATTTAAGGAAGAAAAATGTACATTTCTAGGAGAATATAAAAGAACTGAAAGAGGCTCATCTATATTAAGTACTCAGTAAATGCCTGACTAATTAATAAATCCATAGACTCTTTTTTTGTTGTTTTTCAGGGAAAAACTGGGCAAAAAGTCTTCCAGGTTATTCGCATGTCTATATCATTTAGTACCCCAATTCCTAAAGACTAATTGCCTTTTTTTATACACACTAAAACAAACGAAAAGACCTTATTTTATCATAAACATTGTTCTTTTTCTGTTTTAATCTATGTGAATAAATTCCACCTTTCAATCTTTTATCATGCAATTTGGGCTACAAAAAAAGGCAGGTATGAACAAAATATTTACTGACCTGTGGATTCACCCTTCCCAATGTTACAGGCCATTTAGCTATCCTACACAGATACTTTAACTCTATTGTGGACAGATTTCTCAACAGTTAATATTAAAAGGGCTTCACTTGTAAATACTTGAGTACCTTTAATAGCTATGAGAGTCATTACTAAATTTGCATCATCCAACTCTCAGGAACTCTGAACATGCCACACATGTTTTCAGGTCAAGACATTAAAATAAATGGGTTTGTGAGTCATGATAGATACTCCCTACAGTTAGAACTATTCCCTTTGAATAGTCTATAAAATGTAAACAACTGTGTATCTAGAAAGCCTCTCATCATAATGTTTTATAAAAATATTCTATTTTGAATGTTTTAATGGAAAGATAAACCATGGTGATCTGATTAGTGATTCAAAGAATAAACTCAACATTTTAATATCTATGTCCTTATAGTTTTTAATTTAAGTCTAATCTAAAATATTTTCTATACAATGTTCTTAAAATGCTTAAAAGCTGAAAGCAAATTGAAATAAAAGAAAATTCTAAATAAGGAAAATTGAATGTTCAAGGGAGTTTTATTTAAATTGAGAAACATTAGCACAAGTATTCATGTCACTCATTTTTTCTACCTTTACCTTTTCAAAATCTTCAGTTGTGAACTGTTTAGAAGCTAAATAAAGCAGCCCTTCAGGATCAATGGCTTTCTTTAAAGTATGTTGCACAGTTGGAAGAAGTGGGTGGCAAGGAGATGATTCATTGCAGTTAATCAATAATGCAAATGCCTCTACAAGATTAGCTGGAATTAAACTGCAATCCTACCTCAAACAAAAATATAGAAGGCAAATATTAAACACTGGCATTTTCACAAACACTTTAAATAATAACAAAATAAAATAATTATTACAATTATAATTTCATAATTTAATGTCATTAACACTATAATATAATTCTATTAATAATTTAAATAATAATTATAAATAATACTTCATTTAAAGTGATTCCCAAATAGCATCGGATCTTTGTGGTAACCAATTTTTTAAAATACTCTTTATTGAGTATTTTCTTACACATTATTCATAAAAACCTCCCCCACTACCTACTCAAATAATAATTTTTAGTGAGCAGATACCTGCTTTGTATGACTAAAAAACAAAAAAATTGCAAACAACTGTGTCATTATTTAGTTCCAGGATCTGAGTAAGTATAGAAAGTAAGCACAGAAATAAAAATAAAACATAAAATTGTTATTAAAAATTGAGACTAAAATCCATGACTAAATCCTTGAAGAACATTCTAACAATAAAATACACATATACTTTACCATCTGACCAATTAGCATATTGGTTTTCTGTATATTTCTCCTTGAAGGTGAATCCATATCAAGAAAAGACCAAAAACTGCACTGAACTGGAAAAGTCATTTGTTGATCCACATCATCCCCAAACTTTTTTCCTGAGATGTAGACTGTGATGCTTCTACTTTCCACAGCTAAGTCAAGAGACATTATCCATTTGTTACTTAAGTTCACTTTGGTCAATATAGCTATAGATTAATTATAAATTAATTAAAAAAATGTGAATTTTACAAACTAAATTTTGGATAGCAAAGATACAGGAAAATTTGATGGTTTTGCAGGATATGGCTAAATTAGAGGATTTGCCATAAAAAAAACAAGGCAAGAAAAATATTTGAATGTTTCTGTATCCCCTGACAATAAGAACTATTAATCCAAAGCATGAAGCTGGAATTGTGGACCGGGATGAATGGGCAGGGGGTAAGGAGACTGGTCGTATCATGCAGGTTACAAAGGAAGCTGAAATTAAGCAATGTTCTTTTGTGTGGAAAAAAAAAAAAAGAAAGCAGATCATCTAAGTTAAGAATGAAAGAGGAAAAGATTGTGAGACAATACACACAATCTGGTCTTTTGCGTCTGGTTCTTTGGGGCTTCTTTTGTGGGGGTGGAGGGTGGGAGGTTCCTGGTGGCTCAGTGGGTAAAAAAATCTGCCTGCAGTGTGGAAGACTCAGGTTCTATCCCTGGGTTGTTAAGGTCCCCTGGAGAAGGGAATGGCAACCCCCTCCAGTATTCTTGCCTGGAGAATTCCATGGACAGAGGAACCTAGTGGGCTATAGTCCACGTGGTCACAAAGAGTTGGACATGACTGAGTGACTAACACATATATATTTTGTTTTATTACTGACTTGTAGGAATTGTTTCTGTGCTCTAGGTATATGTCCTATGTCAAATATGTGTATTGCAATTATTTTCTTTTCCTTTGTTTGCCTACTCACTTTTTAAATGGCCTTTTGATGTGTATAACTTTTTAGTTTTGATGAAATCCAATTCATCAATTATTTTCTGTTAATTGCTTTCTGGGTTTCATCTAAAAAATCTTTGCCTACCCTGGTGGCACAAATGGTAAAGAATCTGCCTGCAATGCAGGAGATCAGGGTTCAATCCCTGGGTAGGGAAGATCCTCTGGAGAAGGAAATGGCAATCCATTCCAGTGTTCTTGCCTAGAGAATCCGTGGATAGAGGAGCCTGGTGGGCTGCTGTCCATGGGGTCACACAGAGTCGGACACGACTGAAGCGACTTAGCATGCATGCATGCGTTGGAGAAGGAAATGGCAACCCACTCCAGTATTTTTGCCTGGAGAATCCCAGGGGTAGAGGAGCCTGGTGGGCTGCCATCTGTGGGGTTGCACAGAGTTGGGACACGACTGAATCGACTTAGCAGTAGCAGCAGCCAGTGTTCTTGCCTGCAAAATCCCATGGACAGAGGAGCTTGGCGGGCTACAGTCCATGGGGTCACAGAGTCAGATATGACTGAACATGCACACAACACACCCTTAAGTCATAAAGATTTCTCATGTTTTCTTCTAGTAGCCTTATAATTTAAGTTTTTATATATAGGTTTATGATTCATCTTTAATTAATTATTGTGTATAGTTGTGAGGTATGAGCAAATACTAATTCTTTTCCAGATGTTCCACCATCATTTGTTGAAAAAACTTTCCCCATTTTCTTGCTTTGATGTTGTGATCAAAAATCAGTTGAACATATGAGAATGAGTCTATTTTTGCAGGCAGAGGCAATATGCTATGTCTCCTGTGTATTGCTGCACATGCTTGCTGGTATGCCAAGAACGCAAGGTCCTAACTTTTCTTTGCCCAGTATTTATCTCTCCATATCCTTGTTAGTTATAAATCTGGCTCAAGCAGCATTATCCTAATACCAAAATCAGACAAAAGATATAACAAGAAAACTACAGACCAATATCTCTTATAGGCAAAAATTCTCAACAATATATTAGCAAATTAATTCCAATGATGTATAAAAATAAATATACAACACATCCAAGTAGAATTTATGTTAGGTATGCAAAGCTAGTTCAACATTTGAAAGTCAATTAATGTAATCCATAATATCAACAGGCTACAGAAGAAAAATCACATTACCATGTCAATAGATGCAGAAAAAGCATTTGGTAAAATTCAACACCCTTTATTTAAAAACTCTTACTAGATTAGGAATAGAAAGGAACTCCTTCAACTTGAAAAAGAACTTCATCAAAAAACCTAGAGCTAACATCATACATAATGGTGAGAAACTTGAAACTTTCCTATTAAGGTCAGGAACAAGACAAGATCATGATGTTCCTTTTCACCACTATTTTTCAACATCATCTTGAATGTCCTAACAAGTGTAATAAGACAAGAAGAGGAAATAAATCTGAAGGGAAGGCAACCCACTCCAGTATTCTTGCCTGGTGAATTCCATGAACAAAGCCTGGTGAGCTACATACAGTCCATGGGGTCACAAAGAGTTGGATACGACTGAGCGACTAACTCTAACTAATACAAATTGATGTGTTACAACTGAGAGCAAAGGCTTAAATAGTGCATTTACACATTAAATTCCTGTTTTTATTTATCAAGGTAAAATGATAAATGTCATTTAATATAATTTCTCTATTTCTAAAATGTGTACAATATAATCCCTATTGTTAGGTAAGTCCTACGCTTCCCTGGTGGTTCAGATAGTAATGAATTGGCCTGCAATGCAGGAAGCCTGGGTTCGATCACTGGGTCAGGAAGATCCCCTGAAGGAGGGCATGGTAATCCACTCCAGTATTCTTGCCTGGAGAATCCCGTGGACAGAGAAGCCTGGAGGGCTACAGTCCACTGGGTTGCGTAGAGTCAGACATGACTGAAGTGATTTATCACACCCAACTCCATGACACTGATGGAAAAGTTAAAGAGGTAAAAATTAATTTGAAAAAATATTGCTTACCTGACTGGAGCTGTTCAAGTTTATCTTTTTTGTGTGAAGCCAAGTCTCCTATAAAGCAGATACCACCTTTAGCTAGCAAAGCACTGCCAGCTTGAATGCTAACTGCTCCAGTTCCATACTTATTCCTGGATAGAGTAGGGAAAATTTCAGTAGAGACTGAATGACGTATACCACGGGGCACAAGGTTTATACTAAAATTCAAAAGCCTAAGGGAAAAAATAAATCATTAATTACTATTATTTAATATTTGATTTTCAGAAGTCATAATGCATAATAGCTATACAATTAGATTTAATTTGATTTAATGTTTATTGAGCACTAGTGCTAGGCATAAAAACACATATGAGATTTGGTCCTTAACTTGGAAAGCTCACACCCTAGAGAGATGAAAACAAGAAACTAAGACACGATATGATGAGTACTAAAAAATGCTGTGAGGACATCCATAAAAGAAATATTTCTTCCTGGAAAAAAAATCAGAAAAATCTATAGAGAGATGACATTTGAACCAAGACTTTCTCTTTTTTGATGAACTGCTTTCATTTATTCAAAACTTCTGCATTTAGGTTTTGCAAAAAGTCCATCATGACTACCCCTGCTACCTATGTATCAACATAACTCGTGATACATCCTTTTGTTTTCTAATCTCTTTGCCAATTGCCTCAAGCCTCTTCGTTTCTCAAATTTAAATTATAAGAAAAGAATATGATTAGCTGAGCTTAGCTTTTAAATCCTTGCTGCAGAAATCATAGCTTGCTGGTGCGATCTACTATGATGACCAGACACACACATACAGTGCAAATGAGGGTGAAGCAGTATCTCTTAAGAATGGGCAGGCAGATGCTATAAAATGTCTAGAATATGTGTCATTCCAAGGAATTTGGGTGTTAATTTGAAGATATGTAAAATGGGTAAGATGTAGAAGGAAAATTTGCAAGTCTATAAGGCAGTGGTTCTCAACCCTAGCTCACTTTAAAATCACCTGGGGAGCCAACAGTCATGTGAAAAGATGGTCAACATCAAAAATCGTCAGGGGAATGCAAATCAAAAACACAATGAGATATCACAACATACCTATCAGAATGACAGTTATCAAGCATACACAAACCCAAAAACCAATTGTTGGCAAGAATGTGAATAAAGGGACCCCTTATGCACTGTTGGTAGCAATATATATTGATATAGCTTTTTATGGAGAAGAGTGTGGAAATTCCTCAACAGAGTTATCATATGGTCCAGCAATTCCACTTCTGGGCGTTAATCCAAAGAAAACAAAAACATTAATTGGAAAAGATATATGCACCTCCATGTTCACTGCAGCATTATTTATAATAGCCAAGATATAGAAACAATCTAAGTGTCCATCAATAGATGAATGGATAAAGAAGATGTGGTATGTATATATATATATGTAATGGAATATTACTCAGCCATAAAAACAATGAAATCTTGACATTTGTGAAAACACAGATGGGCCTAAAAGTTATTATGCTAAGATACTTTAACAAAAAAATTGCTTGGGGTCTTTAAAAAATTCCAATGCTAAGCCCTCCATAAAATATAAATTATAATCTTTGGGCATGAGCCACAGGCATAAATATTTTAAAAAATATTTTCACAGATGATTCTAATAGGTAGCCAGGCTGAGAAGCTAATTATATAGAACAATGGGCCTCAAACTGGCTAATCATTGGAATTAACTGAGGAAGTTTTTGAACTACTGGTATAACGTCACAGAGTATAAGACACGAATACAAAAATCAACACTAACTCTACATATTCAAAGCAAATACTTGAAAAATAAAATTAACAAAGCACTACTACTTTAACAGCATCAGTTCAGTTCAGTCGCTCAGTCGTGCCCGACTCTTTGTGACCCCATGGACTGCAGCACACCAGGCCTCCCTGTCTATTACCAACTCCCAGAGTTTACTCAAAACCATGCCCATTGAGTCAGTGATGCCATCCAACTATCTCATCCTTTGTCATCCCCTTTTCCTCCCGCCTTCAATCCTTCCCAGCATCAGGGTCTTTTCCAATAAGTCAGTTAGTTCTTCCCATCAGGTGGCCAAAGTATTGGAGTTTCAGCTTCAACATCAGTCCCTCCAGTGAATATTCAGAACTGATTTTCTTTTGGATGGACTGGTTTGATCTCCTTGCAATCCAAGGGATTCTCAAGAGTCTTCTCCAACACTACAGTTCAAAAGCATCAATTCGGTGCTCAGCTTTCTTTACAGTCCAACTCTCACATCCATACATGACTACTGGAAAAACCATAGCCTTGACAAGATGGACCTTTGTTGACAAAGTAATGTCTCTGCTTTTTAATATGCTGTCTAGGTTGGTCATAACTTTTCTTCCAAGGAGTAAGCATCTTTTAATTTCATGCCGGCCGTCACCATCTACAGTGATTTTGGAGCCCCAAAAAATAAAGTCTGACACTGTTTTCACTGTTTCCCCATCTATTTGCCATGAAGTGATGGTACCGGATGCCATGATCTTATTTTTCTGCATGTTGAGCTTTAAGCCAACTTTTTCACTCTCGTCTCTCACTTTCATCAAGAGGCTCTTTAGTTCTTCTTCACTCTCTGCCATAAGAGTGGTGTCGTCTGCATATCTGAGGTTATTGATATTTCTCCTAGCAATCATGATTCCAACTTGTGCTTCTTCCAGCCCAGCATTTCTCATGATGTACTCTGCATATAAGTTAAATAAGCAGGGTGACAACATACAGCCTTGACGTACTCCTTTTCCTAATTGGAACCAGTCTGTTGTTCCATGTCTAGTTCTAACTGTTGCTTCCTGACCTGCATACAGGTTTCTCAAGAAACAGGTCAGATGGTCTGGTACTCCTATCTCTTTCAGAATTTTCCATAGCTTATTGTGATCCACACACTCCAAGGCTTTAGCATAGTCAAAAAAGCAGAAATAGACGTTTTTCTGGAACTCTCTTGCTTTTTCTATGATCCAGCAGATGTTGGTAATTTGATCTCTGGTTCCTCCACCTTTTCTAATTAGAACATCAGGAAGTTTTTCAAGTTCACGTATTGCTGAAGCCTGGCTTGGAGAATTTTGAGCATTACTTTACCAGTATGTGAGATGAGTACAATTGTGTGGTAGTTTGAGCATTCTTTGGCATTGCCTTTCTTTGGAACTGGAATGAAAACTGACCTTTTCCAGTCCTGTGGCCACTGCTGAGTTTTCCAAATTTTGCTGGTATATGGAGTGCAGCACTTTCACAGCATCATCTTATAGGATTTGAAATAGCTTAACTGGAATTCATCACCTCCACTAGCTTTTTTCACAGTGATGCTTCCTAAGGCCCACTTGACTTCACATTCCAGGATGTCTGGCTCTAGGTGAGTGATCACACCATTGTGATTATCTGGGTCGTGAAGATCTTTTTTGTACAGTTCTTCAGTGTATTCTTGCCACCTCTTCTTAATATCTTCTGCTTCTGTTTGGTCCATACCATTTCTGTCCTTTATTGAGCCCATCTTTGCATGAAATATTCCCTTGGTATCTTAATTTTCTTGAAGAGATCTCTAGTCTTTCCCATTCTATTGTTTTCCTCTATTTCTTTGCACTGATCACTGAGGAAGGCTTTCTTTTTTTTTCCATTTATTTTTATTAGTTGGAGGCTAATTACTTTACAATATTGTAGAGGTTTTTGCCATACATTGACTTGAATCAGCCATGGATTCACATGTATTCCCCATCCTGATCCCCCCTCCCTCCTCCCTCTCGATCCCATCCCTCTGGGTCTTCCCAGTGCACCAGCCCTGAGCACTTGTCTCATGCATCCAACCTGGGCTGGTGATCTGTTTCACCCTTGATAGTATACTTGTTTCAATGCTATTCTCTCAGAACATCCCACCCTTACCTTCTCCCACAGAGTCCAAAAGTCTGTTCTATACATCTGTGTCTCTTTTTCTGTCTTGCATATAGGGTTATCATTACCATCTTTTAAAATTCCATATATATGTGTTAGTTATCTTTCTGGCTTACTTCACTCTGTATAATGGGCTCCAGTTTCATCCATCTCATTAGAACTGATTCAAGTGAATTCTTTTTAATGGCTGAGTAATATTCCATATTGTATATGTACCACAGCCTCTTTATCCATTCTTCTGCTGATTGGCATCTAGGTTGCTTCCATGTCCTGGCTATTATAAACAGTGCTGCGATGAACACTGGAGTACACATGTCTCTTTCAGAGCTGGTTTCCTCGGTGTGTATGCCCAGGACTGGGATTGCTGGGTCATATGGCAGTTCTATTTCCAGTTTTTTAAGGAATCTCCACACTGTTCTGCATAGTGGCTGTACTAGTTTGCATTCCCACCAACAGTGTAAGAGGGTTCCCTTTTCTCCACACCCTCTCCAGCATTAATTGCTTGTAGACTTTTGGATAGCAGCCATTCTGACTGGCGTGTAATGGTACCTCATTGTGGTTTTGATTTGCATTTCTCTGATAATGAGTGATGTTGAGCATCTTTTCATGTGTTTGTTAGCCATCTGTATGTCTTCTTTGGAGAAATGTCTGTTTAGTTCTTTGGCCCATTTTTTGATTGGGTCATTTATTTTTCTGGAATTGAGCTGCAGGAGTTGCTTGTATATTTTTGAGATTAATCCTTTGTCTGTTGCTTCATTTGCTATTATTTTCTCCCATTCTGAAGTCTGTCTTTTCACCTTGCTTATAGTTTCCTTTGTTGTGCAAAAGGTTTTAAGTTTCATTAGGTCCCATTTGTTTATTTTTGCTTTTATTTCTAATATTCTGGGAGGTGGGTCATAGAGGATCTTGCTGTGATTTATGTCAGAGAGTGTTTTGCCTACGTTCTCCTCTAGGAGTTTTATAGTTTCTGGTCTTACATTTAGATCTTTAGTCCATTTTGAGTTTATTTTTGTGTATGGTGTTAGAAAGTGTTCTAGTTTCATTCTTTTACAAGTGGTTGACCAGTTTTCCCAGCACTACTTGTTAAAGAGGTTGTCTTTTTTCCATTGTATATTCTTGCCTCCTTTGTCGAAGATAAGGTGTCCGTAGGTACACGGATTTATCTCTGGGGTTTCTATTTTGTTCCATTGATCTATATTTCTGTCTTTGTGCCAGTACCATACTGTCTTGATGACTGTGGCTTTGTAGTAGAGCCTGAAGTCAGGCAGGTTGATTTGAAGAAGGCTTTCTTATCTCTCCTTGCTATTCTTTGGAACTCTGCATTCAGATGGGAATGAATATTTTTCCTTTTCTCCTTTGCTTTTCACATCTCTTCTTTCCACAGCTATTTTAAGGCCTCCTCAGACAGTCATTTTGCTTTTTTGCAGTTCTTTTTCTTGGGGTTGGTCTTGCTCCCTGTCTCCTGTACAATGTCATGAACCTCTGTCAATAGTTCATCAGGCACTCTATTAGATCTAGTCCCTTAAATCTATTTCTCACTTCCACTGTACAATCATAAGGGATTTGATTTAGGTCATACCTGAATGGTCTAATGGTTTTCCCTACTTTCTTCAATTTAAGTCTGAATTTGGCAATAAGGAGTTCATGATCTGAGCCACAGTCAGCTCCCGGTCTTGTTTTTGCTGACTGTATAGAGCTTCTCCATCTTTGGCTGCAAAGAATATAATCAATCTGATTTCGGCGTTGACCATCTGGTGATGTCCATGTGTAGAGTCTTCTCTTGTGTTGTTGGGAGAGGGTGTTTGCTGTGACCAGTGCGTTCTCTTGGCAAAACTCTAATAGCCTTTGCCCTGCTTCGTTCTGTACTCCAAGGTCAAATTTGCCTGTTATTCCAGGTGTTTCTTGACTTTCTACGTTTGCATTCCAGTCCACTATATTGAAAAGGATATCTTTTTTGGCTGTTAGTTCTAAAAGGTCTTGTAGGTCTTCATAGAACCATTCAACTACTTCAGCATTACTGGTTGGGGCATAGACTTGGATTACTGTGATATTGAATGGTTTGCCTTGGAAACGAACAGAGATGATTCTGTCATTTTTGAGATTGCATCCAAGTACTGCATTTTGGACTTTTTTGTTGACTATGATGGCTACTCCATTTCTTCTAAGGGATTTTTGAGCACAATAGTTATCTGAGTTAAATTCACCCATTCCAGTCCATTTTAGTTTGCTGATTCCTAAAATGTCGATGTTCACTCTTGCCATCTCCTCTTTGACCAGTTCCAATCTTCCATGATTCGTGGACCTAACATTCCAGGTTCCTATGCAGTATTGTTCTTTATAGCAACAGACGTTCCATCCAGTCACATCCACTGGGTGTTGTTTTTACTTTCTCTGTCTCTTCATTCTTTTTGGAGTTATTTATCCACTGATCTCCAGTGGCATACTGGGCACCTACCAACCTGGGGAGTTGATCTTTCAGTTTCCTATCTTTTTGTCTTTTTGTACTATTCATGGGGTTCTCAAGGCAAGAATACTGAAGTGGTTTGCCATTCCCTTCTCCAGTGGACCACATTTTGTCAGAACTCTCCACCATGACCTGTCTATCTTGGGTGGCCCTACAAGGCATGGCTCATAGTTTCATTGAGTGAGACAAGGCTGTGGTCCATGTGATTAGATTGGTTAGTTTTCTGTGATTGTGGTTTTCAGTCTGTCTGCCCTCTGATGGAGAAGGATAAGGGACTTATGGAAGCATTCTGATGGGACAGACTGACTGAGGGGGAAACTGGGTCTCCAGTTTAACAGCATCAAAAATACCACTTAGGAATCAACAAATTATGTGTGTGACCTTTGCAATTTGCTTAAAGAAATTAAGATTTAAATAAATGGAGACATATACCATATTCATGGATTGGAAGACTGAACATTGTTAAGATGTAAATTCTCCCCAAAACTGATTTATAAGTTAAAAGCAGTTCCAATCAAAATCCTTAAAGGCTTTTTTGGTGTGATGGAGGTTGGTAGTAACATATGGATTCTAAACTTTTTAAGAAAATGCAAAGCACCTAAAATAATAAAAACAAATATTAAAAATGAAGAATAAAGTTGCACTACCTGATTCAAAACTTAATATAGAGCTACAACAATCAAGAATGTGAGGCAAAATCATAGACAAATAAGTCAAAACAGCACAAAAGAAAGTTCGAATAGATGTATGCCCAGTTAAACTGTATACCTAAATTTATAACCATATAACCAGTTTAACAGATTTTTAGTACTGGTACCACAGCAATTCAATGGGGAAAGGAAAATTTTTTTCAACAAATAGTATGGAAAAGTTTGATAAATGCATAGGAAAAACATTAATCTTGACTCCTACCTCGCATATATACAAGGTATATACAGAAACTGACTTGGAATAGATAACAGACCTATTTTAAAAGTTAAAGCTATATGCTCCTAGAAGAAGACATAGAATAATATCTTTATGACCTTAAGATAGGCAGAGACTTATTAAACAAAAACCAGAAAACACTAAACATAAAAGAAAATAACAATCAAAACTAAAAGGTCTGCTCATCAAATATATCTTTAAGAAAAAAATACAAACTATTTTTGTACCTGGGAGAAAAGTTTCGTGATACATATGTGACAATGGATGTGCATTCAGAACTCCATTTAAAAGTGAGCAAACAACTTGACACTTCATAAAATAAGATGAGTAAGCACATGAAGAAGAGTTCAAATCAGTAGTCATCAGGGAAATGCAACTTAGAAATGTAATGAGATACCATTTCATACACACTAGCATGGCTAAATTGAGAAAGACTGACAACTGGATTTTGGTGAGGAGAGAAACATCTGGAACCTTACCTCGTTGGCTAGAATGTAAAATTGCACAACCACTTTGAAAAACTGTTTGGCAGTTTCTTATAAAGTTACATACACGTACCTTATGACACAGCAATTCCACTCGTATATATTTATTCAAGATAATGAAAACACAAGTCTACAAAAAGACTTGTACAAGAGATGTTTATTGCAGCTTTATTTATATAGTCAAAACATGCAAAACCCAAATGTCCATCACTAGAGAAATGGAGAAACAAATTCTGGTACATTTATATAATGGAACACGACTCATCAATAAAAACAAGTGAACTTCTGACACACACACAACAGGGCCAATCTCAAAAACATGCTAAGCAAAAGAGATTAGATCCTAAAGAGGATGCACTGTGTGATTCTATTTATACAAAATTCAAGAACAGGAAAATTAACCTATGGTGACAGAAATCAGCTGTGGAAATAGGAATTAACTGAGAGAATAAAGGAACTTTCCAAAGTGATGGACAATGGAAATGTTTCATATCTTATTGAGGTGATGGCTATAGGAACACATGTATCTGTCAAGATTCATCAAATTGCATACTTAAGATCTTATTGCTTCACTTTATTTATGCAAATCTTAACTAAAAAACAAAACACCAAATCTCTCATACAGCCCCAAATACTATAGGAAAAGATTAATGACAAACATAAAGAGAGACAAGGGCTCTAATTTACAGAGATATTACAAATCAACAAGAAATAAGCAGATTAATTTAAAAATGGAAAATGGTCACAGTGTTCATAGAAAAATAATAAAAAGTGTTTAATAAATTCTAAATGATGCTAAAGCTTACTTCTAGTTAAAGAGATGAAAATTAAAATAAAATACCAGTTTTCACCCTTCAGAGGGCCAAATTTAAAAGTCTAATAATACCCAGTATTGGTTGAGACTGTTAAACAAATATTCTCATGCTTATTAGTGGAAGATTAAATTGGTGCAATATGTGGCAGTTAGCACTATAGTTACATTATGATTTAATCTTAATTTTAGCAAAACATCACCTGTCCAATTAAGTTAGCTAATTGGACTTTTATTTTTTAATTTAAATTTCATTATATAAATTTGTTTTTGCCTTATAATTGCACATACTATATTAATATATGAAGTTCATTCCTAACTTTTTGAACATTTAAGTAAACCTTTTAAAAAGAGTACTTGCTAGTGGGGAGCAATTTATATCAGATAAATTCTAAACATCTGCCTTATAATAATCTTTATGGAAAAGATTTATGCAAATCTGTGATCAATTTGTAATGGCATATATTTTACCTGTCTATGAGTATAGTATCACTTGTTACAATTAAAATATCCAAGCAATTTTCCAGTTCCTTGTTACGGTCACTTGTCTGTACTAGACTCATCAGCAAACATAGCTTGAGCAAATTGTAAGTCCCAGGAGGAACAATCTGTGATGCAAAGATGTTGGCAAGTATTGCTGTAAACTTCCAGCATGAGCTGGAAGTCAGAGAGAGGAGACACCTGAAATTGTCACTAACTCCTGAAGGAACTGAAAGTAAATATTAATACACATATTAAAAAGGGCTTTAAAACAAGCAGACGGTATACAGACATCTAATTCCATTAATCTAAAATATCAAATTGCAGTTCTTTTAATGATGTCACATTCAAATTATTACAATGATAATAAATTATGATTGGAGGTCACTCTGGTCTATCATTTCTACCCAAGAAACATAATAAAAGGATGCACACCCTGTGTACCACATAGATTGCCTGTGGGTTGCAAGTAAATTCCTCATTTTTTTCCTTTTAAGACCTATGTGAGCAAAGTCAGATCATAAGGCTCCTGTATTTCAGTGTTTCCTTTATATTTCTGTGTTTGAAACAGTATCACATTTACCGAGGGCTAAAAAACAGAACAGAATATTCTTTAGCGAGGGCTAAAATCAGTCCTGAATATTCATTGGAAGGACTGATGCTGAAGCTGAAACTCCAACACTTTGGCCACCTGATGTGAAGAGCTGACTTATTTGAAAAGACCCTGATGCTAGAAAAGATTGAAGGCAGGAGAAGAAAGGGACAACACAGGATGAGATGGTTGGATGGCATCACCAACTCGATGGACATGAGTCTGAGTAAGCTCTGGGAGTTGGTGATGGACAGGGAAGCCTGGTGTGCTGCAGTTCATGGGGTCGCAAAGAGCCGGACACGACTGAGTGACTGAACTGAACTGAACTGAAAAAACAGAATGGGGAATATTTTAAAGCTCCTGTTAAATGGGAAGATTTATACCCTCATACTTTAACACAGACTGTAACATTCTAGACCTTCTCCACTCCCTTTTTCTGTCCAACTCCTGAAAGGGATGAGCAATTTAATCCAATGGGTCAGTTTGGGAGGAAGAACTGTGCATATATAACTCACTCCCTTTCTCTTTCCTCTGGGGCTGTCATCATGAAGCAATGATTTCTTCTATTCAGGCATGTCCACGGACCAAGGGAGGCCTACCTAGAGTAGGTCTTGCCACATTTAGGTGGTTAAATCTGCCCAATTCTAGAGTTTAGCAGGAGAAAGCACACTTAACCTACACAGAAGCCATGTTCTGCTACCAAATCAGTAAATTATAAAACATTTCACAGCAGAAAATACTGAAAGGATCTTTAAAATGTCTATTGTTCATTAATGCTTTCTTTCTTCAATATTTTTATTCTTTTAATAAGTTTTTTTCTTCAAAATAAGCAGAGGTGTCTAGAATCCACTGTATTTAAATTCAACTTGAAAGAAAGTGAAAGTGCTACTCGCTCAGTAGTGTGCAACTCTTTGTGACCCCATAGACTGTAGTCCACCAGGCTCGTCTGTCCATGGAATTCTCCAGGCAAGGATACTGGAGTAAGTAGCCATTCCCTTTTCCAGGGGATCTTCCTCACCTAGGGATCGAACCCACGTCTCCTGCATTGCAGGCAGATTCTTTACTATCTAAGCCACCACGGAAGCCCTACATTCAACATGGGCTTCTGTTATTCTAGATAGCTATCTCAGTTCAGTTTAGTTCAGTCACTTAGTCATGTCTGACTCTTTGCAACCTCATGGACTGCAGCATGCCAGGCCTCTCTGTCTATCACCAACTCCCGGAGTTTACTCAAACTCATGTCCATTGAGTTGGTGATGCCATCCAGCCATCTCATCCTCTGATATCCCCTTCTGCTCCTGCCTTCAATCTTTTCCAGCTTCAGGGTCTTTTCAAATGAGTCAGCTCTTCACATCAGGTGGCCAAAGTATTGGGGTTTCAGTTACCATCAGTCCTTCCAATGAATACTCAGGAATGATTTCCTTTGGTATAGACTGGTTGGATCTCCATGCAGTCCAAGGGACTCTCAACAGTCTTCTCCAATACCACAGTCCAAAAGCTATCTAGTGATCAAAAAAAAAAAAAAAATCTATTATTCGAGATTTAACTAGCCTGTCTTACATTCAGATATTTGTTTGCCAAATTAAAAGAGTAGATCTGCTCTTCACTTCTGTTTACTTAGTGCTTAATTAAGTTGGAAGAAAATTATCAGTAATAAAGCAGATATTTTGGCCCCAACTGCCTTTGCCTCTAGTCTTATTTCTTGATTGGCTCAAAACTCAGATGAGGAAGAGGATGCCATTTTATCCAGCTCTTTTTCTCAGACCATGACAAGTTACTTAGCATGCCTTAGCTAGAAAACAAAGGTAAGAAAAACTTTTAGACTAATCTCTAACTCCTGGCATCTTAAAACGTTCTTCTCATTGGTAATTATTTTTTTAAAAATCTAAATAGAGTTTAGCCAAAAGAAAAGAATCATTCCTAGGGGCAAGTTTCTACATTATCCTGCTTTATTTCCTTCATAGCATTTATTATCTGAAATTGTCTTATTAGTTAGTTTAGATTTATTCACCATCTACCATATGATTTAAGGGTGGGAACCTTGACTGTCCTGATCACAACTCTATCCCTAGTGTTTTGAAGAGTGTCCAGCACACAGGCAGCCAATACTTATTTCCTGAACAAATGGATTTAAACTTGCAAGTATTGTTAAAAATGATATTAACATTTTCCTTACCTTTTGGAATGCAAAAAGTGATACTATTTGCTTCTATACAAATAGCAGTTTGTGATGTTTTTACACAGGCTGGAATTCCAATAACCTTATACTCATTTCCTATATTCATTTTATTCACTGATTCATCTAAAATTATTAAAGACAAAAGAAAATATGTTTACTGAATGAAACTTTTACTGATGATATGGTTCAAAGATCTAAAACCAGTAACAATAGTTTAGTTAGCTGCTAAATATTTACTTTTGTTTAGTATAACGTGCATACTGAGTGACATAAATAATGTAAATTGAGGTAATTTTACTGCTGATAAATTTTGATACATCATTTTGAGCCAGTGATGAATTAACTTTAAGAAATACGTGGCATAGCAACTAAACAGTCTCCTATAATATAGTCAAAAGGCAAAACAGGACAACTCTGTTTAAATGAAACATGTTTTCATTAAATGACAAAATGCTAATAAAAGACTTTATAAGTAATAACTTTATTTGGGAAGAAAATTATTTTTAAAAGTATTATGTCCTGTCTATAATATAGGCAAGGTACTTTTACACGCACTACGTAATTATAAACTTTAAGACAAATATTGTTATCCCCGTTTTATATATGAAGAAACCAAGAGGTTAAGTGATTTATACAAGGCTAAAGTAGTTAGGTGCTTAGTCATTCAGTCATGTGAATTCACTCTTTGTGACCCCATGGACCGTAGCCTGCCAGATTCCTTTGTCCATGGGGATTCTCCAGGCAAGAATACTGGAGTGGGTTGCCATGCCCTCCTCCAGGGGATCTTTCCAACCCAGGGATCGAACCCAGGTCTCCCACATTGCAAGTGGATTCTTACCGTTTGAGATGCCAGGGAAGCCCAAGTAGTTAAGTAGCTGAATTGAAGTTCCCATCTGGGTCTGCTCCTGTCTAAAGTCTACCCACAAGACACTACTAGGTTCCTCTCACCTTTATGGATTGAGCAAAGCCTTTGCACAAGTTCAAAATTTATTCTGAAAAGCTAAAAAATCTTGATCCTCCATTACACAGAATTTGGATGGTTGTAAAGCTGTGAAAGAAAGGCTTACAAGCAGAAGCAAGGATTAACCTCCCTCTGTGAGTAAACAGTGATCTCTGTTTCTCCCTCTCTGTTCTTTCTCTCTCTCTCTCTAGCTCCAGAGAGTATATCGGTAAACCCTGTAGACCTAGATGGGAAGAATCAGGCCCAAGACTTAAGAAAATAAAAATCCCAAACTAAATAAACAAACCAACACTCCCTCTTCCCCCACCCCCCCAAACCCTGAAGGATACAGTATGAATTACAAGGGGAAAATGAAACAAATCATTTTTCAGCTGTTCCCTGGACTCTTAGAGTTTGGTGAATGTATCCTGAGGTCAAGAAAGGATCAAAAGGAAGGCTAGGAGACTGGGAAGTCTGGGTATCTCTTCTGATAATCCCAAAAGGCCTCCTTTTATTAATTTAATTATTAAAAATTCATTTGGGTTCTATTAAAAGTTTATTTGAAGAAAGGGTTTTCTACTAAAGTATATGTTGGATAGTCACTTATATTTCTATATTGTAATGTATGGTTTGTATTTTGTAGAATTAAGTAGTTAAAATAATAGACTTTGAAGCTAGAATGCCTGAGTTTGAATCATGGCTATGTCATGTGCTAGCTGTGTAACCTTGGAAAAGTTATTTAACTTCTCTCTGCATCCATTTCTACACTGTAAATGGAAATAACAATTGAAAGAGTTGAGAGTTGCTCTGATTAAATGAGTTAATATATGTAAAAGTGTCTGGCACACAGTATTTGGTATTAAAAATTATAGTCATCTAGGCTTACACACCTGCCTTGTCCTTGTCAAGCCATGGTGAAAAGAATTCTTGTTTGAGTCTCTACTTTCCAAACTCAAGTTTCATACACATGGTTGCATCCAAAAATCTCTCTTTAAAAACAGTTTAATTCTTCCAATTTTAGCCCAAGAAAAGAGGCTGAATCCATCCTCATTTTCACAATTCTGGCTTCTTAATTAAAACTCACTCTTCCCTGGGTGGCTGATACTGATAATGATTTCCTCCTTTATTGCAGCATCTGTTCTATTCACAGGTCTTAACCCGTGGAGTTCATTCATTTAGTGAATGAATTACTAAATTTTTACTATGTGCAGTAAAAATTCACGTCCTACCCTCATGAACATTATATTTTAAAACATTAACTCCAATACTTACATAAGACATACACACACAATAATGGGAGATTATTACTGTAAATAACTGTCACCCTGAGATTTAACATAATGCTTCATAGCATGTGCTAATATCCTTTTAAGTGAATGTTGTATGACTGAATAAATAATTGGTACATTAGCTGTATATGACTCTTTAAAATACTCAAGAAAGAGAAGACCTATGATTATCAGGCTATACAAGTACCATGTATAATAATCAAGCATAAATTTAAGTACATTTTAGTGCAAACAGATCTTACCTCTGAGGAAGACTGTAAGAGATTGAAACCTAAATGGCTGGTTGTTACAACATCCTTGAAAAGCATGAAGTGATTTTGCAGTAATTATTTCAACTATCTGTTTATCTGAACTCAAAGAGCAAAAAAGAATTAGTTATTAGGATATATATTCAATTTAATTTCTACATTAAAACATCAGACATTATTTTAAAAATTATAATTATAAAACACAAATGCATTTTACCACCAAGTACTCTAAATTTTCTGTCTTCTTGAAGTGAAGATGAACATAGATTACACAAAAAGTCATTTCTTACTGTTGCAGATTCTGTAGCACCAGGTACATGCACTCTTATATACTGAAATCCTGAAAGAAAACAGAGTTAAGCTAAATTTGCCTTCAGATTTAGCTTTCTATTTTCAATCCTTTAAAATGAACCTAATTCAACATATAATTAAATTGGGTTTGGATGTGAGTTCACAGCAGTTCAATGGCTATTTTTTGCCAGGCACTGTGCTAAGGCACTGGTTTTATGGATATTTAAACACACAATTTCAATAGGTGGTGACCAAAAACAGACAATTTCAATAAGCAGTATTCATCTACAAGGTGTTCGGAGAGAAGACAGGAGGGGCAATCAACCCAACGAGAGGTGGGGACAAATGGAAAAGTTGTCCTGGAGAAAGACTGAATGGAGTTAAGCCAAAGGGTTGAGAGAGGACATTATGTGGAGAGGGAACACCATGGACAGTCATGAAATTGTGTGAGAACAAGTACTTCAGCAACACAAGTACACCTATTAAATTATAGGGGAGAGATAGGGAAGAAAGAATGAATTTCAAGGTTACACAAAGTAGACTTGTGAAAATCACTCAGTCGGGTCTGACTCTTTGCGACCCCATGGACTGTATAGTCCATGGAATTCTCCAGGCCCGAATACTGGAGTGGGTAGCCTTTCCCTTCTCCAGGGGATCTTCCCAACCCAGGGATCGAACCCAGATCTCCCACATTGTGGGCAGATTCTTTACCAGCTGAGCTATGAGGGAAGCCCTGGTAAACATTGAAAGTGAAAGTGAAGTTGCTCAGTCCTGTCTGACTCTTTGCTACCCCATGGACTGTAGCCTGCCAAGCTCCTCCGTCCATGGGATTTTCCAAGCAAGGACTGGAAGTGGAGTGGGTTGCCATTTCCTTCTCCAGGGGAACTTCCCGACCCAGGGATTGAACCCGGGTCTCCCACACTGCAGGCAGACTCTTAACCATCTGAGTCACCACGGAAGCCTAGGAGACACCGAATTTTATCCCATTCTTTTTATGCTATGAATGTTTCATAACTAATTATAAACATGATTTAAGATTAAAAAATAAATTATTTTAATTTTACATTTTAATATTTACCTTTTGAAAGAGGGCATGCTTCATCTGAACAAAGAAATCTTGCACCTTGTGTATACTTGGTTACAGTTGTCATTGCAATCACAATTCCTTGCATTGTATAAAATCTTTGAGATGTATAATCACGTGGAAACTCACAAAGATCAAGACAATAACTTGGCAGAGGAGGTAAATGTGTTAACTTCAGCACTATATTAATCTGATAAGAACACAAAAAATAGTATTAATAAAACATGCAGATCCAACTGGACTTGCATTACAATATAGCAAAAATATTTGTAGAGTAAGTCAAATAAATGATTTGTTAGTATTAGGAACCAATCTTTTGAGCATTAAAAGATATTTAAATGTAAAATTAAAATGCAAAATCCTTATAATCTGATATTTTAATTAAAAGTATTATGAACTATTATCTTTCTTTAAAAATATACATTTCTGTAGAAAATAACAAAATTCTGTAAAGAAATTATCTTTCAATTAAAATTAAAAAAAATAAAACCAGGGAAAAGTTAAAAAAATATATATATATATATACACATTTCCTCACCATTCCCTGAAAGACTTATTTATAAAATAATGACAACCTAATAGCAATAAATACTTCTAATGCCCAGATCTCTAAATATAATTTCTCACTGAAAGAAACCAGAGCTCCTTAGGAAAAATGGCTAGTTTCAGGTCTGGGGCAGAAAATACACTAATGAAATGCATCAAAAGGAAATAAGAACAAACTTTAAGAAGCTCCCAGTGACCAAAGTTAGAGAACATAAACATCAAAAAAATGACAAAGATTCACTGAAACATATCAGATATATTTAAAAATTCATGTATTAATAGCTCCTCATAATTTAAAAATGGAAAAACAAACAAAAAATATTGGTCATCATTGGAGGCTGCTATATTTCAACTCATCACTCCAAAAATTTATAAATGGAAAGAATCAAACATTTCTTCTGCTTTTCCTGTACAAATTGTATTGCAAGGTAATTAAACAGTTGATGAGAGAAAAACTTCTCTTGTAGGATAATTTTAGCTAATAAACATTGAAAGTTTTCTAAAATCTGGAAAATCACAATTTTGCAACTCCTAATGAAATAACAGAATCTAGGCAATGATTCAGGAGATCTGGGTTCGATCCCTGGGTCAGAAAGATCCCCTGGAGAAGGAAATGGCAACTGGCTCCAGTCTTCTTGCCTGGAGAATCCCATGGACAGAGGAGCCTGACAGGCTACAGTCCATGGGGTTGCAAAGAGTCAGACACGACTAAGTGACTAACACACATACAGGCAATGATTATCAATGACTGCAAAAACTGAGGTGAAAGCTGATGGTAGACTGTGATTTGGAGGGGTTAGACTGACATCATCTGCACCTACCGATCAACTGTGGCATTGCTAAAAGTGGGACAACAGAGAGGGCACTTCTTTTTTTTTTTTTTTTTTTGAGAGGGCACTTCTAATGTAGGGCAGTATGAAACATGTGACACTGTAATTTATTCCTATCAAAATGAGTTGAATTTGAATCTAAGCAAGTATAATATTTAGAAGCAACTGCTATTTTCAGAAATATGGGGTCTAGGGAATAAGTTAAATACCACATGAACATAATCATACAAGCCCAGATTATGAGACATTTTACAGGACAACTAACTAGCTTCTCTAAAAATTCAGTGGCATAAAAAGGGAGGGGGAGGAAATGCCTCTAGATCAAAAAAGACATAGTGAGATATAAGAACCAGTTATAATGTGTACATCTTGCTTTGATCTTGACTTGAACAAATCAGCTGTGAGAGATTCTTGAGAATCCCAGTTGGGCAAATTTAAATCTGGGCTGGACAGGATATTAGATGATACTAAGAAATTACTGGTTTTTTTGTAAGGGGTAATAGTGTCATTGTGGTTATAAAAGAAAAATGTCCACGATTTTTAGAGGTTGATACATACTGAAGTATGTAGGGGTGAAATATCAAATGTATTTTAAAGATTTGCCTTAAAATATTTCAGAAAAAGACTGATTATGCAGGTATAGCAAAATATTGCAAACTATTAAATCTGAGCAATAGAAATATGGAGGTTCATTGTATTATTCTGTTTATTTTAGGGTATGTTTGAAATGTTTTATTATTAAAATGTTTAATATTATGTCATAATGCAGGAAGTAAAGATTTGTATGTAGTCCACCAAACTTTGAAAAAATGTTTTAATAAAAAATATATTTTAATATAAAAAATTTATTTACAAGTTATCCTGAAAGTACTGTACCTTAGTTTTCTTTGTTAAATTTAACTAAAACTTACTTGAGTTTCAGTCTGCAACTGTCCAATTAGTGAGAGAGTCTTAACAGCAATATAACAGACCTGTGATTTGAAACAAGAAAACCAAAGAAGTTATGGAAGATTCCATGTGGCATAAAATTATTTCTTTCTTTAACTTACTGATTGAAAAACTTGAGCAGCTTTTAAAGGCTGGTGTAAAATGTGATTTCCAAGTTCAGCATCCAATTCAACAATATCAGAGGGATTTATTAAAACATTGAATCGATAGACAGCATAACTTTGTTTTGAATCTGTAAAAATACACAAATTTAAAAGTGAAGTTAGTTATATGTAGGACTTTATTTTAAAGTTTCTAAAATAAAGTCACCTTTGCTGAACATACCATTGTAGTATTTGCAATCATCTATGAACTTCTGGAGGCCTCCACTTCTGTCAAGATAGATAAGGGCTGCCTCTTTCATTTTTAGATTTGACATTTTCTTCTAGCTAATGATTCTTCTCTTTTACTAACTGCTTAAATCACAATTGCTGGTGAAGACTACAGAGACTGATACTCATAGAAAATATGAGAATACCTAGAAATAAAATAAAATTTACATTTAAGGATATAAAATAAAACTGTTTATACTATTAAAGGTAAAACTGAGAGTTAAATAAAATGAGGTAAAATTTCCAACTTAAAAAAATTCCTAGGAGTTCCCTAGCAGCCTCGTGGTTAGGATTCTGAGCTTTCACTGCCTTGATCCAGGTTTAATCCCTGGTCAGGGAACTGAGATCCCACAAGCCGAGCAGTGCAGAAAAATCCTACCCAAAGGGAAGCCACACTTCAGCTTCTTTTGCCAAATATTTTATTCAAGACTAGGTTATGAAATTCTTCACAAGATTGCAAATTTAAGAACAGGATCCTCAAATGTCTCTTTACAGAGTAGGTATACCAAAATACAGTTGTTGAAAAAAATATTAGATAATGAGATCCTAGCCTAAGGGATCTGAAAACCTGGTTCTAAATCTAGCGTTTTCTAGTTGCTGTGGGGAAATCACTCGACCTCTCTTGGCTAAGTATCTTCACCTGTAGGAAGGTGTATCTTCCTACTAAGTATCTTGGCTAAGTATCTTCACCTGTTGTATTAGATGATAAGGCCTCTTCTGGCTTTACATTTTGTATCAGTGACCAACATAAAACATTAAACCATAGCAATGAGAGTGGAATACATAAAATTAATTTAAAGATAGCAAACAAAAATTGGAAACAATATATGCCAAAAATTGTATTAGGTGCTAGGGATAAGATGATTAAGATTGAATTCTGCTTTCAATGAGGTGCCAATTTAGAGAAGTAAAAAATAATGACTATCACATTTACTCATTATCAAATATTTATTGGGCATTTACTATTTAATGGATATCATCCTGTCCTAGGCACTGGGGATACAAAGATCAGTAAAATAAGTTCCCTATTGTTCCAAGAGTACAGTGAGGGAAAGCAGACGTGTAAAAAAGTTAAATTTCTATACAATTTATGTGCTATAAGAGAAATATTAACATACTAGAGAGCACAGAAGGAACTGTATATGAAAGAGTTCACTAAATTTGGGGTCTTCCTCATGTAGGGGTGATAATATTTTCTATTGTTTTAGGACATTTTGATTTAATATAGTTGAGTCACGGACATTTAAAGGTGACATTTCAGTAACGAGAGTTAAGTGAGATTTCAGTAACTGGAGGAGAGGTATGGATGTGAGAGTTGGGCTATAAAGAAAGCTGAGCACCAAAGAATTGATGTGGTGTTGGAGAAGACTCTTGAGAGTCCCTTGGACTGCAAGGAGATCCAACCAGTCCATCCTAAAGGAGATCAGTCCTGGGTGTTCATTGGTAGGACTGATGTTGAAGCTGAAACTCCAATACTTTGGCTACCTGATGCAAAGAGCTGACTCATTTGAAAAGACCCTGATGTTGGGAAAGATTGAAGGCAGGAGGAGAAGGGGACAACAGAGGATGAGCTGGTTGGATGGCATTACCAACTCAATGGACATGGGTTTGGGTGGACTCCAGGAGTTGGTGATGGACAGGGAGGTGTGGCTTGCTGCGGTTCATGGGGTCACAAAGAGTCTGACACAACTGAGCGACTGAACTGAACTGGAGAAGAGAAAGTTTTTCAAGGATAGAGGTAATCTCCCTTCTCCCAATTTTCACACCTACACTATTGAATCCACACCCCTGCTACTTGGAGTTCAGCTCATTTTCCAAAGTGAGACTGTCTTTTGGCTATTACATGGTGGGGCGGTGGGGGTGGTGGGGAGGCGCCGGCAGGGAGGCGGGGAACTTCAGAGTTTATTTCTCAGTGCCCCTAACCTAAACAAAACGATCTCAAAGCGTGTGTCGTGTTCAGAACGTTCCATGTGTGTTTCATCAGACCATACTTCGGAGGTGGAATGATGGGAGACTGCTAATAATGAAATGTCTGGGTGAGGTTCAGCAGGATTGAAAATACAGACAAAGGGAAATCATCAAAGTTTTTAACAGGGGAGTAATATGGTCAGATTTTTATTTTGGACGTCAGTGCCTGCTGCCAGAGTGGAAAGAGGGGTTGGAATAGAGGAATTATCTATGATCAGTTTCTAGTCTTTGGAGATATGTAGCCCAACCGAGGGCATCAGGAATGAAAGAGAATGGAGGGGATGGATTCTAGACTTTTAAAAATATCACGCCGGTCTATGGGTGTGGGTGGAAGCTGCTGCTCTAATAGAATACGGAAGTCGGGAGAAGGGTAGGGAAATGACAAGGTGAAATTCATTTCAGATATGCTGACTTTGACCGGTTCTGAGGACGTCCAGACAGACAGAAAAATTAGGGCGACGTAAACCAGGGCTTGGCCTTCAGTAATTTTAAAAAGACCAGAGATAACGCTCTGGGTATCACCGGTGTAAAGCGGAGGTCCTGGAGTACTGGCATTATCAAGGAAGCGGACAGTGGAGGAAAAGACATAGAACCCCTTTGGGAAAGCATTAAATAAGCCAACCGGGATAAAATTTGACAGGTCCCCCCACAGCCTAAAGAACCCAAGTGTTGGTTCACTAGAAACAAGCGCAGGTCGGGTCTCCTCTGCCGACCGAGTCAGCACCAAAACACCTCACAATCAAAGTGGATGGAAGCAAGTCTGGTCTCACACCCTGAGCTCCAGGACCTCTTCCACCCACAGAGGCACTGTGGACTGTGCCTGTGGACCCCAGCTCAGCAGGGTGTGACACCCTTCCACCCACCGAACCTCTCCTGTCGCGCGCCACCTGGAGCCCGGGAGCCAGCGATGTCCTCGTGCGCATGCGCGCACCTCTGGGCCGTTGGTCGCGCAGAGCCTGCTGGGGTTGTCCCTTCCAGCCACCAGGGCAACTGATCTGACCTGCAGTCCATCCTCTTCAATATAACGGCTCTTGCTCTCTCCTTATGAGGCAAAGAACAGAGAGAAAGATAGATAAAAAACCGTTGGTTTTCACCAGACAAGGATGTTCATGTTTGTTAAAAAGCTTACATAAAAATCTCCTGGTGGGAATGCAAAATGGTGTAGACAATTTGGAAAACATTCCCTGATAAAGGACCATAGAGTTACTATATGATCCAATAATTTCGTGCCACATATTACATATTATACATATTATATATAGATAGTATGAGAAAGAATGTAAAATATATGTTCACACAAGAACTTATATGTGAATGTTTGTAGTATTACAATAGCCAAAAAGTGGAAACTGATAAATGGGTGAATAAGATGTGGTGTATCCATATAACATGATGTTATTTGTCAATTCAAAAGAATGTCAGTTCAACTGAACTGATTTTTTAATACACAAAAAGTATTAAAATGTGTGTCAATGTATGGCAAAAACCACTACAATATTGTAAAGTAATTAGCCTCCAACTAATAAAAATAAATGGAAAACAAAATAAAATGTGCTACAACACTGATAAACCTTGGAAACACTACGCAAAGCAAAAGAAGCTGCATAGGAAAGGCCAAATATTGTTGATTCCATTTATGTGAGATGTTCAGAAATGACAAATCTGAGAGTGAGTCAATAGATGAGTGGTTTTCTGGGGCTTTAAGGGATAATGGAGAATGACTGCTAATGGGTATAACTATTTTTTAAAACTGTGGTAATGTACATAAAACTTACCATTTTAAGTGTATAGTTCACTGGTGTTAAGTACATTCACATTGTGAAACCTTACCATCATCCACCTCCAGAACTTTTTCACCTTCCCAAATTGAAACCCTGACCCCCTTAAACAGTAGCTCCCCATTTCCCTGGCTCTCTACTTTGCCATCTGCCCCTGAGAGCAAGCTGGGTTCTGTCTCCATGAATTTGACTACTCTGGGTACCTCATATAAGTGGAATCATACAGTGTTCGTCCTTTGTGACTGGCTTATTTCACTTAACAAAATGTATTCAAGGTTCATTTACATCATAGTATATCAGAACTTCCTTTTAAAGGCTGAATAATATTCTATTGTATGTATATACCACATTTTGTTTATCCACCCCTATAGGTGGAGAGGGAGAAGGGGACGACAGAGGATGAGATGATTGAATGTGGCATCACCAACTCGATGGACATGAGTTTGAGCAAGCTCCAGGAGTTGGCAATGGACAGGGAAGCCTGGCGTGCCGCAGTCCATGGGGTTGCAGAGGCGGACATGACTGAGTGACCTGAACTGACCCATATAGGGTTGAAAATGTTCTAAAATTGATTGTGGTGATAGTTGCACATCTCTGAATAAATTAAGAGCTAGTGAATTTTACACTTTAAATGGGCGAATTCTATGGTATGTGAATTAAATCTCAATAAAGCTGTTACCAAAAATCCAAAGCTTGTGCTGAGTCCTTTCCTGTTAGTATTACTTTGAACAGTCATCAATCGTGCTGTATTACATTGGGTTGGGGGGATCCAGGAGTTGGAAAGTTGGACCATTTTCCATGGAAAAGTAATAGAAGCCACTCCTTTCAATATTTAATAGGGTTGACAAAACACCAGAGTTTGTTCCTATGGGGGAATATTACCTATGTGAGCAATGAGGTGAAGAAAATGTTTTGTGAACTAAAAATCAATCTGCAACAGCAAAGTTCTGTTAAAACTGTCTTGTACTAAAATCCTGTGGTTATGAATACTATTTTATATGAGAAGAACTAGACTATGGGCTGCTGATGGATCTTGTTTTAAGGTAGAATCGATTCTTCTGAAAGGTATTTATTAACATATATATATAAAAGTTTTGGTTAATCATTTAACTGTAATGATTCATTTCCCTGCAAAGTAATAATGGACTTTTATTTTATTTTATTTTTTTTAATAATGGACTTTTAAATTAACCAAGTCCAATGAAATCTTCCAATAGTTTTTTATGTATCCAGTACATCCTTTAAAGTATGTTAGACATAGGAAAAAAAAAGCACTTAAAATTTTAAGTATTCAGTGCATTACTGCCTGTTGCAAATTCTCTGAAAATGAAAATGATTATCTAGAGTCAAAATTTCATTGCTTCTGATTGCTACATTGTTGTAAATACAGCATTTTATTATTTTAGATCACGGAATATCACAAAATTTCAGCGGCAGGTTAAAAAATAGAAGCCTCCCAATAGGAGGCTTGAAAATTTAAAGCAGATATCCAGTGTGTAAAACTAGTATGGTTTGCAAGAAGCAACATTTATTTTTAGGTACACTCATATAGGGCATCTGTTGGGAAGATTTATAAACATAAATACTTTGTAAGTGATCAGTTTGTTTTAATTTTTTAACTCAGAAGTGGTGGCATGAAAGAGGACTGTTTTATGCAAATCAAAGTCCTTTCCATTCTCATCCCCTCTTCCATTTTCTCCTCTTTCAGCAACTAACTATACAGGACCTTTTGTCATGCCTTTTTAAGATTTAAAAATTTTAGAGCAGTTTTTTTCACAGCAAGATGGAGCAAAAGTTAACAAGTTTTAGGTAGAAACTTATTTTTAGATCTTTCTTCCTAATATATGCATTCAATAATACGTTGAATTATATCAATTCAAGCAATTACCTCCAAGCACTGTTTTCTCTTATCTACAAATTTTGATAATTGTTTTCATTTTCATTTAGTTAAAGTATTTTTAAAATTTCTCTCGATATTTCTTCTTTGATCTATGTGTTATTTATATGTTATTTAATCTTCATGTATTTTGGGACTTCTCAGTTGTATTTCTGTTATTGATTTCTAGCTTTGTTCTGTTATGGTTTTAGAGCAGACATGATATAATTTCTATATTTTCAATTTGGTTAACTGTTTTTTATGGTCCATGATTTGACTTATCTTGGTGAATGTTCCAAGTGAACTTGAGGAAGAAAGTATATCTGCTATTTTTGGATGAAGCAGTCTATAGATGTCAATTATATCCAGTTGATGGATGGTGTTGAGTTCAACTAAGTCCTCACAGACTTCTGTCTGCTGGACCTGTCCATTTCTGAGAGAGGACTGTTGAAGTCTCCAGCTATGACAGTGACTTCATTTATCTCTCCTTAGTTTTATCAATTTTTGTCTAATGTAGTTTTATACTCTGTTAGGTGCATACATATTAAGGATTGCCTTGTCTTGAAGAACTGACTCCTTTATCACTCATTATGTAATGTCCTTCTTTATTCCTGATAACTTGCCTTTCTCTGAAGTCTCCTCTGTCTGAAATTAATATAGCTGCTCATCCTTTCCTCTCATTAGTATTAGTCTCCATTTACTTTTAATCTGTATGTCTTTATATTTAAAGTGGATTTCTTACAAACAACATATAGTTGGGTCTTGATTTTTGATCCACTCTGAAAAAAATCTTTTAATTGGTGCACTTAAGACCATTTATATTCAAAGTGATTACTGCTATAGTTGAATTAATATCACATTCGTCACTGTTTTCCATTTCCTAGTTCCTGCTTTTGTCTTCTACTCTTTTTTTGCCTTTCATGGTTTTAACTCATTCTACTTTCTCTTTTCCTAGCATGTTATACTTTTTCCTTTTTTAAGTTGATTGTCCTAGAATTTGCAATATATATCTACGATGAATCAAAGCCCACTTTCAAAGAACATTAACGACTTTGCAGTATACTGAAGTACCTTAGTGCAAATATGTTATAACAAACTAATCTTACTCTCTCCCTCTCATCCCTTGTATGATGATGTCATTTGTTTTTACTTATGTAAAAGTATGAGTAAGCACATGTATACACTATATACATACTCAAATACATTATTATTTCAAACAAACAATTATCTCTTAGATCAATTAAGAAGAAAAATAAGTTTTTATTTTACCTTCACTTATTCCTTCTTGGATGTTCTTCTTTTACGTAGATCTGAGTTTCTGAATTATGTAATTTTCCTTCTCTCTGAAAATGTTAGTCACTCAATTGTGTCCAGCTCTTTGCAACCCCATGAACTGTAATCCATCAGGCTCCTTTGACCTTGGAATTCTCCAGGCAAGAAAACTGGAGTGGGTTGCCATTTCCTTCTCCAGGGGATCTTCCTGACCCAGGGATGAAACCTGGGTCTCCTGCAATGCAGGCAGATTATTTAACCATCTTAGCCACCAGGGAAGCCCTTCTCTTTAAAGAACTTCTTTTAACTTTTCTTGGAAGGCAAGTCTACTGGCAACAAATTACCTCAGTTTTTGTTTGTCTGAGAAAGTATTTCTCCTTTACCAAGCTGATGGGCTTTTTCTTTCTTCTCTTCTCTTCACTCTCTTCTTGCTATTATGGTTCCTGAGAAGTCATATGTAAATCATATCTTTGTTTCCCCTGGCTTCTTTTAGGATTTTTCGTCCCTAATTTATCCCTAGGTATAGTTTTGTTTTGTGGTTTTTGCATTTATTCTGGTGTTCTCTGAGCTTCCTGGATCTGTGATTTGGTGTCTGACATTAATTTGGAGAAATTCTGTCATTATTATTTCAAATATTCCTTCTATTCCTTTTTCTCTCCTTCTGGTGTTCTCATTAAATGTTAAGTCGCATCTTTCGTAGTTGTCCGACAGACTGAGTGTGTTTCTGTTTCCTCTCCTCCCACCTTCACCCCTTTGGTGCGACAGGATTACTAGAACGGACTGGACTTGGGTACCTCCCTTCCCTTCTGTCAGTTAGGCTCTGATAAAACTGCTGTGGGTCAGGTTCAGATTAACTAGTTTCTTCTGGGAGCAAGCTTTGTTAAGAACACAGTGCTCTGGCATACTTGAAAATGGTTCATTTTCACTCCTCATACTGGAAGTACAAGGAAATGTTTTTCTTAGTATTTGTGAGAAGTTGGTTGAGCCCTGTGAGGTAAATCTCACAAAATTGTGGGGACCCCTGTGACCAGGTTCCCCTGGACTTTTGAACTCTCAAAGAGCAGCGCCTCCTGCAGGGGTTGTCTGCTCCAGTAAACCACAGCTCTTGATAACCGGCCATCTGTCTCTCCAGTCTTAGGGGCAGCAGTTTGCCCTGTGTCCTCCACTGTCATGTGTAACCAACAAAAGCTGTTGATGTTTCAGTCTGCTCAGCTTTTCATTAGGCACCTTCTAAGCTCCTTACATGTGGAACTGGGAAAACGGAAGTCACTACCACACGTTCCTGTGCATTTGCATTGCTTAGGTGATGTTGTTTCTATCTCTTCTCCACTTTCCCTTTGGTCCAAATTCCTGATTCACTTATTAGTAATGTGGTACAATGGCTGAAATACTAAAGATGGTAGAATAAGACTTAACTTTTATTTCTCTAAGTAAAAGTTAAAAACTGCTATTACAGGTAAGTGGCAGAAAATACCACTTCAAAAAACAGCTAACTTCCAAACTACATACATGAGGAAATAAGTTATTAATTTTAACACACTTTATTTATTATTTTTTTTTTTTTAATTTTAACACACTTTATTAAAAATCATTCCGGGACTACCAAAAATGTTCCTATATACCTACTTCCACTTTTCATACTGAATGTGATATACAAAAGAATGAGTCATAAAATATCTGTGTAAAGGTCTGTACATCTATGGGTAAATCACAACAAAAGTTACACATATGCTAAAAGAGACTGGTAATGGTAAATTTTTATAGTGATAAAATTTTATAGTAATAAATATCACAAATATTTAAATCACTTTTCAAATGTTTATCATCACTGAAATTATATCCCGACAGTGTTTGCTGGCTCCTAAGTTCAAAAATTATTTTGGCATAGAAAACTTTTGAGCAGAGTACTTGTTGCCAGTATCTATGTCAGTTAACACCTCCCTGTGGGTGTGCCAAATTCTGTAATTTTCAGTCTGTGCTGTAACATGACAAAAGGTTCAGAAACTCTACATTCTACCATATGCAATAAAATAAGAGAGATGTATGACATGAAGAATGTTGGGGATTCTTCATTTCAACCTTTGAGTTTATTTTGGCAATAACCATGAAATAGTTCAACTATTCAAATGGCATACATTTTCTAAAAGACTTGGCATCCTTTGAGAAAAAAGGTAATATTGAAACTTGGAAGAGATTTTGCTGAATATTAAACATGTCAGCCTATGATAATCTAGTAATTTCTGTGTAGGCCCAAATATTTAAAATGTTATACTTCTCTCCCTTACATATATGAATATTTACTGTTTGCAATGACTATTGTAACCATCATCAATTTTAAAATAATGGCAGGCATTAGATGATCATTAATCTTTTTGCTAGTTTTTATTATACTTATAAGATCTGAATTTCTTGTGACCCAAGAAACATCAATATTCTATTTAAAATCTGTTGTTAAAAACATACAATATTGCACTTTAATTTCTGGCAGTTTAAGGAATGGCTGAGTAAAAAAATTATACAAGAAACTACAGTTTTTATTTTGCTTTACAATAAGCAAAGAGCTTTGTATAAAAGCAGAACTTACAGTAGTGCCAAATAAACCAAATATTTACAGTGTTGCTATTAAAGTCTTACCTCTAAAGGAAGATTCAGTGTATTGGATGCAAATATTACTAGTCTAACAAAAGTACACTCTCCCGTCCCCACTTCTGTGGAACAATTTTAAGCTAAAGGGAATTCTATCATTTCTTTCTCCAGAGAAAATTACATGAAAGAATGCTTGTTCTTGAGGCATCAACACTGTGTCACTGAACTCTTTCACAGTTTCCTACAGGACTTGAAAAATCTCTAAACTAAGAATCAGAACCCCAAGGTAAGCATAATTTTTAGTTTTCTGTAGATACTCCTTTTTTACAAGTACACAAGTTGGTTTTAAGTATGATTTTAAAGGTCAATTTTTCTAAGATAAATAAGATACTATGTATCTGCCTAAATTATTTCTAACTTTTGTTACACTGTAGTAAAATTGTATAGATTTATGCTGACCCATAATTTGCTATTCTTTTGATTCCCAATTAGGTAAACAGACAGTGCAATATTCTTGTTACTTATCAACCAATTAGGAAGAACAACTATTTGCAAAAGCAAATACCAAGATTTAGACCTACTTAACAATATATTAAATATTCAAAAGACCAAAAAGAACATAAATAGAATGTATTGGTAATATAAATACATGAAACAGAGACATTCATTTTTGGCACCACCTAAAAAAAAATCCAGCAGTTACTTTATTTCCCTTCAGATCTTTGGGAATACTTAAATTTTCTAACTATTAAACTTTCACTTTTCCTCCAGAGGAAAAATAATTCACAAATTTGAACTGGTATTTCAGAAACATAGAAATTTCTCTTGTTACTTCTTATTTTGATCTGTAGAATGAACAGTTATCCAAAGCCTCAGCTAGCAGCCAATGAATTAACTATGCTTTTATATTTTAATCCTACCAAGGAATGATTATGTCAAACAGTGATTCATTATGGGAAGATACGTTTTTTTCTTAAACAACCATGTACCAATTGCATAGTTGTGATCAGAGAACAAAGGTCAAAGTAGAGAGCTACAAAGGCATTAATATACATTAACTGAACTGAAACAGACTGCTGAAAAACAGCAGATCTTGGGTAGATGTTAGTGTAAACCTAGAGGGGAAAAAAACAGTCATTAGCAAAAGGTTTTTTTTTTTAAAAATAGGTTAGTGCTAAGAACAACAGCTTTTAAAATTTGTTTAAAAATAAGCTTAATAAACAAGAATACAAATTTTAATCCAAAACTTAGCTCTTTGAAATGCCCTATTTTCTTGCATACAGCAGAAAATACATTTTTCATAGTTTTAAACATTACATGTAAAAATGAGGCACTAGTTAAACATATTTGAATATATTCACACAAACAGGAGTTTCCGTCTCATCTGTAGGCTTATATTTGCTTAACGGTTTCTGGAGGGCAGGCTGTTCACAAAAATAAATCTTCTGAAGGAGGCGCATAAGAGAAACCAACAAAGGCATCATCTGCCTCCAGTACGCTGGCGTTCACTATGGAATAGTCAGACGACACACAGACAGAATACGGAACCGTTTCTTCTGTAAACACTGCATCAAAGTTCCTGATATCATCCGGTCCCACCTAAAACATCAAAAAACATACCATTATCCACCGTATCTTTTTTTTCCGTTGATGTAGTCACCCATTAAAGCCCCCTTTGGAATCTGTTCATTTATTCCTGCAAAGTTTAAATGTCTTCCTACTCCATCACGTCTTTGAAACATTTCCTGCTTTTTCCTTTTAGACTTTCATGATTCATGCCCTTCTCACAGTTAAGGTTCTTGTTGGGTGAAGGGAGGAGAGAGAAAGGGTGAGGAAGGCCAGTATGACAGAGTCCTTGCCTCTGTTAACGTGACTCTCAGGCCCTGTAACTGACCTGCTTACTCTCTACCCATCATCACCTCTTAAGTTTAGAAAAGGGGCTCAGGGAGGTTTTCAAGAGAGCATTTTGCATCTGCTCTTCCATAAAATGCCTGCCTATCCAGTTTCTCAGTTCTGGGGAGGCTGATGCCTTTTGATGAAGAAATGAATATTAAGTAAAATTGTGAAAGCTGATTCTACAGAGGTTATTCATTCAACATCTGGCTGTGACACCCTTAGCTCTGGAGACCTAAGGAAACTGGAACCTGGGAAGTGAAGTATCATAGCTACTTAGGCTCAAAGGCAGTGGTTAACCTTCCTTCAGGAAATTGATACAAGCTAATGGACTCTTCCCTTCCAACATATTTACAGATCAAAACTGGGATACAAACTCTGGTGGTTCACTCTTCAAGCCCATCCCTGAAACTCTGGGTTATCTTCTACTGGATTATGTTCTACTCAGGGGAAGGGAATCCTTAAAATGTCCAAGTCACCAACTCTAACCAAGGTAAATTAATTCAGAGCAGATGTGGAAGTCAAGGATAGAGGTAGCGCAGCAGGTCTACAAACAAACAGAGCAGAGACCAGGGAAATCCAGGAGGCTAGATCCTTCCACATGTGAGATTCTCCAACAAAGGAGAAAGAATGCTGAAAATTTATATTCATGTATGTATATAAAAGCCATCAAATTCTCATTTATAACCCTAGAAGCATAGACCCTGGAACAAGACTAAGGTTTGAATACTGGTTATGAAGGCTGCTAACTATAATACCTTATATAAACTATATGAGCTTGTTTCTTCTTTCTCTATAAAATAAAAATACTACCAAAAACCTGTTAAGGTTATTGTGAGGACTAGATGCGTTAATACGTAAAATTCCCCAAATCTGACACATAGAAGGTGCTCAATAAATGACAAATGTTCCTTCACTTGACTTTATAAATATTTTATGAGTATCCTGATGGTTCATGGCTACTACTGAGAGGGATAATACTGCATGGCTCATGTTAAGAGTGAGAAAGGACTCTTTTCAAAGCAACCAAACTCAAGTTCTACTTCTACAATTTTAATTTTAAACTTTCGGCAAGTGATTTAACCTTTTTGAGCCTAAGTTACTTCATCTGTATTATGTGGAAAAGAACAATACTATTTCACAGGATTATTGTCAGGCTTGAGTAAAAGACACTAGCATTGAGGACGGTATAGGAGCTAATTTTCTAATCTTTGCTTATCTCTTAGGTGAAAAACAGTAACATGTTAGGGCTTTATTTTGCTTTCCTTAAATGTCAGTGAGTTTGAACATCTTCTCATACATTTAAAAACCATCTGTATTTAGTTTTCTGTAATTGCTTATTTTGTGTCTTTTGTCCGTGTACGAAAGCATAGAAGGAATAAAGACCTTGAATTAGGCACAGCTTTGAATCCTAGGCTCTACTTCTTTTAACCAGCTACGTGACATCTCTGAGTTTCCATTTCTTCATTTATCAAACATGTATAGTAAGAACAGTAATAGCAGTAACTTGGCAGCTTATTTGACACATAAATTACATGCTGTAATGCATAAGTAGTATAATATGCCTATACATAGGAAGCTATCATCAGTAACATCACTATTGGCCTTCTCATGATTCATTAATAATTCCCTATCATTATATATTTACTTCCAAACATTTCAACACTGTTAATCCTTTAAGTAAAATGTTTCCATCAGTAGATTTAACAAGTCAAGCTAACATAAGCATTTTTATAATACTGTCTTACTGTTTTCCAAATAGGATGTAACAATTTACATTATCATTAATAATGTTTGACTGTAGCTGGTTTTACATCAATCTAGGAAAAAGTGCATTAGTGTTACTTAAAATGTTTTTTTTTTTGATAGATATGAATTTGATACCTCATGGTCACTTTAATTTGCATTTTTTTAACCTACTGTGCTCATTCCTATTTCACAAATGCTCTAAAGAAAACACTTCACAGATACTGGGCTGGAAGATATTTGTATCAATCTAATGTCCTAAAGGAGATCAATCCTGGGTGTTCACTGGAAGGACTGATGATGAAGCTGAAACTCCAGTACTTTGGCCACCTCATGCGAAGAGTTGACTCATTGGAAAAGACCCTGATGCTGGGAGGGATTGGGGGCAGGAGAAGGGGACGACAGAGGATGAGATGGCTGGATGGCATCACCGACTCGATGGGCATTGAGTTTGAGTCAACTCCTCAACTCCAGGAGTTGGTGATGGACAGGGAGGCCTGGCGTGCTGCGATTCATGGGGTCGCAGAGTTGGACGCGACTGAGCAACTGAACTGAACTGAATGTAACTAAAATCTTATGAATCATCTTGAAGTGACCAGTTGTACCTGACCTGTTTCATAAATATTTTGGCACGGATTCAGTTTTATTCAGGTTAGATTTTGAGATCTAGTCCTAAAATTATGAGGAGCTCTAGTCCCACACTTCACTATTTAGAAAGACTTGGATGTAACCTTACCACGTTAGGATTAAATGGTGGTGGAATCTTCTTCTGCACAAGATCAGTCCAGCTGAGTGACTCAAAAAAGGGATGATTCTGAATTTCAAGCTAGAATAGTAAAGAAACAGATTTATTATTTACTAATGCTAAAAAATATACTGAATACTCACTGAAGAATTTTAGGAAGCCAAACCATTCCCACTTGGTCCCACTCCTTCCAAAGTTCTTTCTAGGCACATGTTCATGTCATTCAATGTGGCAAAACAGTGTAGTGGACAGACACCCAGAGCAGGCACAGGAAGTTAACTCAGAATGACCAACTTAAGTTATGTCCTCTTCAAGTCACTGTTTCCTCACAGGTAAAGTGAGGTTAACATTTCTGCCCTATATATTTCACAAGTTGTTGTAAGAATCACTGGAAAAAATGGAAATAAAAGTGGTATGAAAGGAATAAAGTACTACCTAGATACAAAGAGTTATTATTACCATTGAATGTGGAGATAAAGACATCGAATGAGACTTTTACATGGTGAGGCTGAGGTAAAATTCAGGTGACAAGCTCTACTATCAAAAACAATTCCACTCCAGGTTACTACTGTTGAAAGCTGACAAAGTACTCATACCCATTCCACTTTTTCTCCCACAAGAAGCCACAAAGTGTATAAAAAGTAGGATTCCTATCCTGCTTCTCAGGGGAAGTGATATCTGACCAGAGTTCTGAAAGATCAGTAAGAAGGAGCCAAACAAAATAGAATGAGGGGAGAATATTTCAGGTGGCATACAAAGGGTCTGAGGTGACAGAGAGATTAGTTTTGTCAAGAAAACAAGAGCCCAGTATGGCTGCAGTATAGGAAAAGATGGGGACTGTCACACTGAGGAGCTCAAGAGGTGAATGGGATGAACAACACTGGGTCTATGTGAGGAGTCATCTCTGCTGATTCTATTTTCACTATAAACAGAAGGCAACAGCATCTGCCAAAAGTGAAGAAGGAAAGGAACATAAAAACTTGGTAAGAATGCTGGAGTGGGTAGCCATTCCCTTCTCCAGGGGATCTCCCTGGCTCAAGGGATCAAACCTGGGTCTCCTGCATTGCAAGCAGATTCTTTACTGTCTGAGCCACCAGTGAAGCCCAGAAACTTGGAGAGAAGGTCTAAAACAGTCACTACAGAGAGCAGGAACATTAGCTGGAGAAGTATCCAAGAGACTAATGACTAGACTTCACAGTGCTTCCAATATTCTCAATTGTGTAACTTCCGTCAGCACTGTCCAGCAGCCAAGGGATGGCAGATGGATTGATTCATCCAAGGTTCCAATTTCTGCCAGTGAATTCAACAAAAGGACTGAGGTACAGGAGGGAGGGAGCATTAGCGAGGCTCCCTGAAACAGTGGACTCTGGAGCCCAAGTCCTGCATTCCACCAGGGAGTTCACTATTCACAGCTCAAGTTCAAGACTGACAAACAGCCCTCAAGAATTCCTGAGAACTTTTAATGAATTTAAAATTCATGTTCCTCAGTAATTCATGAATTCAGTAACATAACACCAGTAACTTTGCTAGCAATTAAATTATCCTGATTTGAAGTGAAAAACAAAAAAGAAAAAAACCCCTGCAGATCCCATAATTTTTTCAAGGAGGTGTCACATTTACATTCTCAGGGGGAAAAAAAGTCACTGAACTTTTTTCAAGCAAAAGGTACTACCTCATGCAGTCAAGAGGCATTTAAATTCTTCCTAAACAAAATGAGCTAAAAGTTTAGGCAATCAAAAAATGCAAGCCACACATTCTTTTAGGAAGAAGGGAGGAGCAAAAAATGCTAATAAATGAAATCAAATAAATAACAGGATATGAAAGCTGGATATGGAGGATGAAAAAGACAGGATCAAATTATTCTGAACGTCAAATGAAAAAAATGCATGTGCAGGAGTTTTATACACTGTATAGTTTTATATAAACCCTGGTGAAAATTTTTGGGACAAGCATGCTTCTTTTTCATGGTACTATTCTTTAGGAGCTGTATTCATCCCATTAAATACTACATAAAATAAGAATTTTTCTTCAAATGATAAATAAATAAAGAGGGTACTGAGAAAGATGTACATACAAAGTCTTCTTTGGCACCAAGTCGATTTTGCCTGTCTTTCTCTAGGAGTTCTTCCAGAATGGACCAGGCAGTGAGGCTCACTCCTGGCCTCAAATTTAGAGGCTTGTGAAGAATATTGTCATACATTTCAGCCACGTCTCGGCAATAAAAAGGAGGCTTTAAAAACAAACAAATAAAAAAAAACAAGATAGAGAAAGAAAAGTTAGTATTAACTGAACTATGCACAAGTGGGGTTAAAACTGTTAGATCTGGCCCTGACCTAAAGAGAGAGTCTGCATCCAGCAGCTGCAGAAAAGCACTGGCATCTCTGGGCCTGTGTACCCTTGCAGTAAGCCCCACCACGGGAAGAGATTTTAAAAGTCAGCACACTGTGGAGCTTAACACATGGTCACCGAATGAATAAGGGCCGGTTTATTCAATAACACTGGGCAGACAGGTGTGAATTGCATAAAAGTTGTAATAATAATTGTTTTAAAGAAAACAGCCTCCAACTTCACCATAAGACATAATAATAGAATTATTGGAAACAGAGATTTGACACAGGGCAAACATTAAATGATTTCTTGAGACACAGTAATATACTAATTAAATTGGATTTCTAGAAAGTGTTCTTCCTAAGAACTTGTGGCGTTGGCAGTGTCCTGCTGCTATGACAGTTTGAAGACCCGAGTACAGCCTCAACGTGAGGATAGGCCAGTTCATTACTGAGTTAAAAGTTTTAAAGGAAAAATAATTTTTAAAGTTAAAGAAGTTATAGGCTTGTCATTCTTTTGCCCTTTTGTACAGGAAAGAAAAACTTCCTTTTTCAGTTTTTAAAATCTAACTTTATTTCTGAATCATTAATATAAGTCTGACTAATGAAGTATGTGATTCAAATATTCAAATATTACTCAATAGAGTAAGCTGCATTTTACATGCAATGATATTTTATACTCTCAAAGACTTCTACAGAAATTAAAAGGATATGAAAATATCAGGATGAGAAACACTTAAAGAATGTAAGATATAACGTGGTTAGCAGGTCTTCTAAGTTACCAGCATAATCAGAAAACTAGGTCTTTTTTTCTTTTTTTCAACTGGAGTATAATTGCTGTATAATGTTGTATTAGTAACAATGTGAATAGGCTATAAGTATACATATATCCCGTTCCTCTTAAGCATCCCCCCATCCCACCCCTCTAGGCTGTCACAGAGCACCAAGGTGAGCTCCCTGTGTTAACACAGCAAAACTGGGTCTTTTTAACAAGCGGATTGTGGTCAAGGGCAAAGAAAAGAGTGTTGACTGTCATAGGCATCTGTCATTCAAAGTTAAAAACATGAGACAAATTCCCTAAAACATACCTCAGGGATTGAATTTCATCACCCCTGTTTTCGGGGGACACACACACTCACACACAGCAAAGAGAAAAACCACGTCCAGCTCAGGTCTCAGTGATGGTAGGCTTGGCTTCGTGAGGGCCACATCCAGGGCCATGATGCAACCATGCAGCATCGCATGCATGGTTCCCAGCATGAGGCTGCTGGCCACTCACAGGACCACAAAGAGAAACTAAAAACTTCTGACTGTTTTAAAAAGTCTAAAGAAAAACATACATTATTTCTACAAGGATATGTAAACTAACTAAAATGCCTAAGTTGTTTGTTCTGGTTGAAATGATATTAACTCAATGTAGTAAAACAACTTGACTTATTAATCAGAAGCTTTGGCTGATAATGTCTTTAATTAATAAAAACTGGGGAAACTGATTACATAGTAAACATCACTTTTTTCCCAATGAAATCTTCCAAGACATGGTGTTTATGGTAAAGGGAATAAAGGACTCCCAGTGATTAAAAAAAAAAAAAAAGCAGAGAATCAGTATCCTAATTAAATCCTATGAAAACAAAATACAAGGCAAAACCCAAAAGGTATTATCTTCTGATAAATAAAATCTTTCTTTCCATCTTTTTGAAATTACGAAAATTTGAAATTAGGCAGAATGGCCAGGGTAAACCAAATGTTAAGTGGGTAATTTTAATGTTATAACTAGGTATCTATTTCGAAGAAATGCTAGTGGGATGAGAATATTTGAAGTAGTGATTAGGGTGGCAGAGAAATAATTCTAAAAAATCAGTAACAAAATGACAGGTTTTTTTTGTGCATACTCCTAATGTGGTTCTGGATTCATTTAACCAGGTTCCTACTGTTCTGTGAGTGTCATCTAGCTATCAAGCGTCCACAAGATTACTGAAAGGCAAAAGGGAAAGTCAAACCCACTACCGCATGCTGGAAGCGTGACGACAGGGCAGACACGTACCAGTCCATAGAGCATCTCATACAGCACAGCGCCCAGGCACCACCAGTCCACAGTGTTGTCGTAGGGCTGTTTCCTGATCACCTCAGGGGCTAGGTACTGCAGAAAAGGTGAACGATAAGAACGGCTCAGAGACAAATCAAGACAAAACCTAGGGATCACCGAGCAATTTAACAAATCCTAGGTATCACCTCACACTGAATGAAACATGTTATTTAGATTTTCAGTTGGTTCCTTATTCTCACTGTGGATCAGTGGCTCTTGGGCAGCGGTACTTGAGAGTCCGCTGGGATAATTTTCAAAAACCACATATTCAAGTATTTTCCCCAAAAATGATGATGCAGTTCAGACAGAGAAGGACAAATATAGAAACCATAATAAAGCAGGTATTTTGCAAGGGGTTGTCTTTCACAAAATTAATTTTAGATTAATTAATTAAATCTTGTTTCTCTTTATTCTTGCTTCTCTTGAAGAACAAGTCATTACTGAAGAAGAATTCTTAATATGACAGTTATAGTTCATTTTTTTCTTTTCAGTGAAAGAAAAAATAATAAACTGTATTCTTATTTAAGAATTATGACAGCAAGTCTTTAACATATTATTTTTAAAAGTTGTGTAAGTTATTAGATGGCTATTTACACTTCAACTTGTAAAACATTTAAGCATAATGATTTTGCACATATGAAACAGTGAATTTGAATTTTAGATTCCAAAGTATTTATTTCCTCTTCCCACATGAAATATATGTAAGGAAATACATTCTTCAGCTTTTTTATGTGATACAAATAAATGGGAAAATAAATAAAAAGGGTTTAATAGTTTCTGATCACATTAAAATTTAGATGACCAAAAAAAACTACCTGGCACTTAAGATCGCAATAAATAGGACATTTTAAATGTGTGTATGTGTGAAGTTAGAATAACAAGGCTTTAACATATATCTTAAGGATTATTATTACTGTCTCAAATGAAAAGATACATTTTCTGCTAGTTAACATGATTAGAGAATAGGATGTTCTGGTTGATAAACTCTGATTTGTAATCCTCGCCCCCAACATATTGCTTTATTTTCTTCCATTAAATAGCTTCGTTATGAAATATTTTAACCATATAAAAACTATAAATATGTAACAGAAACCAACAGAGCTGCCATCCAAACATAAGCAATGATAACATTTTGCCATATTTGCTTTAGCTTATTTCCTTTAAAAAAGCAGCTTTATTAAGATATTCAAATACCAAGCAATTCACTCATTTAAACAGTACAATTCAATGGCTGTTAATATATTTACAGAGTTGTTCCAACATTACCACAATTAATTTTTGAACATTTTCATCACTGATTCATGATTTTTTTCTTAAGGATTTAAAATGTAGTCAAATGCTTGAAGAAATCAAAGATAAGCTTTTAACATTAAAAACAAATAAGCACAAATAAGTATAATTTATCTTTGTTGGTTACTGGTGGTATCACAGAATCAGAGTTTAAAAAAAACTACCAATAATCTTTTAAATGTTTATTTATTATTTAAATATTTATTAAAAGAAGAGATGATTATCAGATATTCCCAGCTGGTGGGAAGCTGAAAACATTTTATTCTACTTTTCTTTCCTGTTTTTTTTTTTGTGGCCACATCATGAGGCATGCAGGATCTTAGCTCCCCAAGCAGGGATCGAACCCACGACCCCTGCAGTGGAAGCACACAGTCCTAACCACTGGACCACCAGAGAAGTCTCTTTACTCTATTTTTCTGATTTCAAATTTTATATATACAATTTGTGATTCAGTTTTGCATTTCACGTATGATTCCATGAATGACAAATGAGATAAATTTCTTACCTCTGGTGTCCCACAAAATGTTGTTGTGGTGTCAGAAATAGCAATTCCTTCTTTACAAAGCCCAAAATCTGTTAAGACGACATGTCCCTGACAGATACAGGGGCAGTAAAATAAAATAATGCATGGATATAAATTGACACTTTTAAAGACCATTTGATTTTGAAATAATCATAGACCAAAAGGAAACTGCAAAAAATAGTACACAAAGCTCCATGTCCCCTTCCCCCAACTTCTCCCTCCTCCCACCCACCCCGTGCTGACATCCTATATAGTGTAGTACAGTGTCAGAATCAGGAAATTGATACTGGTATAATACTGTTAGTTAGACTGTCACCCTTATTCAGTTTTCACTCTTTTACATGCATGCATTTGTGTGTATGTATGTGTTGTTGTTTTAGTTGCTAAGTCGTGTTCGACTCTTTTGTGATCCCATGGAAAATAGCCTGCCAGGCTCCTCAGTCCATGGGATCTCCCAGGCAAGAATACTGGAGTGGGTTGCCATTTTCTTCTCCAGGGGATCTTCCTGACCCAATAATTGAACTCATGTCTCTTGCATTGCAGGTGGATTCTTTACCACTGAGCCACCAGGGAGGCCCTGTGTGTAGCTCTATGCAATAGAGATATATAGATCTGTGTAACCACCTCTACAATCAGAAAACTTTCATCAACCCAAAGGAACAAAAGAACTCTCTTGTGTTACCACTTTATTTTTGAACTCTCCTATCCCTTAGTCCCTGGTCCCCTTACAACTACTAATCTGTTCTCCATCTCTCTGGTTTGGACTTCTCGAGAATGTTATATAAAACACTCATGTATGAATGGAACATGTGTTCTGTTATATGGAATCACACAGTGTGGAACCTTTGAGGCTGACTCTTTTTCACTAAGCATAACATCAATAAGAATCATGAACCAGCAGACTTTTAAAAGCCAGTACTTACTACTGAATCCAAGAGAATATTTTCTGGTTTCAAGTCTCTATCAAATTAAAAGGAAAGAAAAGCAAAACTCAATTTGAACTGAAACAAAATAATAAAAAGACATTTTCAGAAGTGCAATTTTAAAAATTTACCTGTACACTATTTTGATGGAGTGCAAGTAACCCAATGCACTAGCAATCTCAGCAGCATAAAACCGAGCTCTGTGTTCAGGAAAGGACCGCTCTCTTTGTAAGTGAAAAAACAGCTATAAAATTGAAGTAGAAAACGAATACTAAGATCATTCACACATAAGTGAAACAAATATACTCCATAAATATAAAAACAGGATTTATTTTCATTTCTTTGAACATGAGATAAAAAAGCACCAAAGTACAGAATTTTGACACTCCCTTGCCTGTGTCCCCATCTGCCCCGCAATTATTCTCTCTTCGACCATAATTCTCCCTGCTCTTGCTAACTTACTCATCTCCTATTTACCCTTCAATCCTCAAGTGTGGCAGTATCCTCACCATACCAGGCAACCCCCCTAGAAAATATTATTAATGAAGACCAATAATCTTGATTTTGCCATGTTAATTATCTTACTTGATCTTTTTGGACCAGTATTTGAATTAAACCAAACACTATTCAGAAATTGGTAACTAGTGGCTGGCAGACCAAACAGAACCCACAGATGTAATTTGTTTGAACCAAATACTGTTTTCAGAAAAATCTAAAATAACTGGTAACATTTAAAAACTGGGAAATTTTTTTTGGGTAAAAATTCTTAGTTTTAGTTCAGGCAGGGGGCAAGGGGAAATTGGGGGGGGGGGGGCAGGTCGCTGAACCATTAAGACTAAATTCAGCATGGTAGCAACTGGCTGAAGCTCAGTGGCAGCTGGATTCTCCAGTTCATTTTCTTTTTTTTATTTTAATTTTACTTTTCATCTGTGCTGGGTCTTCCCTGTGTTACACACAGGCTTCTCTTGTTGTGGCACATAGGCTTAGTTGCCCCACAGCATGTGGGATCTTAGTTCCCTGACCAGGGATTGAACCCGTGTCCCCTGCATTGGAAGGCAGACTCTTAACCACTGGATCACCAGGGATGTCCCTTCAGTTCACTTCTTAGACTTCCTAATTCTTCATGTATTTCTTCATCAGGTTACCTGCCTAGGCAAAATTTGCCCTAGGTTCTTACTCTAAATCTTTAGGTTCTAAAACAATGATCTCTCTCACTGGGCTTTCTTCAATCTTGGAGAGTTCCACCTCTGCTCCTTACTAGCCCCAGTGCTTCAAGGATTGATAAGGTGTCTGTCCTTGGTTTCCCTACTATTATTCTTTCTCTGGATACCTTCCCAGCCAACTCAATCCAATGAGTTTAACCACCACCTCTGTGTGGATGTCTTTCACATGGACTAACCCATGTGACTGAATCAAATTATTAGCTTCTCCGTACCTCACTAAGTTTCTTTGTCTTATACAACACAACTGTTGTGAGGATAAAATAGTATGTATAAAGAGTCATAAGAATGCTCAATACAAGTTAGCTATTACTGGAATTACTATCTTATCAGCAGCATTTCTCAAAAATGTATTTCAATATACCTCTGATTCAGAGTTTTGGGGAATATTTTTATTAGATTTGGTTCAAACAAACAAAAGGTGACTGTGTGGTTTTAAAAAGTTTTTAAAAAATAAATCCTGGCTGTCTTTAAGGCATTAATTTCTCAAAGTCTCAAATATGCTGAAATGTACTGTAAACCACCAAGGGGTTATAACATGAAACATTTTCCAAACTACCTTCATCATAGAACCCTTTATTACAGGATCATCTCATCTGATTAATAGTTGCACATTTTGGAAAATGACAGATTAATGTTTATATGCAACTGCTGAAACGTTAATTATCAAAAAATTACAAATCAAGTTTCATTCCAATGTTTCAATATATGTTCTTGCTACATAGCTCAGTGACTAAACTGTCAGAGAAGTCTGTAGCTTCATAACAAGGTTCTTTTATAAGCTTTCCACCTACACCATAAGCTGCTTAGGAAAAGAACTTTATGTTTCACTTCTCCACATCCTGCACTGTGCTGATTAGCCAGCATCTTAAATACTATTGCTACTCAACAAATAGCTGTCTGTGCTGGGCTTTGCTTCCAAAACTGATAAGAAAAACTCTTAACTCAATTCTATTTTTTTTCTCTAAACATCATCAATACTGAAACACTAATTATAAAACTCACCTCCCCTCCATTAACAAAATCCAGAACAAAATAAAGCTTTTCAGTTGTTTGGAAAGAATAATGTAATCCAACCAAAAACGGATGTTTCACATTTTTCAAGAGCACATTTCGTTCAGCCATAATGTGTTTTTGCTGTTTAAAAAAATAAGAAGAAAAGGTAAAAAAAATCAACTTGCATTATACACCAGAAAACAATTCTGTTAACTGAGAAGATGGATATAGGAGAAACAAAGCTATTTTATTTTACCTCTTTTCTATTGAGAACTATCTTTTTCTGTAACACTTTGACAGCATAAAATTTTCCATCCAGTTTCCGTTTTGCAAGAAGAACCTGTTATATTTAAAGATTGTGCTGTTAGAAATATCAATGTTTTGACAGAGACAATTCACTTATCACTAAGTCAATACTTAAATTTTTACAAAAATAAAGTCCACAACAAACCTAGATAATGTAATGTTTTTATTTTGAAAGTTGAAAATTCCTAATTTGTTTCTACAACTCCATTTTTCCTTAGATTATTTTACTAAAACCAAAGAGATGTTGATGATTTAAAGAGCCAGGCATCGTTTGTCACTTAACATGCTAATGCTTAAGGTTTTTACTTAGTATTAAAATCTATAAGGCTTGAGGTGTGTGTGTGTGTGTGTGTGTGTGCGCGTGCGTGCTAGCCCTGAGTACTGAGGCTATAAATTTCATGGCCACATTAAAAACAAGAGAGAGAAGAAAATGGTTTCTCAGTGATCAAAATGCATTTTCATTTTAACATTTGGGTTTCTCTTATAGGTTTCAAATTTAGAAGCATTCAGAGAAACAAGCACCGTATGCAGCTGAGATTCTATAATGGGCTGCGATACACAGACACTTCATGGATGTGAAGAAACTTAGAAGATCTTGCCCCAGAAAAAAGGCAGACATACTCCAAAGTTTTAGAAATAAATTTTAAGGAAAGGATTCAAGACACCCTACAAGTTGTGTAACTATCAGCTGATACATTTCAAAACGTCTTGAGATGATCTGCCACTGGTGACAATGCTGGGCCTTACTTTTCAGTACATCTGTGGTCTTCCTCGCTTCTATCTGTAATCACAGTCTGGTCTTGAGAAAAACACCAGACTCCAACAACAGACAGACGTCTTACAATATACCTAACCAGTGCTTCTCAAAACCATCAAGGCCCTCAAACACAAGAAAAGTCCTAAGGAGACATGACAACTAAATGTCCTGGATGGGACAAAAAAATGGGACACTGGGTAAAAACTAAGGAAATCTGAATAAATGATGGGCTTAAGTCCATAATTATGGATCAATATTGGCCCATTGCTTGGAACAAATGTACCATACTGATGTAAAATGTTACTAAATAGAGCAAACTTGTGGTTTGGAAATTCTCTGAACTTTCATTTTTAAAAATTTTTTTAAATATTAATTTTATTTGACTGTGCTGGGTCTTTCTTATGACATGTAGGATTTTCAGTTCCGGCATGTGGGATCTCGTTTCCTGATCAGGGATCAAACCCAGGCCCCGTGCATTAGGAGCTTGGAGTCTCAGGTACTCGACCATCAGAGAAGTCCCCCTGAATCTTCTCTCTACTCAGTTATTTTTTTTTGGTAAATCTAAAATGGTTCTAAAAAATAAAGTCTATTGATTAAAATGTTTGTTACTCATAAAAACAAAGTCAATGGAAGAGGAAATGGCAACCCATTCCAGTATTCTTGCCTGGGAAATCCCATGGACAGAGGACCCTGGAAGACTACAGTCCAGGGGGTTGCAAAGAATCGGACACAACTGAGCATGCATGCATGCAATAAAGAATTAAAAAAAAAAAAAAACAAAGTCAAAAATACCTTCAGGTACATTTCCTCAGTTCAACTGTGGGCAACTCTCTTTTCTCAGGCTTTTGTTCTCTACAATACTTAACTCCATTGAATGTTTCTTCTTTCTTACATTTTTTTTTTCTTTCCTTGACAACTCCCACCCACCTGACCTTCCCTTCTCTACTATGATTGGTTCATCTTCAAGTATGTTCTAAGAAAGTAATTCAAAAGATGTGGCAACTAGGAAGTGCCCTGATGGTAGGTATTTTTTCAGCCGATTAGTAGATGTGGAGAACAGACAGACAGTTAAGAAACAGATGGGCAAAGGAAAAGTGGAACCAAGACCACCATTTGCAGAAAAGCTTAGAATGTGAGATTCACATTATTTATTTTAGTCTGTCACACATATTTTTCTATTTTTCACATTCACTGTGAATCTGCATTTCTGCTTGCTTTTTTTCTTTTGTGTACTCTGCTTTTGTTTCATTGTACTTTGCTGGTGTCTAAGCATTTCGCTAGATTTAAAGCTTTTACTAAACATAATATACATGTAGAAAAACTCACAAACATCACAGCTCAATAAATTATTACAAAACGGACACACTATGTAATCACTTTCAGGTCAAAAAACCCAAACACTGTCAGTAGCCTGAGGTCTCCCATTTGCCCTATTCCAGAAATGATTCATCCCCTTTCTTCCTCAAAGATGACCACTATTTTCACTTGCAGTAAAACAGGTGAGTTCTGTCTATGAATTTTATATAATTGGAATCACACAGATAATGTTGTGCCTGCCTGACTTCTTTCACTCTATATAATATGTTCACATTGTGACATGTATTAGATTGGCCAAGAAGTGCGTTTGGGTTTTTCCACATAATACTATAGGAAACCCAAATGAACTTTTTGGCCAACCCGGACAGTGCTGAGTATTGCATTCCATAGACATACCACAATTTATCCACTCTTTCAGTGACATTTAGATGATGAACAATGGAGCTTATGAATATTCTGGCACACGCCTTTCCTAGTGGGTATGTGCAAGCATTACTGGTGGCTACACAGCTTGGAGGAGAACCAATGTGTCACAGGTAAGGCATATATTCAGCCTCCAGGTTTAATACCAGTTCTCACCGCATAAAAAATGAAACACAAAGGAATACACTCAATTAAAGATATGGAAAAATTAAATACAGAATGCCACAAAACACTACCAACAAAAGCTTAAGATGAATTAAATTAACAAAGGGATATGCCATGGTCATGGATTGGAAGACTCAATACTGGTTAAGGTGACAATTCTTTCCACATTGATCTACAGATTCAAAGCAATTGATCAAAATCCAAAAGAATCTTGTTGAACTTGACATGCTAATTCTAAAACTTAAGACTTGCTACACAAAGGGCTAAGAAGAGTCTCTTGAAGAGGAGCAAGGAGAGAAGATGTTCTGTTGAATATCAACCTTCATTTTCAAGACAATGTGGAACTGGTGCAAGGATAGACATATCAGTTAATGAAACAAAATACGAAATCTAGAAACAAGTATAAAACAAAATCCAGAAACAGATCCAACACATATATGGACACTGGATATGTGATGGAGGTTACCCTGCAGAGTAGAAGGGAAAGAAACATCTTTTCAATGAACTGTGTAGGATCAGTTGACATTCATGAGGAAAAAAGTGAAGTGTGACCCTAAGCCTCACAATATATACATTAGATAGATCTATTTGACTTTGGGTCCAAACGTGAGCTTTCCAAAAGATAATGCTCTCTGTCTTTAACAACAGACTATCTCTAACATTCCAACAGACTGTGAGCATTTTGACAGCAAGATGCACTTCTACTTTTCTATGGCTTATATTAGCACAATGCCCAGAATGTAGCAGGTGGCAAACATATATTTGCTGAATTAATGAACACACATGGGTTTAATTTTATGGCTACAGTTTCTGGTCTCTAGGGAACTCAGAAAACAAACCAGATCTAGATACTGGAAGCTATGAATATAGCACACTATAATTAAACACATACATATTTATTTTTACTACAGATTGAAGTATAATGCAAAAAAGGAACTTAAATACATTTGATGATTCTGACAACTCCCATCTATGATGCTTCTGGCTTTAGGGATTCTTCTTGCTTGCTGTGGCACTCTGTCAAGTTTCGTGATTCACTCAATATTCACTGCATCAAGAGGGACAGGGGGCTCAAACTTCCCTTTCCTTCCTCAACTGCTGTTTATACAGCTGCTCATGGATGTCTTTATGGCCTCAACTTAAATAATACCTCTTCAAAGACGTCATCCTTAGGGACTTCCCTGGTGGCCCAGTGGTTAAGAATCCACCTTCCAACACAGAGGATGCGGGTTCAATTCCCAGTTTGGGGAACTAAGATGTCACATGCCGTGGAGCAACTAAGCCCATGCCTGCAACTAAAGAAGCCCCCATGCATCAGTGTAGCCAAAATATGCATGTGCGTGTGTGTATATGTATAAAGCTATCCTTGACTAACTCACCTAAGTGGTGGCTTCCCCCCGACTGCCTACTTTCCTGTCTCTTGACTCTAGTCTTCATCTCCTTCACAGCTCCATTACTACACGTTATTTACTTGACTGCATATTTTTAATTGACTATTTCCCTCAATAGGATGTAAGCATCACAAAGGTACAAAGCATGTCATTTTTGTTCAACACCATCTAACAGGGACCAGAACAGTGCTTAACACATAGGTGCTCAACAAAATACTCGTTGAACAAATAAATTTTAGGTTAGAATCTGAGTAGATGCCTTGTATCTCGAATTATTCTATAGTCAGTTCTTTGAAGGGAGAGAAAGCATCTTAATTCTATATCCTGCATACCAACATGCCCCATGGTATCCCATATATAAAGCATGCATTCCCCTATAAACCAGTACAGCCACCATGGAAATCAGTATGGAAATTTCTTACAAACTAAAAATAGAGCTACCATATAACCCAGCAATCCCATTCCTGAGCATATATCCCAGAGAAAACTAGAATTCAAGAGGATGCATGCACCTAATGTTCATTACAGCCCTATTTGCAATAGCCAAGACACGGGAACAAATTAAATGTCCATCCCATTGATGGAGGAATGAATAAAGATGTGGTACAAATACACAATGGAATAATACTTAGCCATAAAAAAGAATGGAATAATCCCATTTGCAGCAACATGGAGAGAACTAGAGATTGTTATACTGAGTGGAGGAAGTCAAACAGAGAAAACAAATATTGTATGGTATCACTTTTAGGTGGAATCTAAAAAACTGGTACAAATGAACCTATCTACAAAACAGAAAGAGTCACAGATGTAGAAAACAAATTTATGGTTATCAGTGGGGAAAGGGTGGGGGAAGATAAATTGGGAGATTGTGATCGATATACACTACTATATAAAAAATATATAAAAAATAGACAGTAAGAACCTATGGTATAGCACAGGGAACTCTGTTCCACATTCTGTAATGACCTATATGGACACAGAATCTCCATCTATCTATCTGACTGATTCACTTTGCCGTACGGCAGAAACTAATACAACATTATAAATCAGCTATGTGTGTGTGTGCTTAGTCACATCTGACTCTTTGCAATCCCATGGACTACAGCCCACCAGGCTACTCTGTCCATGGAAGTTTCCAGGCAAGGGTACCGGAGTGGGTTGTGGGTTGTCGTTTCCTACTCCAGAGGATCTTCCTGACCCATAGATTGAACCTGTGTCTCCTGCATTGGCAGGCAGACTCTTTACAATTAATTTTAGAAAAGCATCCATTTTTTAAGTACTAATTTACTGAAGAAAAAATAAAAATACTCTTACCTTGCCAAAGCTGCCTTTTCCAATAACTTTTAAGAAATCAAAGTCTGTTGGTTTAGCACTGAAATAAATGAAAAATGAAAAGAATTAGCCTCCAAGAAAACTGATAAGATGTTAACTTTTCAACAGTTTTTAATACTTCACTCCTTAATAAGCAAATCTTGGGTACACTTCAGCGTGAGAACTCCAGCCTTTACAGTGGTAGGATCTCATCTTTAGCATAAAAAAGGTAATGAGTGAATGAGTGATAGTCACTCAGTCGTGTCCATTTCTTTGTGACCCCATGGACTGTAGCTTTCCAGGCTCCTCTGTCCATGGAATTCTCCAGGCAAGAATACTGCAGTGGGTAATAATGAATAGTAATAATATCTACTTTCTGGTTAGATAAGAGATTTTTTCATTTTATTTAAGCCTTGTTAAGTTTGGCTTAAGAAGGGCTTCAGTAATACTCTTTTTGGGAGAACAAGGTCTGTCTATCTCTCTATGATCTATCATTTTGAACTCAATGTAGCAAATCACTTTTATTAACCATAAACCTCACAATATTGTTAATGAGGAAACTGAATGACTAGATAAATTAGGGATATATTTCAAGGACTAAGTAGTCTGGAAATTATTATGAAAACAAAGTTACTAGCAGGAATACCTGGTGAAGTCACTAAGAAAATTTTCTGATAGAGAAAAAGTCACCACAGTGTTCTGCATACACATTACTTGCATGTTAAAAATAAAAGAACTCTGTACTGATTCTCATAGATGGTAATGTAGAAAAACCAGGAGCCGAGAAGGCAGAAAGAATACTATGATTGTCTTTTTATTTATCTTAACCTCAGGTTAAAAGCAGCATTGGCTGTATGTAGGCAAAAACAGACGGCTGTACAAAGTTGAACTTAAGTAGCCAGAAGAGCTGTTTTTTTTAACAGAGGATGAATTCCTAAATTGGACTAGGGAGAGTGAAATGACTCCATTCACATTTTAAATGTCCTTCAATTAATTACCAAAATAAAGTCAATACAAACATGAGAGTAATACCAGGTCTGGGTTAAATAATAACAGGTCAGGATTAGGGAGATAAATACTTAACTAAGCTTAGGTGTTTTTCTTCTTCTAGAACTTGCTCTTTGAACTATTTTGTTCTCTAATGATATGCTGAAATACTGAAATAATGTTTTGAACAAATCTAATAGTGAAAAAACATGCAAAAACTTCAAACACAGTAAACACACCGAGGCCACAGCCAAAGTCCTACTGTTAATTGTTGGTGATAAACCCTAACTGGAAGCATATTTCCATTTTGTGCTGCCTGACAAACTCTCTTGTATCCACCATATGACTGAAACTGCTCATAGAAGTCACCCGTGACATTAAATTTAGCGGTCCATTCTCAATCTTCATCTAACCCACCTTATCAGCAATGTCAACAGTTATGTATTCCCTGTCTTCAACTGCTTTTGTGACACCACATTGCTGATTTCCTACCTTACTGATTCTTCTTTCTTTAGTCTCCTTTTATCATTTCTCCTGTCTATACCCATTGGGCTTCCGTGGCAGCTCAGCTGGTAAAGAATCCGCCTACAGTGCGGGAGACCTGGGTTGATCCCTGGGTTGGGAAGATCCCTTGGAGAAGGGAATGGCTACTCCAGTATTTTGGCCTGAAGAATTCCATGCACTATACAGTCCGTGGGGTCGCAAAGAGTCGGACACAACTGAGCAACTTTCACTTCACTTCATACTCATTCTCTAAGTGGACCAAAAGGGTGAAAGAAGCAGCACAGTGTGCTGGGCTAAGAGAGAATTTGTTAGAATTAACCTGGTAAGCCTGGAAGGATAATTATGAGGATGGCCACACTACACTCCTCTTAACCCACAGCAGTCATCACTCATCTGTCAGGGCCCTCCTCAAACTGAGCCAGGAAGTGGCCTTGGACTCCTCTGCATCCCAATGAACTGCTGGAGTTGAACCTTCAAGTGAAGCCTCCATTTGCCACTCCTGGTGTTCTGCAAAATGTTTCCCCTGGGTTCAAATAAATATGGGACTATGGGAGAAACTGAAAAAAAAAAAAAAGTTTAATAGCTTTTCATATGCTGATTTCCATCAAGTCTTCTCTGGACCAAGCTAGCTAACAACCGGGGCTGTACCGATGACATTGGGCACCAGGAGAATATCAATTAGGCCTGGACAGATGTTTTTGCCAGAGTACTTCCCAAGTGCCTCCCAGGACTTCTGCTCCTCTGGGAAATATGGTCTACTCATCTTACAAACACAAACACACACACACACACACGCACACACACCAGGAAAGTGACAATGGCAGAACAGCAGAACCCAACCAACAATCTGTGGATTAAAAACCCCTCAGAGCTCTACTATAACGAAGAGAAGCTACAGCAGTGAGTCAGAAAAGCGTATGACAGTACCGCAGTCACTGTAACCACAGTTCTATTTCACAGGCTTCCAGTTAAATTGGTGTAATTATGTACATCTGCACATTTACAAAAAAAGATCTTCCTCAAATCCATTTAGACTGTTGAAACAAATTAAACCTACTGAGGATTTCCAGATGGTCCCAGGTTGATGTTCTGTGAGGTAGAGAGTAGCTGTTGGGATGGAAAAAAAAGAAAAGAATTTAACATTCTTACTAGAGTTTCAAAGGTTATCAGTCAATGGATATTTCTGAAGTAAAATACATAAAACTGTATCACAGATATTTGCCATGTTAAACCTAAAGCTTTAATTCTCAATAAATGTGTAGAGTCTTGGAAAGATACACAATCAATATAAACAATCATTTTAATGATAAATTTCAAGAGAAGTTCTAAGGAAAAAGGTAAGGCAGAAATCAAGCTCAAAGATGGCAAATGAATGAAGTAAACTGCAGAAAACTCCTTAGAAGAGGTGGGCACTGAAATAACAATTTAAGAGGAATCATTTTTTTTTTTACATTGAAAAATTAGTTAAAATAGCTTTTGTTTTTAAATTTTCAAATATTTTAAGAAGCTATTATTAAAGATAAGAAATGATCATGTGATGATGATTATAACTGCAAATGCTGGATTAAAGTTTTAATTTGGGAGGAGGTAATTTTACTTCTACAGCAAGCACATAAAACCAAGAGTGCTTTTCTCCCTAATTCCACAATTGTGATAGTATCTAATTTTTAGATAGGCTTCTCTTATTGTAACAGTTAGCACAGTACATTTAATCTCTATTAACTTAGAAGCAAATCTTTACTCACCTATTAATACAGTATACCATAAAGCAATTTCACTAATAAAATTCTAGCTCACTAATAATTAGCTAGAAATTTACTCAAAATCCCAAAAGATTAAACTAGTGATCTTTTTACAGTGAGCACTTTTCACAAAAGCCAAATGGAAGTGAATTCTGCTTCAAAAAATTCACTATGAAATTCTTAATACATTCAAAGAATTAAATCAGAGATGTCTCAAATATGCACATTTACCAGAGCCCTATACAATTATACATCATACAAGATATATATAAAAAATAAGTTTTAAAAAACATTCTCTTTAATCAGAATCAACAATTTTATCTAAGCAAATTCTTATTAGAGACATGTCATATATACTCCCACTTAAATTCATTTGCAACTTACAATCTCTAGAAAACAAGTTATTTTTTTAAATTAAGGGCAAATGGTCTAAAGTATACATTTTTTATAAAGTAACAATGTTGGCACCAAACTGATACATTTCCTATAAATTTTAATTAAAAAATAAAAAAAAAAATATTTACAAGTATAAGATGAAGCAAGGATTTTTTTTTTTGGAGAGGTTCTTTTTATTGGTATTTTAAAACAGCAAAAGATCCTAGTCCAAGTTCCAGATTTTATGGATGAAACAAGAAACAAAATCTGGATCTAAAGCAACAAAGACAGAACAGGAGCCAGAACCCAGCAATTTCTCTTAGTCTGGTTCTTTCCTCAAAGAGCAGGGCAAGATATTCTTCACATGACCTATACCTACACACGCTCAACATGATTAACAAAGAAAATCATGGTTACATACATTTCACGCCTTAAAATATTTTTTGAATAGTAGTAAGCTGTCTTTAAAAATCCATACTAAGAAGTAATTTGATTACAAATACTTCTAGCACCTCCATAGAGTCTTTGCATTAACTTCTAAAAACTGACCATGCTCACACTGTGTAAATTTGCATAAAAAGTTTTATACCCTGATTTCATTTAATGGTATGTCAAAACTTAAAATAATATCATCCTTAGAAATGTTTTTTAAATGTACAATATATAGGGACAATCACTATTTGATGAATGTTCAAACTGATTCTAACTTTTCATTATAAATCATACTAAAGTGAACATCTTTGCTTTTTTCTGTGAGAAGGGTTGTTTCATTTACATCAACTCCTAAGTGACATGAATTATTTTCATGTTTGATACACTTTGCCAAATTGCTTTCCAAGAGCTGCATAAAATGATAACACCAGTAAGGCCCAAGGATGCCCAACTTACCTTACCCTTATTAGTCCTGGTGTATTTTCAGTTTCTTGACATTTTTGTTAATTTGGTAGAGGAAAAAACCTGTCATTTAAAATTTTTATTTGCTACTGGCATCAAGGCTGAATATTTTCCCATATATTTCCAAGAGTATTTCTTCATGGTCCTGTTCTTTTCATCTACTATAGTCTTAAATATCATTCTTTTTGAAAATCCATTTGTATGAGCTTTTTTTTTTTTTTTACACAGATATTTTTCCTTCTTATGCTTTATTTACTATGTTTTCCCAGCTGGTTATTTCTCCTTTGACCAACTGCACATATACAAAATTAAAATATCCTTTTACATTGTCCTAGTAGCAACCCTGTCACAAATGTAAAGAGTTAAACCTATTCTCTTAACTGAGGGCCCTCTTAAAGAATCAGAACTACTTTCTAGTAGTCATGTCTATTTTTCAAATGAAGATTTTAGCTGTGGGTAATGACATTACCTTTTAAATCAGAAAAACAGCACCATGACAAAATTAAAACATCATAAAGACAAAACTATACATCTCTCATTTTCATTTATGTATTCACCAATTGTATGAATAAATTCTGAATTATAAAGGTATTTATAAACACTTGCAATTATGTTTTATAATATACTTTTAACTGCTACATAATAATCCTAAGTTAAATTATGGTAATGTACCTTTCTAATATAACCTTTTAAAGTATATGTTGAAAATGTCTTCATAAGAAAGCACAAACTTACTATATCACAATTCATTAAAAAAAAATAAGAATACCTATTCTTTACTCAGAATACATATTAATTATGTGCATATAACTACAGCAATAAAACTCAGTCAACGCCAACCAGCACATGTATATTGACTGCTCTACATATCAAAACCTGACAAGGCAGAGGAAGAGGTATGAAGTGCTCTGGTTGAAAATCCCTCTTCTGCTGGCCAAAATTCACCATTTCAAGTTACAGTGATCTTGACGAAGATACATCATGATCAAAAAGTATGATGTAAAGTTAAGAGAGCAGAACACAAAACTTTATATGCTGTATAATTAAAATCAAGTAATTAAAAAATTCATATATTAAGAAATCTTTCATATATTAGAAAGAAAATCACTGAAATATTAAAAAATAGGTCTGGTTGTTGATAATATGGATATTTCTGACTTACTATTTTCAAATCTTTAATTTACATTGCTTTTTATTATAAAAAGTACTCATTTAATCAATTTTAAAAGAAATAGTGATCAGTTGGAAGTATACACATTTGTTTTTATGTTTTCTACACAGTAGAAAATCTATAATGGAAGCAATTAGTTTAAGTATATGTGGTTCCTAAAGTTGCCAATAATTTCATCTTTGGGGAATGGTATTTTTTTTTTCTGTTAAAAAATACAATTCCTCTTACTACCTTCTGAGTACTTCTTTCATCCTCATCCTCAGATGGATCTGACTGATGTTTTGGACTGTCCATTTGAAGGAATGCTCTGACATCTGGACTAAAAACAAAAATTAACTTTATTATGACTGCATTTCTACACCTTTTCTCTCTTTAACATGAGAATAAAAGTAAGCATTGTAGCATTTATAGTAAGAAAGGCAAACAAAATCCAATAATAATCACTATTGTATTATAATAAGCAAATTAATTTTTAAAAACAGGGAGTCCAATAAACAAATGGGCAAAGGTTCACAGAAGAGAAAAATGCAAATGGTAATGAAATTTAGGAAGATGGCTAACTTCACTAATTATTAGGAAAAAACAAAACAACAATGAGAAGTCATTTTACGTCCACTAATCATAAAAATCTAGAAAGATACATAAAACCCCAAGTTGGCAGGGATGAAGGGAAAGGAACACCTTCATGTACTGCTCAAGAGAATATAAAATGAGGCAACTTTTCTGAAAAGCATTTTGGCAATATTTGGTTAAACTGAGTATACATTTTCCCTGGGGTCAGAAATTTCAGTTTTAAGAATAAACTACAGAAAAAAATTATGTACAAGTTCAGTGAAAGACATGTAACTAGGAGACTCATTGTTATACTCTCTACAGCTGTGAATCAGAAGAACAGCCATCCACCACTAGGGAAATGAGTAAGCAAGCTACGGTCACTGGCTGCAAAGGAGACCAACCAGCCAGACAGCAGTCAGAAACAAGGAACCACAGCAAAGCACCATTATGTGGACACATTAAACACTCAGACACAAAGCAACAGTCACTCAATATATACCCAAAGACATACAACAAACCTGCTGAAGTGGGCATTAACAGTGGGTATGAACAAATGGATATAAAGAGGAAAGAAAGCTAAAGTCACCAAGTTGTGTCCGACTCTTTGCAACCCCATGGACTATAAAGTCCCTGGAATTCTCCAGGCCAGAATACTGCAGTGGGTAGCCTTTTCCTTCTCCAGGGGATCTTCCCAACCCAGTGATCGAACCCAGGTCTCCCACACTGCAGGTGGATTCTTTACCAGCTGAGCCACCAGGGAAATCCAAGAATACTGGAGTGGGTAGCCTATCCCTTCTCCAGTGGATCTCCCTGACCCAGGAACAGAACTGGGGTCTGCTGCATTGTAGGCAGATTCTTTTCCAACTGAGCTACCAGGGAAGCCCATAAAGAGGAAATAAGACTGCACAGATTAATGACGATCCTGAGGAATGGTTAAATCTCTAGATCTGGGTACCTCCTCCTAAATTGTTCTTTTTTCTCTTTTAAAAAGTTGAGATATATTAATCCCCAAATGCTAATTTATCTTCCCCCTACTCCCCACCCTGTTGCTATCCTCTCTGGTAACCATCAGTTTGTTTTGTCTGTTTCTGTTTTGCCATCATTTCATTTGTATCATTATTTTAGATTTCACATATAAATTCTACCATATTGTATTTGTCTTTCTTTGTCTGACTTTCTTCACTTAATATGATAATCTCTAGGTCCATCCATGTAGCATTATTTCATTTTTTATGGATAAATAGTCTATTACGTGTATACATACACATACATACACACATACACACACACACACACACCACATCTTCTTTATCCATTTGTCTGTTCACAGACATTTAGGTTGTTGCTTCCATGTCTTGACTATTGTATATAGTGCTGCTATGAACACTGGGGTGCACGTATCTTTTTGAATTAAGAGGAGTCTCCAGATATATGCCCAGGAGTGGGGCTGCAGATCGTGAAGTAACTTCTTTTAGTTTGTTAAGGAAACCTCCATACTGTTTGGGATTAATATACACACTGCTGCTGCTGCTGCTGCTAAGTCGCTTCAGTCGTGTCTGACTCTGTGCGACCCCATAGATGGCAGCCCACCAGGCTCCCCCGTCCCTGGGATTCTCCAGGCAAGAACACCGGAGTGTGTTGCCATTTCCTTCTCCAATATACACACTACAATATATAAAAAAAGATAAACAACAAGAACCTACTGCATAGTACAAGGAATCATATTCAATATTGGGGTGCTAACAATGTTCTATTCCTTGGCCTGGAGGGGGTGATACTCAGATATATTCACTTTCTCATAATTCATTAAGCTGTACACTCATGACTTGTGCCCTTTTCTATTTGTGTTATGCTGCAATAAAGCTAAAATATTTTTGTTCATTTGCATTTTTTAAACAGATAAGGAAACATTCAGTTTCTCTAGTAATTAATCAGTCATTTGCATCTGTTAATGTGCTCTATCTATTTGGGGGGGGGTCTTAAGTGTGTATTACCTGCATGAGCTCTTTCAGTAAGTATATTTATCTATTGTCCTTTATTCATGAGAAACTTTATATTTTTAATTTTAAATTTCACGTGTAATTTTTGGAGGTCAAAAGGTTTTATTAACCAGATTTATCAATGTTTTACTTTGTAACATATCACTCACTGCCAATATGCGCAGAAAACCCTTTCCTATCCACAGGTCAGAGAAATAATAATATTTTATTTGAGTTTTAAAATTCCATTTTAGTAGATGTTATCTTAAAAATAACCTTTTCTCTACTAACAGAAAGCTACTTTTGAAGTGCTTTTTCCACACATAATAAGAATAGGCATATAGTAGGTGTTCAAGATACATTTGCTGATTGGCTTCTCTTTCTGTTTTCTTAAACCTGTACTATTTTTATAAACAGTTTGATGTTCAAATGGAGAGCGTGAAACTAACAAAGTTCCATTAACAGAGGAGATCCAGAAAACGTGAAATGTCACTTTTTATTAAATAGAAAACATCAGTTAAACATTAAATTGAAAATTTAAAAAAAAAACCTCTTGGCTATTTAATCTGGGGGTGCTGGAAAAGTCCTCTACTTTAAATAGAAGAGGTGCATATATATGTAAAAATCTATTGGGCTGTATAATTAAGAATTGCATATTTTATAGTATAATGTTAAAGTGAAACAAGCAAATTGGTTTTATTAAATTTCAATACCAAATGTAACATCTTTATAATACCACACTTCGAGATACAAAATGAATGCTTAAAATTTAACAAACACTGTCAGAAGTTCTGAGTAACAGCGTTCAAAATACCAGCAGAAATAATAAACATCACCACCATCTATTCTATACTTACTCCATGTGAAGTTCTGTCAAAGGAGACAAATTCGAGCTCTTAGTGTATGAATTTCAAACAAGTCAGAAATACATCAATTCGAAGTAATCTCAAGTGCATATAATAATAATTAAACATTAGAAAGGTAGGGCTTCCCTGGTGGTTCAGTGGTGAAGAATCTGCCTGCCAATGCAGGAGACACGGGTTCGGGAACATCCCACAATAATGCAGAGCAACTGAGCCCACTCGCCCCACTACTGAGCCTGTGCTCTTAGACCCCGGGAGCCTAGCTACTGAAGCCCGTGTGCCCTCGAGCCGGTGATCCGCAACAAGAGAAGCCACCGCCACGAGAAGTCTGCACATCACAACTAGAGCCCACTCTCCACAACTAGAGAAAAGCCCCTGCAGCAACGAAGACCCAGCAGAGCCATAAATAAATAAATACAAGTTAAAAAATAAAAACTAACTTTTATTTTGTTTTTATTTAGAAGGGTAAATGATCTAAGTGGAAGATAACATAGAATTTGTCTGAGGGAAAAGGCATAATGTTTAAAAAATAATTATACAAAGAGCCAAGTGATAAAAGGTTCTTTGCTGAGGAACACACAAGACACACAGGAACCCTGAATTCAAGGGTCCTACCCAGCTGTGTGCCCCTCCAGCACCTGCTCCTCCCTGCAGAGGCCAATTCCAGAGCTACAGCAGGGGCTGACCTGCCCGGACCCTCATCTTATCTGCGAGCATCACGGGAAGGGAAACCCAGACCACCGGGCTGAAGAGCTTGGTCAGAGGAGGTCCAGCTCCAGTATTCTACTAATTTAGTAAATTAAGTTAAAAAGGAGGTCAGAGCACCTGCTCAGAAGATAGAAATCCTCTATCAACTGTAAAGAACTATAAAATAGTAATCACCGTTAGGAGGATAACAGTTAAAAATACAGTCCTCCCATGTTGTGACTCTGAGAAGTCTGTTAAAAGCATGGCAGCTGATGCCTCTGGAAGGTAAGGTTAACACTCGTTTCTCCTTTTATTCCCATTTCTTCTTTTATTCCCACACAGAGGTACATGAGGAAATGCTTTCTCAGTGCATGAATAAATATAGCATCAAATAATCAGCAAAATGTTTAAACTGTGCAAAGTCTTTTCAAGGTAAATCTATAAAACAAATACAAGTATAGTAGGAAGAAAGAAAGTAACTAGGACCTTGAGTTGATGGAGGGAAAAGAAAAGTAAGAACAGGTGGAAAATTCTTAAGAGGATTAAAAACACCAGGGGAAAAATGCTTGAGGAAGATTCCACAAAAATATACAGCACAAAATAACATTCCACAGATCTGAGGCTGGGTTTCAGGGTGTCCTCAGAACACAACGAAAATTACTTACTGGTTGTAAAGCTCTGGATGCCTAACTAAGTTCTGAATGAACTCATTCAGTCCTGCTCTTCTCTGTTTAATAAAATCTGTTAAGAGAGACAATACTATTAGGATTATTTACATCAGATTGTAATTACCATCAATACAGTTATACAAGAACAGACCAACATAGGACAGTGAATTTTGATTAAGAAGTTATTTCTTAATTCATACTTCTTGATATAAAATAAGGAACAAATATTTAACAAATATATTTTAATCTATAAATATGATTATAACATTAAAATAAAGCAGGTAACATATTTCGCTGAAGAAAATTCTCCCCCACAAAAATGCCTATTTTAGGTTCTAAACAGACTCACTACAAAACCTGGAGTCACCACTTTGCTTTGTCCAACTCTTTGTATACTTTCAGGTAATGAATAAGAATTAACACTATGACACTGAAAAGTCATACTAACTTAAATACACACAAACAAAAAACAAAAACAAATGAAATCAAGAAATACTGAAATCCTTGCAAGTGGGAATGATGATTAATTGGTTAACTGACTATTATGAAAATTCTGCTGCTAAAAATAGGTTTTTATCTTATATAAACCTATTTCACTTCAGAGGTTAAAACTTGAGAAATAAAAGTGTTTTCTATGTAAGTCACTGGAGACAAGGGTCATGTCTTTAAATTTATTTTTAACTTTAACCCTTAACACAGTGTCTTGGAACATACTTAACTAATGTTTGCAAATGAATAAATAAAATACCAAGCAAATGATTACACATTCTAGCATTTGTCATCTCTAAATTTCATATGCCAATCCTTATCTAACTTACATTGTTTTTGTTCCTTTGTAATTTTATTTTTCAGTAGTAAAGATATCCTTTTTTTTATAAAAGTACCCCCAAAAGTAATTTATATATTGACTCCAAGATCCAATCAGCAAAAGGTTTGATATTAAACTATTCGGAATATAAAAAATTATATCTAACTCTGTGTACACTCTACAGAAAGATCCTTAAGTTCAAAGTGAAATTTTAACTCTGAAAAGTATAGGCAGTTCAGTTCACTCAGTCATGTTTGACTCTTTGCAACCCCATGGACTGCAGCACGCCAGGCTTCCCTGTCCAGCACCAACTCCTGGAGTTTGCTCAAACTCATGTCCAACGAGTCAGTGATGCCAGCCACCCTTCTCCTCCTGCCTTAATCTTTCCCAGCATCAGGGTCTTTTCAAATGAGTCAGCTCTTTGCATCAGGTGGCCAGAGTACTGGAGTTTCAGCTTCAGCATCAGTCCTTCCAATGAACACTCAGGACTGATCTCCTTTAGGATGGACTGGATGGATCTCCTTGCAGTCCAAGGTATTCTCAAGAGTCTTCTCCAACATCACAGTTCAAAAGCATCAATTCTTCGGCGCTTAGCTTTCTTTACAGTCCAACTCTCACATCCACACGTAACTACTGGAAAAACCATAGCTTTGACTATGTTGGCAAAGTAATGTCTTGGCTTTTTAATATGCTGTCTAGATTGGTCATAGCCTTTCTTCCAAGGAGCAAGCATCTTTTAATTTCATGGCTGCAGTCACCATCTGCAGTGATTTTGGAGCCCCCAAAATTAAAGTCTCTCACTGTTTCCATTGTTTCCCCAACTATTTGCCATGAAGTATTGGCAGAAACTATCCTAAATTCTGCCTCAGATAAGTAAAACTTATCTTACAGAGGTTGGTAACCACCAAAATAAAGTGAAAAGAAACAGGAAATGACACATATGGACTTAAAAGTTGCAATGTAAGAATTCAGAAAGATGTGTGGGAAAACTCTACATGGTAGCTGTCAAACACAAGGTTAAAAGAGCAACTTCTTTTTTCATGTTCTTATTGTCCCATTTTTGGCTGGTAAAAGCCCCCATCAACTGCGCTCCTGTGTCCTTTTGATAAAACCTCAGACAGTATTCTTATATAGCTTCTTTGCTTTCAGGCAAGCTGTCCTAGGACATCTGCACATTTCCTGCCCAGCACCTGGAAGTGGCACTTTTCCATGGAATTCTGGTTCCTTTAAAGGGGAAAATGGTATTTAGATGGATGCTAAGGGTGTTCGCTGCTCCTTATTTGTTATTGCTTTCAGGCATTTCCGGGGAGAGAGCTAGGAAATATGTACTGTTTTAGAAAGGAAAAAATAAATTGTGACTTCATACTATATTCCCGAATGAAGTTTAAAATCACAGAATTTTTAAACTTAAAATCTCCAGTTAGCCATCTGTATGTCTTCTTTGGAGAAATGTCTGTTTAGTTCTTTGGCCCATTTTTTGATTGGGTCATTTATTTTTCTGGAATTGAGCTGCAGGAGTTGCTTGTATATTTTTGAGATTAATCCTTCGTCCGTTTCTTCATTTGCTATTATTTTCTCCCAATCTGAGGGCTGTCTTTTCACCTTGCTTATAGTTTCCTTTGTTGTGCAAAAGGTTTTAAGTTTCATTAGGTCCCATTTGTTTATTTTTGCTTTTACTTCCAATATTCTGGGAGGTGGGTCATAGAGGATCCTGCTGTGATTTATGTTGGAGAGACATTTCTCCAAAGAAGACATACAGATGGCTAACAAACACATGAAAAGATGCTCAACATCACTCATTATCAGAGAAATGCAAATCAAAACCACAATGAGGTACCATTACACACCAGTCAGGATGGCTGCTATCCAAAAGTCTGCAAGCAATAAATGCTGGAGAGGGTGTGGAGAAAAGGGAACCCTCTTACACTGTTGGTGGGAATGCAAACTAGTACAGCCGCTTATGGAGAACAGTGTGGAGATTCCTTAAAAAACTGGAAATAGATCTGCCCATATGACCCAGCAATCCCACTTCTGGGCATACACACTGAGGAAACCACGATCTGAAAGAGACACATGCACCCCAATGTTCATCGCAGCACTGTTTTTTAACAGCCAGGGGACATTTTTTGTGTGGTGATTAAATAGGTGGAGGAATAGACTAGACAAACCCCCCCCAGATGCCCATCAGCAGACGAATGGATAAGGAAGCTGTGGTACATATACACCATGGAATATTACTCAGCCATTAAAAAGAATTCATTTGAATCAGTCCTAATGAGATGGATGAAACTGGGGCCTGTATGTATGTATATATATATATATACACACATACATATATATACATATACATATATATAATGTATACAGAGTGAAGTAAGCCAGAAAGATAAAGAACATTACAGCATACTAACACATATATATGGAATTTAGAAAGATGGTAATGATAACCCTATATGCAAAACAGAAAAATAGACACAGATGTACAGAACAGACTTTTGGACTCTGTGGGAGAAGGCGAGGGTGGGATGTTTCGAGAGAACAGCATTGAAACATGTATATTATCAAGGGTGAAACAGATCACCAGCCCAGGTTGGATGCATAAGACAAGTGCTCGGAGCTGGTGCACTGGGAAGACCCAGAGGGATCGGGCAGAGAGGGAGGTGGGAGTGGGGATCAGGATGGGGAATGCATGTAAATCCATGGCTGATTCATGTCAATGTATGGCAAAAACCACTACAATATTGCAAAGTAATTAGCCTCCAACTAATAAAAATAAACGAAAAAAAAAAGGTTTATTTCATAATTAGATATTTTACTATGATTTTTAATTTTTTCCCAGGAGTATTTTGAATTTTTCACTTTAAATATTGTGTCTAAATAAATGCAAGATTCATAAAAAAAAAAATCTCCTGTTTTATATTTGTTTCTCTTTCATCTTCTGCTTAAAATTTTGGTTCTCATAACACTAACATAATCACAAAAGAACAACACTACATAAATTAACAATAAGATCACTGAATGCAGAGTAAAATTGCTTTGCGTGCTATTCTTTGCCCTTACCATATGTCCCATGAGGAATATACAGGTTAATGTCCATGTTTCAAAGTCACTGAAAATAATTATTCTCCATGTGTTTCACCGCCAATTAGGATATAGATTGTTTTCCTTGTTTATTTTCAACTGTTAGAGACTGCCATATTATTGCATTTAGTTTTGCTTTTAAATTGCTTAAAATATGCAAAGCTATGAACAAGATTAATCCAGAGGTGTCTAATGTCCACCTCTGTTGTCTTCAGTTGACCTCTCCTTGAAGTCATCAGTTTTCAGTTCTTGATTTATTCTTCCATTATTTCCTTTTGAATATTCACATCCTTTCCTACACAAAAAACATACAGTGTCCACATCTGCACCTTGTTTTTTCCACTTAACCAGGTATTCTGGAGATCACTTCACAGTAATGTACAAAGAGATTTTTTGTTCCTTTTCCCAGCTTCATCATATTCCAATATCAGAAGGCTATTTCAATTGTTACCAGTTTTTACTATTAAAAACAGTGCCACTATCAAGAGTCTTACACATACATCATTTCTTATGCAGTTTATCTTTAGAACAGATCCCTAGAAATGTGATTTCTTGGTCAAAGTGAAATACATGATAGTTTTGCTAACTATTACCAAATTTCATATGGTTTGTAGCACTTTGTATTCCCACCAGCAAAACATGAGAATATCTGTTTCCTTAAAGCCTAATTAAATGAGCATTCTATAAATCTTTGCTTTGTTGAGTATAACTTGCGTTTTCCAAAAATCTATGGCATGTAGTCTATTTAACTGTTGCCAAGTCATATAAAATACGCTCATGACTGATTTCCAAATGTTCTTCAAGAAAAATCAATTTTTAGTGTCAAATAATTAATCCACAAAAACATCAATACCTCAGGCACTTGTCTGGTATTTTGCCTTTAACAATGAAATAGCAATGTTGCAAGTCTTTATCCCTTTGCCTTCTTCCCTGGATAAAATGATTCTGACTTTAGGTTTAATTGAGGGCTCCACAAAACTCTAAATAAACCTATTTCCGGTCTCATATTAATCACTAATATGTGGTTTGAGTCACCTTAAATGTCTTTCTGCCACTTCAAATTAATTAATTCTCTCACTCCCCCAGGTCGGAACACCTCAGGTGTCTCTGATTCTACTCTCTCTCTGTCTCCTTTACCCAAGGAATCACCAAGATTTCTTACAGGTTTTTCATTAAAAGAGTTCTTATATATGACTCAATTTTTAGCCCCATTTCTACCCTACTAACAGCTCTCATTATCTAATTGGAGGACTCCTGGAATATTCCCTTCACCAGCCTCCCAGTCTCTATCTTGTCTTCCCTCTGCTGAGCATACTTAAATACACACTGGGGGTTTCACATTATATTGCCATTTTGCTCATGTAACTCTAAGGACTCCATGCTGCCCTCCACAATGTTTTTCAACCCATGCTCCCCAGACATACTTCACTGCTGCACCAGCAATGCAGCTCCATTTTTATTTGTTCTACACGTGACATTTTCTGCATGAGGTTTCACTATTCCGCAGCTGAAGAGAATACAAGATAACAAGAGTTCAAAAATCACTGGTCTACAGAGTCAAACCATGGAATGCGTAATCTGACAGTGTTGTGCCAACTCAATCTTCTATTAATGAATTCATGTAATATTTATTGAGAACCAAATATTTACTAGGCACCATAAATAATAAAGATAAAGTATCCACGTTCGTAAAATCTACATCCAGATAAAACAGACTGGTAGGACAATAAAGTGTGCTAAGTTCTCCCAAGAGGAAAACAATCTACATAAAATAGGAGAAGTGAAAAAGAAAATTGGGGAAATGAGAATCCTTTCCAATCCAAAGGTTCAGAAAGTATAAAAGAATAAAGCATCTTCAGTTGAGAGGATTACAGGGGATTCCAGCAGCCTGGGGCGGGGTGGGGGGGGGGAGTCAGTTTTAATTAAAGCAAGAATGTGAAAGAAATATGAAAAAGATGGAGGGTAAAGGAGTTTGATCATCGTGGGCAGAACTGCACTGGGTATGGTGAAATGGTCTGGGAGACAAAGGAACAGTGTAAGGTCAGGCGTAGAGAGGAAGCAAGACAAGTGGTTTGAGAGCTCATATCCTGAGTAACAACCAAGAAAGCAAACACTCAGGAATCATAGGTCTGATGGTTAGAAGCAAATTAGCTTCAGAGGCAAGATGGTGGGGAGGGAGGAAACTCGACAGCTTGTCAGGATCCACCTGTGGCATAGACAGATGACTTTACGTATGGAATTTCTAGTGGATAGCGACTTCTGTCTAATAAATAGACATTTGTGTACTAGGTTGATTTCTTAGACTCTAGTAAAAAAATTTTTTTTGGAGTTGATAAATTTGAAGCCTCCAGATTTCTGAGATCCTATGTGACATTAGGCTTCCCAAAGGTGAACAATAGGATACTTGGTATCCCATTCAAAGGCCTGAAAGGTGCCATGTACAGAGCATACATTTAGTAAATGTTTCTGGATATAACAAGGAATGCCCCTCATGGATGTGAGCCTGGGCAAATTATCTAATGTGTGACTCAGTTTCCTCATCTATAAAATAGCGATGATGGTAATACCAACCTCCAAGGGCTGCTGTGAGGAGTGAATGAATTAAAACATATAAAGTGTTTAAAACAATGCCTGGTACTCAGGCATACAGCCTGAGAACCATCAGCTTTGCAGAGTCACACTACTATCCAGGGCAATGAATATGTTAACTGCTTCTTCAAACTTTAACATTACTCGTGGCTGGTCTAAGAATTTACTGCTTACCTGGATCAAAATTATCACCAAATATTCTCTTGGCAGGAATCTTCAGAGCCATAGCAGGAAATTGTTTCCTTAACTAGAATTGAAAAAAATAATATTACATAAACTTATTGCATAGGTCATCTAGTTACACGCATGCCAAAATAAAATACAATCTAATTTTAAAAACATCCATCATAAAAATCCATCATAGTTTTAAGTATATCATGATTAAGAGTACAATATTAAATTATGCCAATAAAATACCATTAATTCGGCTAATCCTCTTTTGTCCCAGTAAAACAATTAGTATCTTTGTAATCTTGGATAAGCTACTTAACAACTCTGTGCTTCAGTTTTCTTGCAGAAAATAGGGATAATCTTAGCACTTATAGATTTGCTGTGAGGCTTAAAATCGTTTAAGTTAAGTACTTGGGAGTACAGGTTTTGAATACCGTCACTCCCTGTTTATGACCTCAGGAGATATGACTTGTGTTCTAACAGACTGGCAACTGTTTTCTGAGAAAGCTGATGAATTTTCAATTTCCTCTGCTCAATCCTTCCTCCTGTTAATATTCTAACACATTTGTCTCTCAGATTTGCCTATCCCCAGAGAAAAACAACTTGGTCCTGAAGAAATTCAATTTAGGGCAGTAAAGCCATAAAAATGGGTAAATGCTTATTTTTACTATAAGCCTGACATCACTTGACATCAAAGGATCACACATACACTATCTTTACACAGTCTTACCAATCCTTGCATTCCTCTAGTAACTTTAAATGTTTTAGAAACAAACAGAAAAACCCAAACATATACTATGTATACACACACACACACACGCATGCACACACATAGTGTGTGTTTGTGTGAGAGTATAAAAATATACCTCCACTGACAGGAAATACAAAGAATAGGAGAGTGAATTAATCAGTCTAAACCATGGGCAGGCTGTCAGCAAAATTCAGATAAAAAAATCTAGACAAACAACCCTGTTTTTTCCAACAAAAAAACTGTACATAAAAGAGAGGTGGAGGGGGAAACTTAGTGATTAAAAGACAACTCATAAAATCAACTATATTTCAATAAAAATTTTTGAAAAAGTTAAAACAAAAAAATAAAACTTATAACGATGTTAAAAAAAACAAAAAAGACACTTCACAGGATTATCAACCAGTCATAAGAACACTGAGTATTTGACATTAAAGCATTATCTTTAACTATTGTGATAATGACATTGTATATTTTTAAAGAATCTATCTTTTTCGAGATATACACAGAAATATTTACAAACAGAAAGATATGATGTCTGAGATCTGCTTCATAATTACAGTGGGCTGGCTAGGGATAGACTATGATGAAACAAGAATGACCGTGTACAATAATTCTTGAAGATGGATGGTACATTATATGATGTTCTCTATTTACACTAGTCTAGTTCCATACGTGTTCAACAAGTTCTATAATAAAAAGCTTCCAAATGCAAACTATAGTCATAAAAAACACATGTTTACAGATTGAAAATGTTACTTTTTCTCTTCCCTTTTTTTCTAAATGGGTTTTCCTGGTGGATCAGACAATAACCTGCCTGCAGTGGAGGAGACATGGGTTCAATCCCTGGGCTGGGAAGATGCCCTGGCGAAGGAACTGGCTCCCCACTCCAGTATTCTTGCCTGGAGAATGCATAAACAGAGGAGACTGGTGGGCTACAGTCCATGGGGTCGCAAGGAGTTGGACATGACTGATGCAACTTAGCACGCACACACGATGTTTCTAAAACTGGCTTATATGAATGTGGAATAAATGCTGAAGACACTGCTGCAAAAATGGCCAGACCCACATTGCGATCTCCCTGCTCTAACACTTAAAGCTAATAGTTGGGCAATTTAACTAGAAATAGCATGATGATTAACAATTATTAGAAAAGCAGACAGAAAGGACTTATTGCTAATATTCTATAACAGTGAAATGTATTTTAGACTATACATCCATATCTTCAGTAGTTTATCTGAAGTCCTCTCTCACCCTTTTTAGTAAGCATTCTAAAATTAGGATGATTTTGAAGAATCTCTTTTCCGCTTGTCTGATATATACATAAGTATTGTTTAATTATCAAATAATTCTCTCAGCTTCCAGTTTTCTCAGATGTTTTAAGTAAAAATCTTGTAGACTGTTACTTACAGTATTGTAAAGTTTATCAAACTCTGCATATCTCCTGAAGACAAACCACTCACTCCTGCCCACTGAGACCATAACTTTATAAACCTGTGGAAATTAAAAATAACAAAATAAAATTTGAGGGAAACCCCCCATTAGCTATTTACATATGCAAATAAAATGTTTTCATACCTATCAAATTTATAATTAGACATTAATATTTATATATGATCTTCCAAGATACATAAGTATACCAACTCAAACACTTCTTTTATCTTGTTGAAAGGTGTTTTATTTTTAAAATGGTAGGAAAAATTTTCTGTAGTTTTCAGAGAGTAACATAATGAACACCCCTGTACTCATTATTTAGATCTTCTGAATTCTGGCATTTTGCAATTCTTGTTTCAGATTTCCTGCCCCAAGAATAAAACACAGTTTCAATGGATGATACTGCTCTCTTCTTTCCCAAAGGTAACCACTACTCTGAAATGATAAAGTATTTTCAAAGGTGATGCCTGGCACATAGTAAATACTCAGTTATTAGTTCTCCTCCTTTCAGGGCATCTTTTACACAGTATTTTTCAAACTAAGACTTTATTCTCATATTTCCTACTACTTTCTTGCCTGTGTTTAATATTTTCATACACACATAATTTCATATAACCATAGTCAACAACCCTATGAAGTAAACAGAAAAGATATTACAACCCCTACTGCAGACAGGAGGAAATGATGGCCCCACAAAGTTAAAAAACTTGCCCAAGTTCACAGACTTGTGAGACTAAAATCTAAATATTCTAACCTTCTATGCACTAGAACAAGAATCAAATCAACAGTTATAACACAGAATTATCTTTCATAATCCATCCCACAGAGGGGCTCACAACATAATTCAACATAACACAGAGAAAACAATTTGGACCCCAAAGATCTTTTCATCATTTCTAAAAATAACAAGTATCTAGGTATATGAAGAAAAACTCACTGATGTATGTCTTGGGTTATCAACCTCACTATTTTACAGTGAAGATTAGGGGAAAGAGATGTTTATAATATAATTGTCCATGGTCTGTAGATAACACAGTAAATTTATTTTAGAAGATGGCCAGACAACCATTTACACAAACGATCCTCTGCCATGAGAGACTGGAAAGCGCCAGTCACCACTTCATAGTTAGATAATCCTGTGAGCAAAGGTCTGACACTGTGTGTGTTTATGAAACATGAACTCTGCAGTACTGTTAAAGATAAGGTCACATTAACAAACCCACAGTAAGAAGGGCCCCACAATGTAAAGCCATACCCTCCCTACCACGAGAAAGGGGACAAAGTCTCACCTGGAAGGTGAAGACAATCCACTGCATTAGTTACCTGGATAAGTGATGAATCACTGAGGCAGAGGGAACAAGACCATCCAGGCACCTTACATGAGCTCCTGGGGTAAGAGAGCTTTTTGGTGCTACCTCTGGTGTTAACCAAGAGGACATTAAGTTGTCTTACAAGAAGCTGTTGGGTGTAAGATGTCAGAATTGTCTTTAAGATGACATGGCTCCCTTTGGAGAGAGTGCAGAAGTAGAGGAAGAAGAACCTAATCAGAGTGCCAGCAAAACAGAGCCATGTTTCTAAAAGCAGACTACAGATTTTATCTCCCATGGCAGTCAGCATCAGATGGGCCTGGAAGCAGGACTCCAACCAAAGGATCAGAGACTTAGCTTAACATGATTATGAGCTTCTTGAACAAACAACACTGTCTGTGCTGACTTCCTGATGGGATAAGGTGGCTTCCCATGGATACTCGAGTACAGCCAAGACTGGAATCAAACCTAGGTTCCAGGCTGAGGCAGCTCTGCTGTAACCCTATTTATAGGAGCTGAGATAAAGCCATGTGAGGTTACTCATTAGCAGGATGATTTACGAACAAGAGCTTACTAAGTTCATTCTAATAAAATACCAGTAAGTGAAAAAAAAAACTTTTCAAATTTGAAAAGACACTCTCATTTGCAAAAATACACAGAATTTAACAAAAACAAGTGCAATAAATCTTATGAAGGGTTTTTTTTTTTTCAAAAAAGATTTTCTTGTTGCCTGTCTTGCACCAGAATGTAAGTTCCTTGAGAGCAAGGACTGCCATCATGCTTGCTACCCACTTATCTCCAATACCTAGAACAGCAGCTAGCATAAGAGAAAAGCTCAAGGACAGTTCTCTGAGTGGATAAATTAAAGTATAATTTAGACTTGGTTTAAGTCAAGACATTCTAGAACGCAGTGCATTTCTCTGGGAGAAGCTGAACTGAATAAAGTCATTTAAAAGGCACATGAGAACTATTCATAAAAATATTACTGAAGAGTTAATGCAGTGCCTATTTTGATGTGCTGAAGCTGGACAGAGCCTGTGCTGGGTTGGGTGGGGTCTATCTGCGCTGATTAGAACCAAGCTTGTCGAGGACTGAGGACTGTACTACAGTGGTCAGCAAGAAACACGTGAACTTAACCCTCCTCATTCCACTTCAATGCCACAAGCACTTACTAAATGTCCACGTCTGATCTAGACACTGGTGAGATGATAGTGAGGAAAGTTCTTGCTTCAAAGAACAAGTTCAGGAGAAGTGCACATAAATAAACCTAAAGGTATGTCAGGTGGTGATAATTGCTATTAAAAAGCTAAACAGGGTAAGTGGGACAGACTGTGAAAGGCGCGGGGTGAGGCGTGAAAGGGGCAGGGTGAGGTGTGAAGGTGCTGTTGTATAGCAGGGAGTCAGTCAAGTCCTCTCTGACAAGGCACCATCTGAGCATCCGATAGAGGGAGGTGAACAAGGTGATCTAGAGGGAGCCTCGGAGAACTCCAGGGACAGCTCTGGGAATAGCTGGTAAGAGTGATGCTGCAGGCCTCCCTCACCCTTTCACAGAAGACAAGGAAATACTCCTACCACGAAAAACAGGACCCTTGAGATAACCCACCGTGGGTATCTGCTATGGATGAGCTTCCATCAAACTCGGCAGGAGGTTCTGTCCTTGAAGGAGAGAACTTCCCAGAGGTTAAAAATAAAGAGATGGAAGGAATGAAAACCCTGCACATTCCACTCTGCTATCCAAAGTATACTGATCTCTGGTTTAACATCCATATGACGTTTTTTCTCTAATATTTATTTAGTTTTGGCTATGCTGGGTCTTCACTGCTGTGCGCGGGCTCTCTCCAGTTACGGCGAGTGGGGGCTCCTCTCTAGCTGTGGTGCGTGGGGTTCTCGCTGCGGTGCCTACTCTTGGTGCAGAGCAGAGGCTCCAGCGCACACGGGCTCCAGTAGCTGTGGCATGTGGGCTCCAGAGAGAGGGCGGAGTTGTTGAGGCATGTGGGATCTTCCCAGACCAGGCATCAAAATCTTGTCCCCTGCATAGCAAGCGGATTCTTTTTTTTTTTTTTTTATTAATTTATTTATTTTTTCAGTGGGAGCAAGCGGATTCTTACCCACTGGACCACCACAGAAATCCGGTATGATGTCCTCAGCTCAGCTCAGTTCAGTTCAGTCGCTCAGTCGTGTCCGACTCTTTGCGACCCCATGAATCGCAGCACGCCAGGCCTCCCTGTCCATCACCAACTCCCGGAGTTTATTCAAACTCATGCCCACCCAGTCAGTGATGCCATCCAGCCATCTCATCCTCTGTCGTCCCCTTCTCCTCCTGCTCCCAATCCCTCCCAGCATCAGGGTCTTTTCCAATGAGTCAACTCTTCACATGAGGTGGCCAAAGTATTAGAGTTTCAGCTTCAGCATCAGTCCTTCCAATGATCACCCAGGACTGATCTCCTTTAGGATGGACTGGTTGGATCTCCCTGCAGTCCAAGGGACTCTCAAGAGTCTTCTCCAACACCACAGTTCAAAAGCATCAATTTTTTGGCGCTCAGCTTTCTTCACAGTCCAACTCTCACATCCATACGTGACCACTGGAAAAACCAAAGCCTTGACCAGACGAACCTTTGTTGGCAAAGCAACGTCTCTGCTTTTTAATATGCTATCTAGGTTGGTCATAACTTTCCTTCCAAGGAGTAAGCGTCTTTTAATTTCATGGCTGCAGTCACCATCTGCAGTGATTTTGGAGCCCAAAAAAATAAAGTCTGACACTGTTTCCACTGTCTCCCCATCTATTTCCCATGAACTGGCTTATATGAATGTGGAATAAATGCTGACGATAATGCTACAACATCTGAGGCGAGGCAAAGGGCCAGACCCATGCTGCAATCTCTCTGCTCTGGGCTTCCATGCAGGCTGTGGAAGTATGTTCATTAAGGAAGGGAGAACAGACGATGGAAGGGCTGTTTCCAGTTCCCTGTCTGAGACTCTGGGAGAAAATCACCATTAGGGGGCCCCTACCTAGTTAAGAAAGCAGACTGGAGTGGCCAGAGGGTTTAGTTTAGCTCCTCAACCCCTCCTGTGACGTGGACTCTGGCAGGGGCCAGGTGACCGAGTGGTCAGAGCCCGGGGCAGACCACTTGAGTGAGGAGCAGTGGAGGGCAGGCAGAGCCTCAGCGGGCTCCACAGCCATCACAGGGCCAAGGGGAAGCTGAGTCAGCAGTCAGTCACCCCCACTCGCCAAGCCAATAAAGAAGAGATTACAGATCAGTCCGTCAACGGCGGATGCAGGCATGAGGCCCAGGGCTGGATCAGGTCAACCACAGCCAGAGATTCACCAGACCCGTCACTCTCCACCTGGAATGGCAAAGATCTAGAGAATGACAAGAATGCCTGGCCTTTGCCAGGCTACCATGAGGTCGGTCATCCACTGAACAAACACTGTGAAAGGGGACACCTCTCCTGCCACAAACCACGATGCCAAGCTGGAGAAGGAGCATGTGTTCACGTAAGAGAATGAGACCACAATGAAGAAGACAGCCTAGGCATTTTTACTTAAAAGAACGGCTTAACATTTTCAGTCAAACTGTTAAATAGGATTGGGTTAAACAAGTTTCTTCATAGTGCTCAGTGGGTGGGGCCTTACAAGGAAGAACAGATCTGTTACAGACAAGATAAATGACAGTTTTTGAGGAAAAAACAGATCTCTGTACATACTAACAAGACTGCTAGACTAAATACTAATAGTGTGGCATTACACTAAATAGGAAAGTGACTGTTTCCCAACAGTAGTCACTGATACACTGACTCAGCCAAATACCCACGGCTTGCTCTTTATAAAGTCCTATAGTAGATGATAAGAAGGTGATACATTGCGCAGTTGTTTCTGACTCTTTGTGACCCCCTGGACTGTAGCCCACCGGACTCCTCTGTCCATGGGATTCTCCAGGCAAGAATACTAGAGTGGGTTGTCATTTCCTCCTCCAGGGGATCTTCCCAACCCAGGGATTGAACCCACATCTCCTGCATCTCCTGCATTAGCAGGCGGATTCTTTACCACTGAGTCACCACCATGATGATAAAAAGTAAGATTAGAAATGGACTTTGCCTTTATGGTGAAAAAAGAGATAAATACTAGATTAAATATTTTTTCAATGGAGGTAGAAAATGACAAATGTCAGGACCTCCCTGGCAGTCCAGTGATTAGGACTTCACCTTCTAATGCAGGAAATCCGGGTTTGATTCCTGGCCAGGGAGCTAAGATCTGACATGCCTTGGGGCCAAAAAAAAACCCCCATAAAATAGAAACAAAATTGTAACAAATTCAATAAATATTTTTAAAATGATCCACATCAAAAAAATCTTAAAATGATAAATGTCTTAAGAAAGATATGTGGATTTTTTTTTTTTTTTTTAAGATATGTGGATTTTAAGACAGTGGTTCTTCACATGGAATCAATGACTTTCGGAGTCCACAGATCCTGAGAAGTGTTATGTGTCACAGAACCACGCATACACACATTTTCAACTGAGAGGGTCTATGGGATCGTTCACAAGCGTCTCTGAAGGGATAGGGAAACAGACAAAAATCTACACTGAAAAGGAAATTGTATTCCATCACGGTACACAGAGAAGACTGTGGAGGACACATCATTGGAAAGATAAGCGGCCAAGTCTAGGGGAAGCCATTCTAGGTTCAGGAAGAAAAGCAAAAATGGAAATATTCTCTACATTCAATTTTGTCCCATGAACTTCACATTACATACTTACAGTAAACCTCTTCTTTTTCTCTCTGTGTTCATCAGAGCTGGGGATGCTTACACTTGGACAGCTCTCCTTGTAGTCCATGGTATAATCCCTTTGAGTTTATTGCCTCAGAAGGACACGAAGAAGTGAGTCCAAAGAAACAGTCAGCAGAGGACAAACACAATTAGCTAATCCAAAACATAAAACCTCTTGAGGTAATGGTCAAACTCCATCATGCAACCTTAACCAACAGAAAAAAAAAAAAAAACTGATTAGCAAAATGATTTTAAAATACCTTGATTTGTCATTCCTGGTTCACAGAACCCATTTTATCCTTCTGGCAGGAATTTAACTTTTGATCCTAAGTCTCAGCTCAGGTTAAAGACATAGTTTCTGTTATGTCCCTTTCAATAGCTAAATCACAATCAAGCATTTGAGTCCAGTCTACCTTCTTTTCTACTAAGAATTTCCGGGAGCATTTACACCACGTTTCCTATGGACCAAGGGTAAACTCTCATCTGAAAGACTCTATTGTGATGGACTGAGAGCAGGGTTTTCTTTTTTATTTACTTATTTATTTTTTAATTAGTTGGAGGCTAATTACTTCACAACATTTCAGTGGGTTTTGTCATACATTGATATGAATCAGCCATAGATTTACACGTATTCCCCATTCCGATCCCCCCTCCCACCTCCCTCTCCACCCGATTCCTCTGGGTCTTCCCAGTGCACCAGGCCCACGGAGCACTTGTCTCATGCATCCCACCTGGGCTGGTGATCTGTTTCACCATAGATAGTATACATGCTGTTCTTTTGAAATATCCCACCCTCACATTCTCCCACAGAGTTCAAAAGTCTGTTCTGTATTTCTGTGTCTCTTTTTCTGTTTTGCATATAGGGTTATCGTTACCATCTTTCTAAATTCCATATATATGTGTTAGTATGCTGTAATGTTCTTTATCTTTCTGGCTTACTTCACTCTGTATAATGGGCTCCAGTTTCATCCATCTCATTAGGACTGATTCAAATGAATTCTTTTTAATGGCTGAGTAATATTCCATGGTGTATATGTACCACAGCTTCCTTATCCATTCATCTGCTGATGGGCATCTAGGTTGCTTCCATGTCCTGGCTATTATAAACAGTGCTGCGATGAACATTGGGGTGCACGTGTCTCTTTCAGATCTGGTTTCCTCAGTGTGTATGCCCAGAAGTGGGGATTGCTGGGTCATATGGCAGTTCTATTTCCAGTTTTTTAAGAAATCTCCACACTGTTTTCCATAGCGGCTGTACTAGTTTGCATTCCCACCAACAGTGTAAGAGGGTTCCCTTTTCTCCACACCCTCTCCAGCATTTATTGCTTGTAGACTTTTGGATAGCAGCCATCCTGACTGGCGTGTAATGGTACCTCATTGTGGTTTTGATTTGCATTTCTCTGATAATGAGTGATGTTGAGCATCTTTTCATGTGTTTGTTAGCCATCTGTATGTCTTCTTTGGAGAAATGTCTGTTTAGTTCTTTGGCCCATTTCTTGATTGGGTCATTTATTTTTCTGGAATTGAGCTGCAGGAGTTGCTTGTATATATTTTTGAGATTAATCCTTTGTCTGTTGCTTCATTTGCTATTATTTTCTCCCAATCTGAGGGCTGTCTTTTCACCTTACTTATAGTTTCCTTTGTAGTGCAAAAGCTTTTAAGTTTCATTAGGTCCCATTTGTTTAGTTTTGCTTTTATTTCCAATATTCTGGGAGGTGGGTCATAGAGGATCTTGCTGTGATTTATGTCGGAGAGTGTTTTGCCTATGTTCTCCTCTAGGAGTTTTATAGTTTCTGGTCTTACATTTAGATCTTTAATCCATTTTGAGTTTATTTTTGTGTATGGTGTTAGAAAGTGTTCTAGTTTCATTCTTTTACAAGTGGTTGACCAGTTTTCCCAGCACCACTTGTTAAAGAGGTTGTCTTTTTTCCATTGTATATCCTTGCCTCCTTTGTCAAAGATAAGGTGTCCATAGGTTCGTGGATTTATCTCTGGGCTTTCTATTCTGTTCCATTGATCTATATTTCTGTCTTTGTGCCAGTACCATACTGCAGGGTTTTCAAAGGGTGGTTTTTAAGTTCCTAGCATCAAGAGGAACTGGTGAAGTTTGCTTCCGACTGGGAACCTGTCTAGTTACCAATTATTTACTCCCATTTTACAAATGAGGCAACTGAGACACAGAGAGGGTAAGTGACTTAAAACAAGGTTGTCTGGCTCCCACCAGGTGACCCCTCTCCCAAGCTACAGCTGAAGGCCTGGGAGCAGCAACGGCTTCCAAACACTGTGAGAAGGGGTGCTTCCCCATGTCCTGTTGCTTCTCTCACCTCTGCCCCCACCAGCTTAGTCAACAGTCTCTTTGTTCGAGTCCCATCTACTCCAATAACTGCACCAAGAATGACCCCAGAAAACTAACCCTCAAAAATGAAAGGCATGTTTGATCAATATCCTGATAACCTTACTATGGAGGGAGGGGAGGGGAAACTGACAATCTGGCACATAGTGATACCAAGACCATTCAAACTTCCTGTCTCAGGATGAAGTACAGGTGGTGAGCAAGGTGCCATAACATCAAGTATATGATGAAAATGTTGATTTCAAAGATAGTGACCTGGATTGCAGCTGCTTCTGACTGTCCCTGAGAATATGCACAAAACAAATGACCAATTGAAAGCTGTGAATTCCCAAATAGATGAGTGGAAAATCTACGGCTGTTTTAAATGAGTCCTTTTCCCCTAACAGCTGCTAATCTGATACAACTAAAAATCGAGGCATGGTTTGATGACAAGGGTTGCAGAACCAATTAAACATTCAATGCTATAAAATCTCTTACACTAACATGAGGGCAAGAGCTGGAAAGGTGAATGTCCCTAAATCACAGATGCAGGCACTTGGGCAGATAAAGATGAGGCCTGCTCCTTGGAAGAAAAGCAATGACAAACCTAGACAGCATATTAAAAAGCAGAGACATTACTTTGCCAACAAAGGTCCGTATAGTCAAAGCTACGGTTTTTCCAGTAGTCATGTATGGATGTGAGAGTTGGACCATAAAGAAAGGTGAGTGCCAGAGAATTGATGCTTTTGAATAGTGGTGTTGGAGAAGTCTGCTGAGAGCCCCTTGGACAGCAAGGAGATCAAACAAGTCAATCCTAAAGGAAATCAACCCTGAATATTCATTGGAAGGACTGATGCTGAAACTCCAATACTTTGGCCACCTGATGCAAAGAGCCGATTCATTGGAAAAGACCCTGATGCTGGGAAAGACTGAAGGCAGGAGGTGAAGGGGGCAACAGAGGACAAGACGGTTGGATGGCATCACCAACTCGATGGACATGAGCTTGAGCAAGCTCCGGGAGATGGTAAAGGACAGGAAATCTGGCGTGCTGCAGTCCGTGGGGTCGCAAAGAGTCAGACACGACTGAGCAACTGAACAACAACAAGGGTGTTTAACTCCACACTTAGCCAAACACCTCAGCTGAAAGTAGCGACTTGCCCTCTGAGGAGACGTGGCCTCCTAACTCCCCTCCCATAAGCCCTTTCAAATTGTTTCACAATTTCTCTTTACCCCACCTTCCCTCACTGCCTCCTAATGGGAATTAGATGCCAAAAGAGCCCAGAAAGAAGTTCAAAGCCTACCCTGAGAGGAGATTAACTTTACACCAAAAAATGTACAGAATCTCAACAACTTTACCAGGAGTCTGAGGAGCACACATAGGAGTACATTCACAGTAATCTAAACATAAGATGACTGTGGCCCTAGACACACCCACACGTGCACCCCATCACACTTTCCCCAGACCTTACCTAAGAAGTACCTGCAGCCATTCGCAAGGGTGACTGGTCACTGGGAAAGAGAAGAGCGAGGTATTTCCAAAGGTTACCAGACACGAGCTCTGAAGTGACTCTAGTCCCAGGAGACCTAAAACATGGCCCACCAATTACAGCACCCATCTCACTCCAGAAAGCAGGTGAGAGATAAAGTCAACCCTGGTATCTATTGCATGGTGGGTCCAATGGGAGCACTGGCCTGTCCTGTGGTTATTTTCCTAGTCCTAGAATTTTAGTGGAAATAGACACTCTTAGTCACTGGCCAGATCCCCACACTGGCTCCCTGTTGTGTGTCATAAAATCCATTACGGAAAAAAAGGTGAAGGAATCCTTGGACCTCTCCCCCATCTCCCCATTAAGAAAGCAAATCGAACACTACACCACATCCCTAGAGAAGCTCAGAAACCAGTGCCACTGTCAAAAACCTGAGAGATACAGGGGTGTTGATTCCTACTACATTCACATTTACGGGTCTGTTTACCTGGACCAAAGATCTTAGGGCATGACTGTGGTTGACTCTAAATTTAACCAAACGGTGATACCAATGGGATTTTTGCTGGAGAAAACGAGCACAACCCTTGACATCCAGTAAACAACAACTGACCAGGCAGAGGGTAAGGGGAACAGAAAGTAAGTACCACAAGAAAAAAAGGAATGATGAGCAATTTGAGCCAGAGGACTAGCTACTGATGCAGAGACTACAGCGGCTACATTTTATTTTCGTTTTTTTCTATCACCTTACATGAAGAACACTAGCAGTGACTCCACGTGGGAGCATGAATGAACTGGCTGAAGTGACTACAGGACCCTGAGTTTCCTGAGTTAGGAACAGAAGCTTTATGCAGCAAGTGTGAGCGAATGCCAAGGGACAGAAAGAGGAAGACTGCACTGACGTTCTCTGTTTTTCTTCTCAGACTCCACCCTGATCACACCACACTCCATAACCCAGGACAGTGATGGCCACAGCCCGCACCGCACAGATTCCCCGGGCCTCTGGCTGCCGGCTGATTTAATCCAGAGAGGCACTGGCGGGACATGGGGTGGAAAGAAGGGGATCAGGACACGCATCTCCTCGCCCTGCTCCCTCCTGGGCAGGCTGTGGCACAGCAGCTGCCATGTTCCTCTCTCTCTTAAGGCCGAAGCTCCTGTCGAGAGATCCTTTCTTCTATGACCACAGATCTTGTGGGGATCAAATGCACAATTTTCTACCTTGAGTCCTTACACAAGTTTAAATGATCGGAGTTCCAATTTCCTAATCTAGTAGATGAAGCTAGCAATGCCTACTTCACAAGGTTGTTTTAAGGATTTGCGATGAGTGTCAAAAACCTAGCACTGTTCAGTCAGACAGTCGGTAAACTGGATCAAATGCATTACAATTTGCTTCAAATGAGTTTTTATTTCCTCATTCAACAAATACTCATTAAGCTTTCATTGTGCAGTAAGCAACACAAAGAGAAAACTCTACCTGCAAGGAACTTGACTGATGGGATAGAATGATAAGCAACACAGAATTTATGATAGTTGGTTAAGTATGATTTTAGATGTATGCATAGTACACTCTGAGAACACACAAACGGGACATGCACGCAGATGGTCATGGATCCTCAGTCTTCTTAAAGATAAAGCCAGGCAGGGATTTCCCCGGTGGTCCAGTGGCTAAGACTCTGAGCTCCCAATGGAGGGGGCCCAGGTTTGATCCCTGGTAAGGGAACCAGGTCCCATGTGTCACAACCAAGAGTTCCCATGCTGCAACTAAAGATCCCTGTGCAGCCAAATAAATAAATTTATTTTTCAAATTATAAAGCCAGGCAGGTATGGGAACAGATGTTTGAAAGACATTGCATTTGTATGCCTCAATTTTCTCTGGAAAAGGGAGTTAGAATCATGGAATTACTGCTGTGAAGAAATCGTACAAAGATCAAATCATCTGTCCACGCTGCTGCTGCTGCTGCTAAGTCCACGCTAGTATCCAGCAAACAGGTGACAGAGCTAGGATTCCAACTCAAATCTGTGACTCCCCAAATCTGTATGTATTCATTTGCTATACCACACTGGCTCTCCTTAAGCTGAGTCAAACCTGAAACCTAACAATATTTAATATTTAGTGTCTAAGCAAGATTATAACCCAGACTGTGCTTTACATGTGTTAATCTGATTGCTCCTCACAACAGCTCCACTGAGAGGAAACCTCAGAGAAACCGAAGCATAAAAAGATGAAGTAACCTCCTAAGGTGGTGGAGTCAGGATTACAGCCAGCTGTGGTCTGACTTTAGGACCATTAATCTTTAGATCACACTACCTCGACAAGACATGTATGCTCTAAACAGCCCTCCGGGAAGCAGTGAAGAAGGTTCATGGATGTGTTTTTAAATGGTCAGAAGTAAAATTTGAAAAAGCAATCTTGCTATGACTGTATACTTAAGGTGTATTTATTCGGTAAAACTGAAGCAATTAAAATTCTGAAGCAATTAAAAATCTAATGGCCAGGCAGCTCAATAAAACGGAGTGAGAAGAGGACTGATATAAGAATCTCACTCTGGGCATGTTCCTGGAAGTCCAGTGGTTAAAACTCTGTGCTTCCACTGCCAGAGGAATGGGTTTGATCCCTGATCTGGGAGCTAAGATCCTGCTGCGTGGTGCAGCCAAGTAATAATAATATTAATAGGGAAAACTGGATGTTGGGTACATGGGAACTTCTGTACTACTATCTTTGTTACAATTCTGTAAGTTAAAAACCAACTATTCTAAAATTAAAAGTTTAATTAAAAAAAGGAATCCCACAATAAGAAAGAAAAGAATGAAGAGCTATGTGTTCACATGAGAATCAAAGTTGGAACTTTAGAGCAGGTTCAGAGGTATGGAGGGCCTCTCAAAGAGGAACAGGAAAAGAGTCTGCCTTCGTTCTGCTGGAGAGTCACAAGACCATCCTACAGACTGGTTCCCAGGGGCAGCTGGCTTGCCTAAGGGAGGTCACATGGTTCTAAGGAGACTTAGTTCAGATACGTGTGTGAAGTTGCTCAGTCAATTTCCACTCTGGGATCCTACAGACTGCAGTCTGTTAGGCTCCTCTGTCCATGGGATTTTCCAGGCAAGAATACTGGAGTGGGTAGCCATTCCCTTCTCCAGGGGAACTTCCTGACCCAGGGATCAAACGCGTGTCTCCTGTGTCTCCTGCATTGGCAGGCGGATTCTTGTGCCATGGAGCCATCTGGGAAGCCCTGATAGCATGAATGAACTCAGACACATTCCACATAACAAAACGAAGTGGGTCAGATGAGAACAAAACTTTCAGAGGATCTTAGGAGTGAGAATGCTTTGCCAAGATAATGTCACAGCTAGTAAATATTCTGTGTACGGTGGTTCTCAACAGGGGACACCTGACAACGAATGGAGACATGTTTGGTTGTCATAGTTTGGGGGGCTGCTACTGGCTACAGGCCAAGGATGATGCCATGCATCCTGCAATGCCCCTACAACAGAAAGTTACCTGGTACCCCTCCCCAACAAAATTAACAAATAACTAACAATAATAAATAAAGGGGATGTCCCTGGCGATCCAGTGGTTAAGACTCTGCACTTCCAAAGCAGGGGATGCAGGTTCGATCCCTGGTCAGGGAACTAAGATCTCACATGCTGGGCAGCATGACCAGGAAAAAAAAATTACCTGGCCCACAATGTCAATACTGTTAAGGTTGAGAAAATAACGTTTATTGAGTGCTAACACCAGACACTATTTCAAGTGTTCACATCCAACCCATAACTTACTTCTCACAGCAACCCAAAAAGTCAAGGGTCATTATTCCTGTTTTACAGATGAAGAAACTGAGGCTACCAGGTCTACATCCTCACAGAGCTCTGGGTGGCAGCACTGTGATGTGAACACAGCTCTGACCAAGAGCCCAGTGTGCACACGCTGCCTCTCAATTTCCTACAGTTCTGCTGCACACATCCCTTCTAAATCACCTTTGGAGCCAAAGGAATGGAGCACCAAGTGCCCATTAGCCACGGGGTTACAGAAAGAGAGCCGCACACAGGAAAAGCAGCTTTCAACTCTGCCACCAGAAGGCAACACGGAGTGCTGCGGAGACCATCACCCTCAACATCGAATCAAAAACCTGGTACAGACTGGGTTGTGAGTGGGGGTGGTCCCATCACTAGGACAATCAAGGGCTAAATTGTGAAATAAAGAAAATACCAAAATAGATCTTATCACAGGATTTTTTTTGAGCATTAATAAATTCAATTTTTTAAAATAATGACCCTGTGAGACTTGAACTTATGGTTGAAGGGGGAAGGGATAGGTAGGGAGTCTGGGATGGTCCTATACACACTGCTATAATTAAAATGCATAATCAACAAAGACCCACCGTATAGCACATGGAACTCTGCTCAATGTTATGTGACAGCCTGGATGGGAGGGGGATTTGGGGGAGAATGGATACCTGTATATGTATGACTTAGTCCCTTCCCTGTCCACGTGCAACTATCACAACATTGTTAATCGGCTAAATCCCCAATACAAAATGTTTTTGGTGTTAGAAAAATAAATAAAAATTAAAAAAAAATTGGGGCCTATGAAAAGCAGAAATATGAAAAAAGATAAAATTTCATGATAGAAAACTCCAAATTCAGGTTATATTAAAAATGTTAGATAAATATTGATTAAAATAGACAGATACTAATTAAGACTTATTTTCCCCCTTCATTACCATGTTCACCTTTTTGTCCACTGTATGCAATTATTGGCCTGGATGGTGTCCATCTTTGTTTCAGACAGCAAAAAAAAAAACAAAAAAAAAACCCACCAAAAAAATCAGCTCATAAGAAAGTCAAAAGATTCTTCCGCTTTTCCCTCTACAATAAAAGCAGAGACCTTCTTAACTCATTTCTTCCACAATCACAGAGACTGTTTGGTACTGACTAGTGGGCGCTACCCAAAATTACAAGGTAGGTGCCTTCATAACTATCAGCATCCACTCAATTCAACACGGCAGAGAAGGGTCAGTGACTCATACCAAAGCACAAAGCGAACTTAATAATGATCCTGTTCCAAGCAGGAGGAGCAGGCCTGGAGGACCTACAGGTTTTCTTCATCTGCAGGGACACGACTGGACACTGTGTGTTTGGAAACAAGGATCCAAAGGAGGGAACTGACAGTGACAGTGGAGGAAGAGAAAAGAGAAAATTCATGCAGACCCCCGGCATGGCTTGGGGACTGGTATGAAAATTGCTCTGGGGAAGGGAGATTTACCTAGAGAATTCAAGAAAAATAATTGGGGGATGAAGGCACGAATTACTCCCGAGAAGGCTATAGGTCAAGTGGATAGATGTGCTTTTAAACTATATTAAAAGCACCTTCCTAGGACATTCTTACTCCAAGCCAAGTGGTTACTTCATTGAAAGTTTACCTAACAGTATATAATCTAAATCTGTTTACTTCCCCCTCACAGCTACCAGCTCCAAATACACTGGAAATGTTTCAACAGAAACAAAGCACCTCTTTGTCAAGTCTATAAATTAAGTTCATTGCAGAAGAACTGAAAAATCTAACAGGATCTGCCAATGAAAGATACATAGTAACCTCCCCAGCCTCACACAGGATGAATCAGTTACAACTTTTCCTGTTTTCCTGCTTTACTCTAATTCCCACCCCACCCTCCTCTTTGATTTCACTCTCATTCTGTAATTACAAAACAGTCCTAGTTTTCCCTAGGTTTACTCCAACTCTTATTTGAGACACCTTTTATCCTGATTCTGGATAAAGAACAGTGATACAAAAATCAGAAATAAAGTTTGTGCACAGTATCCAATGTGGGGACACAATACAGAATAGTCTGCACCCAGCAATTTGATAGGAGTGTTCCAGAATCTGGACAAAAGTTACATGAATTTGTTGGTTTTCTGAAACTGGCTGCATTTTATTAAAGACACTTAAGGAAGGGACTGAGTGAGTAGGCAGAAGTGACTGCTGACAGTCCGTTGTTCTCCAATATTAAAATCAAAACTGCTAGGAGAAAGAGGAAGGCCTTAAACTCATGCCAACTAACATGTCCCTTCACTGGTTCCAGAACTGACAGTGCAAGGATGTGAACTGCAGCAGCAATGCTCTGCTCTACCCTCATCAGCCTCCCCAAGCCACTATCTTGGGGTCCCCATCAACGAGAACCTGCCCTATTCTCAGCTTCCCACGCTTTTCCACTGTCGGGGGGAGGGGAGAGGGAGCACATTCCCATCCAGAACACTTCCAGAGATGATTCTCTGGGGGACTGTGATCACTGGCAGGGAAATAGGTAGATGGGTGCCTACATGAGGCAAGAGAAAAGTGCAGGGGCAACTGACACAAAACCAGCAGTGGTAATAAAACACCGCAGGCCCTAGGAAGCCTAGGATAAAGCTGCTTCTGACTGGGAAGGTTGGGAGAATTCAGATTGAGGAAGCACCGAAACTACAAAAAAAAAAAAAAAAACCACCACACAGGAAAACAAAAACCAACCAAAAAAACCCCCACAAAGACAACAGTAACCATCACATCTCAGAGTGTCCTGGGAGCACCTCCAGCTTTGTATCTCTGTTCTTTTCTAAACTCATTTCAATCCCTTCTTCTGACAGTAGCCAGAGCAATTTTTTAAATCATTGTAAACCTGATAATTCCACTCCTTTGCTTAAACTCTTTCCATTGCTTCCACCTGCCCTTAGAATAAAATCCAAACTCTGAATTACTGTCAACAGCCTACAAGCACCCATGTGACCTAACCACTTCCCACCTCTCCAGCTGCCTTGCACCAGGGCCCTTACCCCTGCAATCACTAGACTCCAATCAGGACAACTTCTCCCCAGGGTCACACTCACTGAGCATGTTCCTAACCCCGGTCTCTGGTCCCTGGGTCCCCTCTGCCTGGATGGAAGGCTTTCTCTTCAGCCCCTCACATTGAGGCCTTTGTTCAAAGGTCACTTTCTCCTACAAGCCTTCACGATCACCCTAACTAAAGTGCTCCTTCCCCAAATCAATCTTCTGTCATCATCCTGGGCTTTCCATTTTAGCATTTACATCTAAGATAGCATGTGACTTGTTTATTGAGAAGCCCCGACTATAGCACAAAAATTGTGACTTCTTTACCACCATACACTCAGTAAGCCCCAATATGCATTAGCTTGTTTATTCTTTCAACAAACGGGTGGAAAGAAACACTTAGGAATTTCAATTTGCCAAAGAATGTAAGTAAGATCTTCAAAGCAGCCACTGCCTCATTATCCCTTCATCAGTCTCCAGAATCACCCATTTCTCTTTCACTAGATCAATTCTATTACCATACATACTAATCTACTACAGTATCTTAATAAAATTTTCCTTAAATATATAGATTTACTTAATTTAACAGAGAGTTACACAGTGCTTACCAAGTGCCACAGATATATAATTAGTCTATGCTACAACTTTCAATATTTGCATGAATGATTCTATCTGATAACACCCTTAACTAAGGTGTTTTATAAACAAAGAAAACTCAGGGTAAACACAGATGATTATACAGTGTGATAAAGGATACTTTACTTCAAAGCAAATATTTGCTTTCAAGGTTCTTTTTCTGACAGTAAAACTTCACTGGTTAGCACATTAGAAGAAATTTCCCAAAGACAAAATTTACAATCAATTACAAATTTAAATTATAGTACACTTTCAATTTAAATTGTAGTATGTTTGCTTTAAATCCTGATCTGACATTAGCTGTTGCTAGTAAAGATGCAGATTTTTACCTTAAAGTTTTAACATTTCAAAAATTAGGTCTTAACCTAATAAAAAAATGGGCGGAAGATCTAAACAGACATCTCTCCAAAGAAGACACACAGATGGCTAATAAACACATGAAAAGATCCTCAATATCACTAATTATTAGAGAAATGCAAATCAAAGCTACAGTTAGGTATCACCTCACACTGGTCAGAATGGCCATCATCAAAAAATCGACAAAAAATAAATGCTGGAGAAGGTGTGGAGAAAAGGGAACCCTCCTACACTGTTAGTGGAGATGTAAATTGGTACCTTATGGAGAACAGTATGGATGTTTCTTAAAAAACTAAATATAGAACTATCATATGATCAACAATCCCACTCCTGGGCATATATCCGGAGAAAACCATAATTCAAAAAAGATAAATGCACTCCAATGTTCACTGCAACACTATTTACAATAGCTAAGACAAGAAAGAAACCTAAATTCCAAGAAAGGAGTGAATAAAGATGTAGTGCAAATATACAATGGAGTATTACGCAGCCATAAGGAAGAATGAAATAATGCCATTTGCAGCAATATGGACAGACCTAGAGATTGTCATGCTGAGAGTAGAGAGACACAGAAAGACAAATATTGTATGATATCACTTGTATGTAGAATCTATAAGAATGGTAGAAATGAATTTCTTTACAAAACAGAAAGAGTCACAGATGTAGAAAAGAAACTTACAAACCTATGATTGTAGAAAACAAACCTATGGAAGGGAAGGGGGATAAACTGGGAGATTGGGAATGACATATACACGCTACTATATATAAAATGGATAACTAATAATGACCTACTGTATCACACAGGAAACTCATTCTGTAAGGACCTGTATGAGAAAAGAAGCTAAAAAAAGTGGATATATGTATATGTAAAACTGACTCACACCTGAAACTAACAAAACAGTGCAAATCAACTATACTCCAAGAATAATTGTTTTAAAAATCCACAAAAATTAGGACTTAACATATGTGTATTTTTTTCCCTACCAATTCTTTCCTGTCAATAGAAACTAGATTCATCCCAGCAATGGTAAAATAAATTTAGAAGATACTTGTAAGAAAATAAATTAGGCTAATAAGTACCCTAGAATGGAAAAACTCCAGTTGAGGTTTGGGAGGCAAGAGAGAAGGTAAGAAAATTAAACTGCAGAAATGTCTACACAAGTTCCGTAAACAAGTTTTAACCTATTAGGGGAAAAAAAAAATCACAAGTAAAATAAAAGCACTCACACAGCTAGAATATGTGCAAGGGCATGTTTATAATGAAATGAAGCAAAATGTATGAGACCAAATGCTGAGAGAAGATTTAATAAAACCAGAAGCTTCAACAACAGACAAATTCAAGTACCTTATATCTATCACCTTTCTCTGAGGAATTTAAAAGCTTCTGGCATATATCCTCTCTATATATCCAGAAAATAAGCAACAAAAGAAGCACAAACATTTCATGAAACAATGAAGGAAAAGAAGGTAAACTGCTCTCAGCAGGTAAGAAGAGAATGTTCAGCATTCCAGCTCAGAAAACAAAGGAAGAAAGTATTATTCATGTCAAGAGATGCAAATACAAAATACAGCTTAGGAATAATTCCTCACAAGAACATCCAAAGCTCCAGATGGCTCCACGAAATCTATCTTGTTCTAATGCTTTTCTGAGTGAGTCTGTGTATTTTTTTTTTTTAAACTTGGGCCTGGCTGCCTACATGGGTGTTGGGTCTATTGCTCTCTCTTCCAAAAACCCAGACCTCAGTAACTTCATTAAGAATCTTTCTAAAAAAAAAAAAAGAATCTTTCTAGAACTGAGCTTCCCTTGCCTTCTTCCTAGAGTGTCCACCTTGTAGAAATGATGACTGAGGCTCAATATTTCATGATTTAAAGACCTATTAAGGTGAACTTTATTTTATTTAAAAAACAGCTAAGTGGGTGCGTAGCTTGTTTTCCTCAAAAAAGTAACTGGAATTCGTGTGTGCATGCTTCCCGTCCTCCAGGAGCTTGTACGTACCAAGAAAGAAAAGACAAATGTCCAGAGAACTACAGAGTGTGGTAAGTTCTTTAAAAGTCACGAAAAGTCACTAGACTTCAGAGGCAGGAAATACCATTTCCAACTAAACTTATACAGGTATCTGCAGTAGCGCTAACATGTGAGAGGTTTTGAAGGCTGGGCACTTAGAAACAGCAGCAAAAGTCCTCGGGACAAACAGGTAACAGTCATATATTCCCATCTGTCAGAATTCCTGCCCACTTGGAGGAAAAGACGTACTTATTAATAAAAAAAAGAAAGAGAAACTGTTGTGAGGCAACCCTGGAATTCTACAGGGAATCACCATCGAAACCTTATTTTACTTTCACATTTACAAGTACAGGCTGGAAATCACCTTTCTTCTATGTGGGAGACACAGGCTAGAAAAGTGGATTTGAGATCGTGTCACAGAGAACTCAGCGCCAGCGTTCTCGCTCTGGATTTCATCCTGCAGGTGAGGATGCGAAGGCCAAGGAGAAGGGAGCCAGCAGAGCCGCAGGTGTAGAGGATGAAGTGGAATGCAGGAGGGCTTGAAGACACTGGAACATGGCAGCAGTAGGAAAGGCAGGATTGCGAGAAACTGACAAGAGAACTAAGTCAGTAGCTACTACCTGCACATGGAGTGCCAGGGAGAAGGAGGAATCAACACTGCCTCCAGGTTTTGCTTCCCTGGTAGCTCAGAATCTGCCTGCAACGCAGGAGACCCGGGTTTGACCCCTGGGTCAGGAAGATCCCCTGAAGAAGGAAATGGTAACCCACTCCAGTATTCTTGCCTGGAGAATTCCATGGACAGAGGAGCCTGATGGACTACAGTCCAAGGGGTCGCAAAGAGCTAGACACGACTGAGCTACTAACACAACAGGACAAATAACTAGAAATGGGGGGAGGGGAACATGGCAAAATGAACGGTGAACTGGCTTAACTAATTACCAGTCCTTGCTGGAAATGTCTGCATGTGACCTTCCCTGGTGCCAGGCACTGTTTCCAGGCACTTCGGGAATATCAGTGGACACAGTTGGCAAGTACCCCTGCCCTCATGGAACTTACCGCCTCCTGACAGACAACAGATAAGAGACAAGTAAACAGACAGGCAAATGTATACTACAGGAAGAGTAGGGCTGAATGGGATTTTAAACAGGAGGGTCTGACTGATACAGCAACATCTGAACAAATACCTACAGGTGAGGGAGTGGACTCGACAAGGAGCCAGGGAAGAATCAGCAAGTAACAGACCAGTACCTCCAAATAATTTCACTTCAAGATGTTTTTGAAGTTAGTGGCAATTGCAACTTATCTGTTTCATGACTGGGACTCAAGTCTAATTTCCTTGGGTTAGCATTTGGTAACTATCTTACCCAACCAAAGAAACTTCATCAATAACACGATAATAAATTGCCTAGAAGGTCAATGTGTTTACACTGGCTGTTTACATTCCTTACATGAGAGAAAAGGGCTGTATAGAATAACAAAACCAAAGCGCTGTTAGAACATGTTTGTACAAAGCTGAAGACAATCATCTTGTTCTCAAAGCAATCATTGATGTGGCAACTCTGAGACTTGTGATTTAAATCAAAGGTGCTAAAGAATGATTATGAATCATGCAATTAAGCTATGAAGCAGGATGATGCTGAGAGAAAAATCATTCACAGCACCATAAAACTGTCAAAAATAAAAATAGTACTATCATCAACACCAGAAGTGATACCATCCTTTGATTTTATAATCTGCTTCTCAGCAGAGCTGAATTATAGTCTAAGCCCTGTCACTTACTGGTTTTGGATCTTGGGTCTGATCCTCATCTATGAAGGGCAGCCCATCTGGTTTTTCAGATTCCTTTCAATACTGAGTTTCAAGCTGGCAAGTTAGGATTCTTAGAAGGTTAGTTAATGTACTCTGGTTCACCTCATTTTGCAATAATATTACAAATAAGTACCCATACAAAAGAGTACAACTTATAAGTTCTGTATAAAGCGAGATGAACTTCTTTTGAGCACCAGAGTTTAGTGCTTGAAATGAGGCAACACTCACTGAAAAAGTGCTGCCTTTCTTCATGCCTCTTTGAGAACAACCCTCAAGATGCTCAGGTTTCCGTATCATTTGAGAATGGTTTTGATTTGGAAGAAAGGAGATGATCACATCTCTAGCAGGACAGCATAGTAATGAGACCTTTTTCAGTGGGATTCAGTCTTTGAAAACTGTTCCAAAGCAACCTCCAAGCAATGGTTCTGCAGGAAGGTTTTTCTTTCTACTGTTTTGAAAATGAAAGCCCATCTGACTGCATAATAAACAAAACAGCCCATGTTACTATGGACTATGCCTGCAATGCAGGAGACCCAGGTTTGATCCCTAGGTCGGGAAGATCCCCTGGAGGAGAATGGCAACCCACTCCAGAATTCTTGCCTGGAGAATCCCATGGACAGACCATGGGGCCTCAAAAGAGTCGGACACGACTGAGCGACTAACATGAGCCAGACACTACTAAGTAGTAACTCATTTAATCCTGAGGAAAAAAATCCTATAATGCTGGATCTATTATTATTTTCACTATACGCATGCAAAAACAAAGTCATAGAAAAGTTAAGCAAACTGCCGGAGTTTTCATAATTAATAAGTAGATTCAAACCCCAACATTCCAAACAGCTTCAAAGCCTGCCCGCTTAATCTCTACAATCCACTGCCTGTGCAAACCTCCGTGTCCTTGTTGAAATAACAGTCCTATTACCAGCCACACTCTTCTTGCAAACTTTGTAACACGAAGTCAAAATAAAGGCTCCCGGTAAGCTCACTGCCGAGTTTCTCCTACAGTTCCTGAACCACGAACTAGACATGTACGTTACAAAGTATAAAGTCTCTGCAGTACCTGAGGTCTCTCGAGATTTGTGTGTGGTGGGTGGAGGGGAGAGTTTCGTGGCCGGGAGCTAGTGCGATTAACACGCGCTCCGAAGCTAGAGCCCGACCCTGTCTCCCTCCCTTCCTCCCTCCCGGGGCTCACGCCACGGGGCTGCCCGCCCGCGCCCTGAGCTCCTGCTCCTCGCGGAAATGGTACCGGGACCCGTCCGGCCAAACCACACCTGCTTCTGGCGCGCCCCCCAAGGGTGCCTCCACCGGGTCGGCGCGGCGCCGGGCCGCCTGCCCACGCTTACCTTCGGGGACAGACGCCCAGCGCGTGGCGAGCGGGAAGCGCGGCCACAGCTGCGCCACACTCCACAGGCTTCCACGCCGCGCCTCCCGCCCCCAGCAGCCCCGCCGCGTTCCCCGCCCCCTCGCGGCAAGCCACGCCCCCACCTATCAACGGCGCCGTCTCGGCCGCTAGCCCCGCCCAAGCCGCGGGGTCGGGGGGAGGGGAGAGCTTTTGCTCATTCAGCTCCACCCTCTCAGCGCCCGGGGGCGGAGCTTCCGAGAGGAGCTGTAGGCGGGTAGCAGCCCAGGAGGGCCTGGGGTTGTCCGACCCCGAGGGAGGAAGGGCGGGACTCTAGCAGAGGGAAAGGGTGAAAGGAGAGAGACAGCCTTGGGGGGTAGGATGGGGAAAGAGGCTTGGGAAAGAGAAGGGAGGGCACTCTGCCCAGGTTCCAGCTAAGGTGTTGGACTGGGTGAGACAACGTAACGTAACAAGAGTTCGCCTATTCAGGGCATTGGGTAATTTCATTCTCTTCCGACAGCCACACGAATTCTGGGTTCCAAGCGTGAGAAGTCATAGGGAACGGTTTCGAGGGGCAAAAAAAGGAAGCAATTCCTTTACTGGTCTTCATCACACAGCCTCCTTGTTTTAAAAATTGTGGAAAGGACTCCCAGAAAGAATCCTCACTCCAGATTTGTTGTTCAGTCACTCTGTCGTTTCCAACTCTTTGTGACCCAATGGACTGCAGCAGGCCAGGCTTCCCTGTCCTTCATCATCTCCCTGAGTTTGCTCAAACTCACGTCTATTGAGTCGGGGATGCCATCCAACCATCATTCCAGATTTAAATTAATGTTAATCATTCCCTTTCCCTTCAAACAGCTCCCCTCAAACAACTTTTAAACAGAGCAGACCCGAGTTTGACATTAATGCCCATTGTGTACCACTACGAAGTTTGCCATGGTGTGTATGGATAAAGAGAAAAAAAAATCAGATCTCTGGAAAGGAATTATTTTAATTATTAATTGATTTGGGAAGGTGAAAAAACGATTTAAGGAATCAAGTCAATGACTAATTGAATTATGGTGGGGAAACACACAACTCACTTTGCCACAAACAGGAATGATATACAGAAACCTTTGCTAGAAGATTTTCTGAAAACAGTGCCAAGAGGCCAGCCTAGCTGTGTGGCCTGAAGGGAAGTCACAATATCTGAAGTCCTCAATTTCCTTATCTGTAAAGTGAAGTGATTAGGCCTGGAGACCTCATGATCTCTTAAATACCCTTCCTCACTCCACATTATCCTGCCAGGTTCAGTGATTAAGGGAGAAGGGCCATGGGAAAGGTGCTGTACAGTTAGGAGACACACAGAGAAATTGGGAATTTTTAGAAAAAGCCTCAGACATCTCTGGCATCATTTCACTGAAGCGCTTCTCTCTGACTTTTCTATTTGTTATAATAATAACACTCTGGTCCTAGCTCAAACGTTTAGATGCTTCTTCCTTCTCAATCCTCACAACTAGTCACTAGGTCCTTGATTTTCTTCATTTCAAGGTCTCTTCAATGACCCCTCTCATTTTCACTGTCATCTCTGTACAGAGTACAAATGCAAAGAACTCAGAATCTTGTATCTGACCCTCACTTACTTTTTCCACCTACAATCTCCAACTGCTGTCCGTATGTATACATTTGTCTGACAGACTGTCTTCTCACTGTATGGTACCCACAATAAACAGCCAACGCTTCTGCCATGGCACATTAGAGCCACTATAGCTCAGAATACCTCTCCTCAGTCCCAGTTACCTGTCAGGACCACAAGAGCTCAGCTCAGGAACTTCTCCATGTAATAAAATGGCTGCCATGCTTAGAATCTGCACTACTCCACTTGGCACTCAGCAACAACTGCTTGTTTTGTTTTCTCTGTTATTTATCATATTTATCTTCAAAACTAAACCATAAGCTATTCACTGAATGTCCCCAAGCTCCAGCCAATTCAGGAAGAAAACGCTATTTTCACTATCTCAAAAAGCCTAAAAGAAACTATATATTCATTTACAATTAGGCTATTCAGGTTTCCTCTCACAGAAAGATTATCTGATTTGTCTGAAATTATACAATGCTGAAGTTACACAATTACTTCAAATTAACCCATGGACAGAGGAGCCTAGTGGCCTACAGTCCACAGAGTCTAAGAATTGAACACAACTTAGCAACTAAACAACAACCAAAGCTTTGATGGGCAGTTACATGTGACTGATCAAAAACAGGAAAATAAATTATTATTAAATAAGACTTGTTTGCTTTGAAGACCAAATCTTTGAGATTCATGGAGCTACATACAAATAAAAAGTAGCCTACCCATTCTTTGACACCCCATGGCCAAACAAGTGATGTACCTATGTGTGTGTGATAAGTCACTTCAGTTGTGTCTGACTCTTTATGACCCCCACGGACTGTAGCCCACCAGGCTCCTCTGTCCATGGGATTCTCCAGGCAAGAATCCTGGAGTGGGTTGCCGTGCCCACCACAGGGGATCTTTCTGACCCAGGGATCAAACCCATGCCTTTTATGTTTCCTGCCAGTCCATGGGATTCTCCAGGCAAGAATGCTGGAGTGGGTTGCCATGCCCACCACAGGGGATCTTCCTGACCCAGGGATCAAACCCATGCCTTTTATGTTTCCTGCACTGGCAGGCAGATTCTTTACTGCTAGTGCCAACTGGTAAGCCCAATGTATCTATAGTGAGTGAGTGAAATCACTCAGTCGTGTCTGACTCTTTGTGACCCCATGGACTGTAGCCTACCAGGCTCCTCAGTCCATGGGATTTTCCAGGCAAAAATAGTGGAGTGGGCTGCCATTTCCTTCTCCAGGGGATCTTCCCAACCCAGGAATCGAACCCAGGTCTCCCGCATTGTAGGCAGACGCTTTACCATCTGAGCTACCAGGGAAGCTCCTATAGTGAGTACTTAAAAATACATTCATCAGATTATGATTATTTTCAGTTTTTCTTAAGTTCTCTCTCTCCCTTGCTATAATTAAAATACTGGCCTTTTCTTTTTCATGCAAATAAAGCTGTAGGAGTTTCCCTTTCTAACTTCAAATAAACTTTCAAGAATAAGATAAACAAGAATCGCACAGTACCTCTTGGTGTTGGACTAGAAAAGGTTTTAGTATTCCAGAAATAAACCCTAGATTCACATTAAACTGCCTCTGTTAGGGAGCCCTAGGTACTATTAAGATCTTTAGAAATTAAAATTTCCTTCACTGCAACCTTACCCAAACGAAACAAGCAGAAGCAGAACCAAGTTTGCAGAACCACTACCAAGTAAAAGAGTGAAACCTGATTTGCAATCTATCAATGGCTCCTTGTGTTTTGAAAATGTCACTGCATGTTTAAGGGAGGCCGCAGAGCTCTGAAGTCTGGGCTAAACAATCTATAAATCACCAGTCACAGCAAACCTTTCTAATATTCTAGAGATTTAAGAAGTATTAAACAGGCAGACTAAACAACAGTCACACTTCATTTTACAGAGTGGTTGTACCAGAGGCTATTTATTATAGACTCTTGGAATTTTTCCTCTCCTCAGAGTGTGAGGTGACTATTAAGAGCAGAGCCTTGGGACTTACCTCGTGACCCCGCCTGCCAATGCAGGGCACACGGTTCGATCCCTGATCCAGGAAGATCCCACTTGCTGCGGAGCAGCAAAGCCCATGCGCCACAACTACTGAGCCCGTGCTCTAGAGCCCAGGGAACTGCAACCACTGAGCCCGCGCATCTAGAGCCTGTGCTCCACAACAAGGGAAGCCACAGCAATGAGAAGCCCGCACAACACAATGGTGTAGCCCCCCGCTAACTGCAACTAGAGAAAACCTGTGCAAAGCAACAAAGACCCCGTGCAGCCAAAAAAAAGAAAAAAAGCAGAGCCTTGGGGAAACCGCTGAATCCAGAAGAATAAGATGGAGTAACAAGGGCCATATTTGCCCTCCCATGTAAACCAACAACAAGGAAACAGCCAACATATATAAAATAGCAGTTCTTAAGATATTGCATGTTAGGCAGTGAAGGAGAGTGATCCCTCAGGGATGGGAAGTGAACAAAAGTTTATCTCAGTTTATAACCTTCAGAGAAATTACAGGCAATGGAAAGGAAAGGGGAATCACAGGTGAGTTCAGCAGATTCCCTGAGCTGAGGAAATGGAGCTGTGAGTTCAGGGAGAACAAGATGGTTGGAATTCACAGGACAAAGTCAGGGAGATGGACAAACAACAGAGAATCCCAGAGATCTGCAAAGCATCCTCCTCGAGAATTCAGCAGAGCTGGTCAGTGCATGCGTGGAAGGAAACTACTCAGGGTTGAGGAAAGAACAAGCCACTGAAGCATCAGAAGGAACAATACTGAGCACTCACAGAGGGCCAGGAATAGTGGCTGCTCACACTAGGCCAACTAGAAAACCTCCCAATTCAATTCAATCAGGAGAGTATTCAGAAAGGTCTTGCTTTGGTACTGGAGAGTGACTGTGTGTGTGTGTGTGTGCACGCGCACACACATGCACACACGCACCCACTCGGTCACGTCCAGCTCTTTGAGACCCATGGATTGTAGCCCGCCTGGCTCCTCTGTCCATGGAATCCTCCAGGCGAGAATAGTGGTATGGGTTGCCATTTCCTCTTCTTGGGGATCTTCCCAGTCCAGGGATTGAACCCCCATCTCTTGCATTGGCAGGTGGGTTCTTTACCACTGTGCCACCTGGGAAGTCTATCTGAATCATTATCTCTTTCTCAACTGTAGTTCCAAATTTCTAACTACCTGCCAAATATCCCCCTTCATAAATGAATAAATTAATAGTTTTCCCTTCAATCATCTTTTATTCATAGTACCTCCTCATACCCAGTCACACTAGTTCAAAACCTTGGATTCTTCTTGGACTTCTCCCTAAATCTTCCCTCCCTTTCCCATTTAGGTTCTCGGAGTCTTTGATAATTCTGTTGTTTTGCAGAAAAGAAAAAACTGATC